>NW_027263536.1:3550444-4150444 GCF_042370955.1 Sodiomyces alcalophilus JCM 7366 | reverse complement strand
TCCGGGGACTATAGTACATAGTTATTTATAATTTCTAGGGCGAGGCGGAAGTCGTTTAGGTGGCTAAGATATAGGAACTATTTTATAATTATTTTTACCTTTTTAGGGTGGTTTAGGGTATCGAAGAGGTCTCCCCTAGTTAAGATCGGCCTCCCCACGGCGCTATAGAGGTCCTTTCGCGACTCTAGGGTGGTATTTTAGTACTATAGGATAATATATTCGGCTATCTCCGCCCCTCCGTCTCCGTAAGGGTACCGGGTAATAGTAAAGCCGGGAACCCTCGCTTTAAAGAGGAAGGCTCTAAGGCCTAGTTTCTTAGAGCGGATCTAGGTAAGGACTAAGCTTTACGGCTTTAGGAGGCCTTTATACCTCTAAAGATCTCTTTTTTAGGGGTTTCGGTTTAGTACCGCTATAGCGTAGGTCGGGTTCCGCGTGGATTCTATATCCCTTTACCTTTTTTTTATTCCTCCTGGAGGGCGGTATCCGAGGTATTATTATTTATTTAGGTTTAGGCGGTAAAGGATTAAGCGGGCTAGGCGAGTGCCTATTAGGTAATATAGCGACGCCTTAGTGCCGCTAGTACTCTTATAGCGGCCTAGGTGCTAGCTGGGATAAGTCCCTTAGCTCCGGCGTTTTACTACGGTAATAGTTTTAAGGCACTTCTTCTAGGCTAAGCTAAGGGCTATAGCGAGGCTATAGCAGAGCCTATTAGTGATTCTATAAAAGGTAGGGGCGTAATGGGAGATAGCTAGGCGGATAACGGCGATATAAAGGTACTAGGCGTTAGCGAAGCTATAGCCCTAGGCTACCGCGGTAAGCCGGGTCAGGGTATAATTCTATATCGCTAATTTACTCTAAAGCTCTTTCCTATATTATAAGAAATTTAGTTTCCGGTCTAGCTATACCCTAAAGAACCTAGTCTCCGTTAAGGGTAGTACCGGCATAGTGCTAAGGTAAAGAGGTATTAGGGGCAGGGAGTAGGATTTCGCGAAGGGTATAAATATATATTTTAAGGGCTCGAATTAAAGGCTACTTACCCGGGACTAAGCCTTATATATCCGCTAGGCGGAGGCGACCTAGTGCCGCGTTTAGGCCTTTATACGGCTAAAGGCGATAATATTCGTGTTATTAGCGAAGCTTATAATAATAGTTCTCGCGGCGTGTTCGAGTTCTTTATATAGAGTAGAAATATATAAAATAAAAAGGATTAAGGAGACCGGGGACCCTTATAGTATACCGGTATAGAGGGGCCGCGGGGTTACCGCCTAGCCGTTAAAAAAGAGGTGGACTATCCGGTCCTAAAGAAAGCTGCTAGTTAGCTAGGCGGCCTGATCTAGGAATCCCTTACGCCTAAGGGACTTAAGAAGTCTAGTATAAGGGATAGTATCGAAGGCCCCGCGTATATCTAGCTAGAGTATCGCGGGGGCACCGCCTAGGGCCTAAGCGGCTTTAACGGCCTCCGTCGCGCGCTATATAGCCGTCTCTATACTATACCTAGGTCTATTTCCTATTTAGCCGCTAGGGAGTAATCGGTATTCTTCCGCTATAGCCACGAAACGGTCCGCTATAATACCTTTAAGCAGCTTTCTAATTATATTAAGGAGGGAGATTAGCCTCTAGCCTTTAGCTATCTTATAGTCGCTCTAAGGGCGGCCCTCTTTTCGGATAATTATAATAGTAGCGGTATAGTAATAGCGCGGGAAGTAGCTTAGGGTTAGGTAGGCTAAGAGGATCTGGCTAGGATCTAGTATAGGGCCGGGCTATAGGCTTTTAGGAGGCCTGCTAGGAAGCTTTCCGGGCCGGGGGCGGCCCACGGTTTAGTCCGGCGGAGGCGGCCCTGGATATCCGCTATAGTAACGCTCCGGTCTATATCCTACCCGGAGGGGTACTCTTATCCTAAAGGCCTAGGATCCGAGTCTCCGGGGGGGGGAAGAACTTAGCGTATAGGATATCTGCTTTCTTATTATAGGAGGTTACTAGGTCGCCTTAGTCGCAGTATAGCGGTGGTATAATAGGGGGCCCGGGTAGCTAATACCCCTTAGTTTAGGCCTATCTTTATAGCCTTTAGAAGAGTCTATTATCCGCTTAGGTCGAGTAAAGGAGGTATTACTAGTGCTATCTTTTTACTACTGTTATACCTTTATCGCGGCGGAGCTTGGCTTACCTATACTTTTCCTACCTATTCCGTGATTTCCTTACTATATATCGTCTATATAACCTACGCGCTTATAAGGTTAAGGACGTTAGCTTATTAGTCTATTATAGGTAAGGTAGGCGGCTAGGGGGGCCGGTTTAGTATCGCGGGGCGGCCTAGTCGGCGATAATAGTAAGGTTTTAGGTTAGCTAGTCGAGGGCCCTATTAATATTAGAGGGCGTTATTAGGGGGCCTGGCTATATAAGGATCCTAGGGGCTACCTAGTAGGCGAGGGAGGGTATAAATTCCTTTTAGACCTAGCGTAGGCGGTTAAGGGGCTATAGCGGGGCTATATTAGTAGGGCAGTCTATATTAAGGTGTATAGTTACGGTTTAGGAGAGGTGGTCTAATCTGATAACCTCGCTATCTATACCGTTATAGCCGTAGCGGAGCCCTTAAGACGCCTAGATAAGGTCGATAGTGCTTAGTCGCCCATACCGAAAGTAACCGTATAGGAGTCCCGGTAGTCTCGCTATATCCACGTGCTAGGGGGATATTATTTATAGATATAAAGCAGGGCTTTACCACCTCCTTAAATTAGGAGGTATAATGCCCTACTTAGGGCTTTAGGTCCCTTCGTGAAGGGTTAAGCCCTGGCTCTTAGATAGCTATTACGTTATACTTAGTACGGGCCCGTAGCAGGAGCTTAGCTCGGGCCTATTTAGCTGCTATATTCTAGGTTAGGACACGGAGTTTTATTATTTAGATAGGGAGGGGTTTAAGGTCGATCCGGCTAGTATAGCCTCCTAGGTATCTTATATCGGGGTCGGGTCGGCCTCGCGGGGAATAAGGAACGGCTCTAGGGGTCTAGAGGCCGGGGGGTTTCCGCGGGGCCTCTTTAGTAGGCGGCCGGGGCTATAGCCGATAGGGGCGGTCTATAATAGGGTAGGGGAGGGGGAGGGGGAGGGTAAGGGATAGCGGAGGCGGGGTCGCGGGTACACCGCTTTAGTCTATCTTATAATATTAAATTCTCTTACCCGGTACTTATATACTTCTCGGGCTCTCGCGGCTTCCTATTTCTTAACTTAATAGGCGTCGTTAAAGGTATCGTGGCTCCTATTATATACGGCGCACCGCCGGGTAGCCTTCGGGGCCGACGCTAGGTAGTTCTCGAACCTATTCTAGTAGGTAGGCTCGGGTTTAGCGTAATAACGGCACCGCCTCTCCGCCTCTAGGCACTAGGCTACTCTATACCTAAACTAGAGGTAGTTAAAGCATTATAGGAGGTTTATATCGGGGTTATAGGGCTTATATAGGTAGCTACCGCCCTTTAGTAGGAGGCTATTCTATATAAGCCTCTTTACGCCTTCCGGTAAGGAGGTCTTAATAAGTAGTATTACTACCTTACTATTACCGTATTTAAGGAGCCGGGTCCTTATTTAGTATATCTTTATATCGGGGTTAATAGTGCGTAGGGATTATAGGAGCTTATTTTCGGTTAGTAGGCCTAGGATCGAATAGGGGATAGCTTTTATTAGTATTAGGTAGGTCCGGGTAGGTATTTTAGCTCTAGCGCTAAAGGCCTATTTAACCTATTAATTAGCGAAGGTAGACTATTATTATACCCCTCCGGTAAAGGTAAAATATATATTACCGCCAAGTAGTTTCCGGGCCGTTATAGCGTTATCGCGACTAGTAGCCGTGTTTATAGCTTAGATAATCTCCTTTAGTAACCAGGCCTAGAGTGTCTAGTCTAGCTAGTCTCCGTGTTTAATAATTAGTTCTTTATAATATCGGGCTAGAATTATTTTAGGGGGGGCCGGGTCTTATAGGGGTGCTATAGCGGGTAGCGTTATAGCTATCACGGCCTAGGTCGGCTTTATTCCTTTTCGGAGTTCCTCCTTACTCGTACTCTATACGGAAGTATAGAGGTATATAATCGGTATTATTACGGCACTCTAGCTATTAACGCAGTATAGCTTAATAAGCTCCTTTACTAACTCTACGACCTAATTAATCGTGTTCCTGTTAGCTAATAGACTTTAGATTAACGCCTTAATTTATTAAATTTTCGTTCTAGGGGCCCGTAAAGCCCCCGTGTCGGTCTCGGTTTAATTAGATACGGGATTACCTTAGTTCGGGCAATAGGAGTTAAGGAGTAGTTATTATTAGTGGGGGCGGTTTAAAGAATTTTTAGGTAATAGACTAGTCGCTACTACCCCTTTTATCGTATCTGCCCCCGCGTCCGCACTATAGCTTCTACTCGGTGCTATCACGGCGTAAAGGAGGGAGTTAGGTTCCTTCTCTAATTAGTTTTATCGTTTTTACTTAAGTTACGCGTCGGCTGGCTCGAATCCTAGGGTTAATCTTGAGTTCGGATCTTAATTATAGACCTTATATGTTAACATTCAGACGAAGAAAATAATTCAAACGACTCCGAAGTTATTAATATTATATGGTAACATTAATAAAGCCCTACTATTAATACTAGAAATTCTAGTACTAATAAAGACGTTATTTTCAAGGATATATATCCTTTACCTATCTATACAGAGAAAATAGATATAATGGAAGATAAAGAATAGGTATTAAACCATTAATCTTCTTTATATTAACCATAACTAACTAATTTAAATAACGATCGAATAGTGGAAATAATACACGAAGTTTAGCTATCTTCGTGCCCTTTAGATCTCGAATAGAACTTCTATATTAATAATAGAGTAACGTCTTACGTTATATCTAATAAGGGCTTATTTATTTCTATTAAATCTATATCCAGAATAGCTAAATAGGGATAAGCAAATAGTATTTTAATTACTTAAATTCGAGATACCCTAGTTAAATTTAGGGATACTAGTTAATAGCTTCTTTTAAAGAACTATTTATATATTGCTGAACTAGGTATAAATACTATTAGTCTTCCTATTTCAAATACCGAAAATATTCGAGGTCATACTAGTAATAAAAGACTAGTAATAAAAGACTAGTAATTTCTAATAATCGGTCTTTAATAAAATATACTGCTGCTTTATTATATCAAAGTCTTTACTGGACTGTAGTACGGGCTATACGTGTTAAAAAATCTAAGCTACTTATATATAAAGATAAGCTTTAGAAATAAAGAAAAATGAATCTAAAAAGAAGATCCCTTGATTTAAAAGATACACTAGCTTTATAGCATAACCGTCTAGGTTATATAAATCCTAAGGCGTTAAGCAGTTTGTCTTAAAATACCTTACTTGTAAAAGGTATATCTATATCTAAAGAAGAGTTAAAAAAGATTACTAGCTACTATGCCTATAAAAGCGGAAAACCTATTACTCTAGCTAATAGGTTTTCGGTTAATAAATATAGGGTATACACCTATTTAGAGTGTATTTATATAGATCTATAGGGTCCTATTTCACCTATAACCTATAGCCGAAAACGCTGGATCCTATTAATTCAATATCGATTAACTAGATATATTTAGATTATTGTATTACCCGATAAATCCAAAGAACTTATTACTAAGGCTGTTGCCGAATAGAAACTATAAGTTGAAAGTATATCTGAAAAACCACTATTAAAGAAGTGGATACCCAAAGGAGAAGCGAATTCGTTAATAAATCGTTTAAACGTCTTTTTATAGGCGCTATATTTTATATTAATCCCCCTTATATACACGAACCTTAAGGCTCTATTAAAAGAGTAATAGGGATTATAATTATTAAAATTAGAACTCTATTATGTTATTCAGAGCTACCTTTTTATCTATAGGGAGAAGCAGTAATAACTATAGGTTATATTTATAACCGAACCTCTAATTTAGCTATAGGCTTTAAAACGCCTTATAAGGCAAAGAATAACAAAAAGCCTGATATTTTAAATATTAAGGTATAGGGGTCTATAATATATTATCGAAATACGGACCCTAACCTTAAAGAGTAAGGCCATAAGATTTATATAGTGCTTTAATAGGCTCTAATAATTAGAAGTATAAGATATATAATCCAGATTTAAAAAGAATGATCTGGGTTCGAGATATATATATTATTAAAAACCGGTTTTTAAAGTCTTCAACACAGCCCGAGGATTCTGATTTAGTTATACTAAGATATCAGACTAAAACTTCCCCTTAAAGCGATCCTATAGAAACTACCTTCATCCAAAAAGAAAACGATTTACGGGCTACCTCCTATAGTAATAATAGGGCTCTAACCGGGACTATAAATCCTAGAAAAGACCCACTATAAATAGGATTATTAACCACTTATAAAGGTGATAATAAGGCTATTAAATATTCCAGAAACCCTTTAGATAATCTAGAAGTGGTGCTTCCACTTTTTACTAAAAAGGGAAGCTATAAGGATTTTATCTCTAAGTCCTTAGATCAATTTACAGATCAAAGAAGTAAGGCCTTACTATATCTATCAGAAGATACCATATTAGGAAGTTTTCAGCAGCTTACTATAGAGTCTATACTGTTAACTGCAAATACTATACTTAAACCAGCTATATACAAACAAGCTTTAAAAAGGCCTAAAAAAGACTAATGGATAGAGGCTATGGAATCTAAGATTCAAGAATTAAATAAAAGAAATACCTGGAATATTATTAATCTTAATACACTTCCAGAAAAGGAAAAACGCAGCCTACACGTCCTAGGGGGACGGTGGGTCTATAAAGTTAAATAGATTAATACAGGAAAACCTATAAGATATAGGGCCCGTTGGGTTATATAAGGTTTTAATCAGGTACTCGGTATAGATTACCTTAAAACCTTTAGTACTACCTATAGACCAGAAGGCTATAGGATAGCCCTTATCCTTAGAGTGCGTCTCGGTTAGAAATTTAAACGACTAGATATTATAAATGCCTTTGTCTACGCTAATATAGATATTAAAAATATCTATACTGTACAGCCTATTGGTTTTAAAAACGAAAATAAGGCTAATAGTCGTATATACAGCCTTAATAAGGCACTACATAGGTTAAAACAAAGCCCTCGTCTAGAGTATCACTACCTTACTAAAGTCCTAAATAATTTAGGAGTAAAGGTATCACCTATAGATAAGAGAATCTTTACGTATTATAAACATAACGAAAAAGCCTTATTTTTATATCATATTAATAATATAATTATAATAAGCCCGGATAAAAAGACTATAAATCGGTTCTACGCGGAACTATCTAAGGATACATCCGTTAAATATTCAGGGACCTTAAGTACGTTTTTAGGCCATTAAATTACTATTAATTCCAAAAGGAAAGTAATTTATATAGGTTAAACGGCCTATACCGCTAGAATATTATAGGAGTATAAAAAGCAAAGCCTTAAACCGGCTAATACTCCTACTATTACAAAAATAGCTTTATTTCCTAACCAGGAAACTGCCTATTAGGCCCATATAAATCAATATCAACAGGAAATAGAAGCCTTACTATATTTATTACTGTATACTAGACCTAATCTAGCCTTTGCAATTAATAGCTGCGCAAGATATATAATCAATGCTTCTAAAGACCATTTTATGGCTTTAAATAGGATTTAGACCTATTTAAATACCTATTCTGATATTAGTCTTATTTACGACTATAATAAAGACCTTAATATATTCGCTTACTCTGATTTAAGCTAGTTAGATATACTAGAAGACAGAACTTTAATAGGCGGTTATACCTGCTGTATAGGGTTAAATAATCCTATAAGCTAGAATTTATAGAAACAAAACACTATAGCCTTATCGTCTATGGAGCCGAGTATATAGCTTTAACTGAATCCTATAAGGAAGTCGTATATATCTATAACCTATATTAAGACCTTATTACAGGTCTTAGGTTAGATATATCTTTATAAACTCCTACCGTTTTACTTAATAACGAAGGAGAAAAGAAAATAATTTAAAATCCCGAATTTCATAAAAGAGTAAAATATATTAACAGGCAATATCATTACTACTATTAATTATACTTAAACAGGAAAACCAAACCCGTATATATTCATACGGATTATAATATAGCCGATATATTAACTAAGGGCCTAGCTACTCCAAAGCATAAAACCCTTAGTGACTATATAAATTTAGGGACTATAGAAGAACTTCTAACAGAGTATAAAAAACCTGATTTTACCTTATTAACTAAATTCAAATATTAATAGTTAATTAATCAACAAAATCGGGGAAACCTATAAGTTTATTATTCCCAAAAAGAGGATTTTCCTATAAAAGTCAGTGAGTTTCTACCTATACAGGCTTTTCCTACTATAAATATACTTAGGATATTTTCCCCTGGTATCAGGGTTTTTACTTAAGTTAAAACAACACCTTTAATAAAGATAAATTGCTATTAAACTTATTATAACTAATAAGAAGAAATTAAGAAAAAGGAAAATAACTTTAATACCTCCTATAGCAGCTATTAAGTTAATCTAAGCTAGATAGTCTAGCTTACGAGGGGGTATTAATATCTGCTACTAATAACCACTTTATAGTTATAGGCAGCGGAATCAGGAGCAAAAAGATATATATCTTTATACTAATTTGCGTATCTTAATATCTCATTATTAATATAGGTAATTAGTAATACAGAGATATAAGATATAAGTAGAGACAAAAAGTCTATTACGCAATAAAGAGTCTACTTTATAATATATTATATAATAAAGAGTCTACTATGTAATATATTATATAATAAAGACTATACTGCGTAATAACCTAGTCTACTATATGATAAGCAAAGCTTATTATTACTGCTTTAAGACTTGTCTCTTTATTAAAGACAGGCGAAGCCGTTACCATACAGAACGGCTTAGGCAGTATAAACTCGGCTAAGTCTTTAATAACAAGACCCCTTAAGACTACGAAGCGTATATAACTAAAACAATATATATAATAAGGAGACCTTTAAAAGAGGTTCCTGGAGGTGCGCGCTGCTCTGATCAGGGTAACTTAGCTTAAACGAAGTGGATATAATAAACGTGGCAAACCTTAGGGTTAAAAGGATAATGATTGTGTAGGATAGTTAGTATCCTCTATGCCTGGGTGGCGTCGCCACGTATATATAATATATAAGATAAATAAAAAAGATACGCGCATCTTATAACGTTATACAATATCCTAATGATATAGTACTGGGTCTCCGATCCACCCCTTTATAATCGGCCCTAGTTATCTTACTTCTATCCTCGTAGCTATAATAACTCAAAATATAATTAGGTTACCCTGATTAAGCTAAATATAATCTAGTAGAACTATTCTTAAACTTATTAACGCTTACGGAGAGTCTATCCGCCGACTATATAATCCTCTTTCTTAGTATAAGCTTGCTCCGTAATAGCTCTAACTATATCCTCGTCCTACTTAATTCTAGTATTATACTATAACTATCTTTCCTAGGGAATCGCGTATAAAGGTGGTATATATAAAGAACTATTAATAGCAGCGTTATAAAGTGTTACGCGGTAAATACTATTATATAAGTAAACCTAATTATCTTAGGAGAATAAGCTAGGTTTAATCGGGCTAATATAAGAGTTTTTAGGGCTCAGGGTTATATAGTCCATAGAATAGGTGACTATAAGATATCTCGATACCCTTATATTACTCCTCTATATCCTTAGTCCATTTACCCTAGATATTAATCTTACTAGGCTTTACTAAGACTTCTTTTAGTAATATCTAAATAATCTTATAACTATTTAAGTTAATACTAGCGAACCTAGAAGGCTTAGAGGACTTAGAAGTTCTTTTAGGACCCTTCGTGACCTTAATAACCTTCTTACGCGTGACCGGTGCTGAAGGCTTCTTAGAGATATTCTTAGGCGTCTTAGGGCGCACCGGGACACTAGTATCGTTCTTAGGAGTGCTCCTAACTAGGGCCTAAGTCTTTTTCTTAACCTAATTTAAGGAACCAGAGGCTATAGGGTTAGATTTAATAATAGGTTTATTAATAGGAGTAAAACCTATACTCTCAGGAGGAGATAGTAAAGGGGACTAAGGAACTACCGGGACTACTAATATATTCTAATAACTAAAACCGAGGATTACTCTAATATAAGATAGATATTCTTCCTTAATATAACGCGTATAAGCGGCGCTATTACTCCCATAGTGACGTCCTTACGTAAACCGATAAATCTTCGAGCTCTAAGGGAAAAGGTATCCCTTTTAGATAGCGGCTCGTATCTACGCGATAGTAAAGAGATTATATAAGTAATTATCTGTTTAGCAAGGACCGGGAATAATATAGAATCGACGGGTAAGGTTTAAGACGGCCTTATTAGGCGTACTAATACTACGCAGTTATCCTATAGCGTACTTAAATAACCATAAAAGGCGATTTTTAATATTACTAGATTCTAAATACTATTATACCCGTATATACACTATATCTCTTAATCTGTAATTAGACTAATAAAGTAGTTATCGAAGTGATAAATAATAGGAATAAAGCGGCTTCTTTTAATACGGTTAATCTCATTAAGCGGTTAAGGAGAGTAAACTATCGTCCGGTTATTTAACTCCTAATAAGGTATAAGACTAATCTAAGCTATAGGACGGTTATCCTCTTATCTACGCTTAAATATAGTATATATTATATCCTCTTAACTACCTCTTTCCAACTATCTTTTATCTATCAGGTTATAGTATATCCTGAAAGATAACGATATTACCGGGTAAGTATCTTACGGCCTCTTACTAAATATACTTACTATAGGAATATAAGGTAGCATTATATTAACCGTGATAGCGTTAAGTTAGCTGTCTATAGCGTTCTTAAGGAGGCGCTGGTCTGCACCTATATTATCTTTAAGTTATTAGGGGAAGCCTATAAAAGGGGCGGCGTTATCGGGGATATTAAATAAACGATACGGTAGACCTTACTAAGGAAACACTTATCGGCTATTATTAGGGTCGGCAATATAATAGGGGCGTATAGTCTTATTAATAGTAATACGAGTAGCGGGTATAATATTAGCGGTGATGATAGGACCGGCGAGAGCCGGCTCCTAGTAGTTAACGGTAGGGGATATAGATATTCCGAATATCGTTATTAGCCTAATCACGGTAATATACACGCGGAGGATATAAGTAAAATATATAAGGGTAGCGGGGTAATATATAGTAAAGAAATAGGTAGCCGGGGTAAGCTGGAAAAACGAACTTAATAATATAGGAAAAGAGAGGAAAAGAGGGAAAACGGGTTAACGGGAGCTAGTGCTAGGGGATACTTATCCTCTAGCGATATCTAATATTTTTAGGTAGTGCCTCCTTTACGCGACTAGCTTTAAGTGGAGTTTTTATTACGGCAATTAGTTAAATAGGGTCGTGATTATTAAAGAAAGGGCAATCCTGATATTATTTATGGTTTTTAGATAAAGCTAACTTAGTGAATTAGGCGTAGGACATTAATACGGAAGTCGGCTTACCGTGTAACCGATCTGATTAGACCAAAAGATTAGATAGTACCTTTTCTATTATACCTATAGTCGTGATTATGTAATAAAGCGATATAAGGAAGGTAATCATGAATCTCGCTTAAAGCCTAATCTTTCAGTAACTTAAAATAGGCTCTTTATTTAACTGCGCCTCCTTAAGTCACTAAAACTATAAATCGCTAGGCCACATTATTCGTCCTTTAAGGGATATAAGGCGGAGGGTTACCGGCTAGAGGCGTATCTTTTAGGCTCTGCGTTTTCACCTTATCCTATGATTCGATATTGTGTTTTCCCTTAACCTCCTCTTCTTATTAATAATAATAACATTATTGATATATCCGCTAAAGCTTTAATCACGGGGCTTAATAACCTTAGCTTTTATAAGCGTAAGAAAGCCGTGGCTTATTAAGAGTTAGTTTATCCTATACTATGCTTTTAGGCTAAGACACGATTTATTATAGGTACGGTTAATAAGTATAATATTTTTATGACGGTCAAAGATATAGTAGTAAGTTCTCTTTACGCTTTTTATTATATTACATCAATTAGAGTAAGCTTATATTATAGACGCAGGTAAACTCGTGTTAAGTGGGTAATCGCGAAGAGTAAAGAGATAATCAGGACGAATGCACTTAGTATCGTATAGGCTGGCCCAAAGCAGGTTCGGCACGGGTTATTCCGGGCCCGAAAGTGGGATTGGACCTGCCGCAGGAATAAGGGCAGGATTTTAGCACTGCGATCAGAGATTTCCACAGAGTCAAATTAAATTAACAGATCGATCGCTTATTTTTTTACGTAATTAAGTTATACGCTATTTATAATAATTAAGAGTCTTATTTTGCTTAATAACCTATTAAAGCTATTTACGCCGAGCTGCCTATAGCTATAATGATAACCTCTAATACGACTATGTATACGAGCCACGAAGACTAGGAGCTATAGCAAGGCCTCTATAAAGTCAGGGCCCGTAGTAACGGAGTCTAGGACTTCCTACGCCCTAACGACCTAATTCCTTGCCCGTAGCGAGCCACCCGTCCCGAATTTACCTCCTACGCCTCCATCGCTAATATAAATAGACACCCTATTAATATCTCCGAGCTAACGGCTATAGGTAAGGCCGCCTATACCGAAGATTACCGTCGATATAAAGAGGATCGTAAGGACTATAAGACCTATTAGAAGGGTATTAACGGTATACTTAAATAGGTAGAAGAATCGATCGTAGCGAAGAGACGGAAGGCCCTAATAAAGGGCACGACTCCTAAAAGGATCTTTATTATAGTATAAGCCGACGCCGCGCCCTATATCGCGACCCGTATAAAGGACTCCTAAAAGAACTACGACCTTTATAAGAATAAGCCGCCTACTAACCTAAGGAAGGTGGCCGCCTAGCTAGACGATTAGCAGGACCGGCTTTAGGACTATTATACTATCGGGATATATAAGAACCCCCGGGAGATTTAGATTAACGACTCCTTTAACGCTATACGACCTGCCCTAGGTAACTGGGTGGATATAAAAAAAGCAGTGCTAGACCTTAAAACAGTAACGGCCATAATCCTTATCGCGAAAAGGAAGAAGGCGGCGGAATAACTCAACGCGCTGCCTACTTAAAGCCATAGAACTATAGCCTTCCCGGCCCTAAACCTAGGTAAAGGTAACGATAATAATAGGCCGTAATAGGGTGGGAGAGCTAACGGGAGGGCTAACCGGAGCGGAGCCTAGCGGGGCCGTATCGCCTACCCTAAAGGAAAGTTAGCTAACCGTATAAGCTTTAAGCGCAGATAATCCCTTCTTAATAAGGATAAGTGCCCCGCGTACTACCGGCGCGGCTATAATCTGCAGGGCTACTAGATACTATTCCTAGAGTTAGCGCTAGAGGGCTTTTAAGCTAACGACTCTATTAGGAGGCTCGTGGAGAAGTCCCTTAGGATAGACCGGGACCTATGAGGCGCCGTAGAGAAGATTAGGTCCCGAAATAAAAAAAAGGACCGCCACCGATAATAATAATAAGGTTAGTAGTAATAATAAAGCCACCGATAATAATACTAAAGGCGGCGGTAATGATAATAAAGTCTTAAAGGAGGCGTGACTATATATAGATATAGAGTTACGCCGGCTAGAAGCGCCGGCGGTTGCCGTCTTGGCCGCCGTATATCCTTTACGGCAGTCCGCTATATTAGACTTAGGTACTACCTCCTATATTTTAATAATAGAAGCAGATTTATGGATTATAAACCGGCCTATCGTAGTAACGTTATAATCGCCGGCACTATAGTAGTGCCGATTTAAGGATATAGAGACGTTATTATTATAATAAAACGAATGGCCGGCCCGATTAAGTTCCGGCTAAAAACCGTAGCCCACTATAAAGACTTTATCTATAACCTAGTCTTTAATATGAAGATGCGTTAGAACGGTTACTAGTAGGATTCAGAGCTATTAAACGATTATATAAGGCGCCGTGACGGATTAATCCTTTATAAGCTAAGTGTCTATTACGATTAAACCGTTATAGAGCGCTTTCTAGTCACTAACGCCCTAGCTGCTACTCTTCTAAGTTAATAATATTCCATCTTACTAGTCTATTTACGGACTAGTAAGCAGCCTCTTCGAAAACCGATTAAGAGGATAGCTAGCTAAGCTAACGGTAACCTATAGCACCTTCGGCTAGGGCACGCTGGCCCTAATATAATTAAGTAACTGGAAGAGTAGTTATAGAGCGTTAAACTAAAGGGACTAGGAATGGTGGATTATCAAGCCTACATTTAATCGAAGATCCAGCGTTAGGTTAGCCGGCGGACCCGAATAGCTTTAAGCTACGCCGGCGAGAGGTAGGCGATTGATTTCATGGACTTCTAGCTAACCGCTAAAGGCTATATACGGATTATATTATTTATAGATCGATATAGCGGCTTTATCGCCCACGATGTTATAACGTCGAAGAAGGTCTCCGAAATCTATATAGTTATAACTTAATATATCTAATAGGTTTAAAGCTAATTTAACCGCTAGGTACGGGTCTTTAAGTGTAATAATAAACTAATATAATCGCTTAAGATACAGGGCTTAACTAAGGGTTTTAGTATCTAACTAGAGTCCTTTTTAGTAGAGACCCCTGTATAGAACGGTGGTGCCGAAAGATCTAGAGCCATTATTATGCTACAAGCACGAGCTATACAAATCCACTCCCGATTACCTGATTTCTTATAGATTAAGGTCGTCCTATCTACTGCTTACGTATAAAACAGAATACCTAAGCAGCGCCTTGGTTAGAAGACTCCGTTCGAAGTCCTTTATTAACGTAAGCCATAGCTAGGCCACCTTCGGGCCTACAGTTATAAGACTTTTCCTATAACCAGAGCAGCCCTAATAAGATCTAGAAAGCTTTAAAATCGACTAGCGCCGCGGGCCTATATCGGCTACCTCGTAGGATATAATTTAACTAATATTCACTATATCTGGGTCCCGGGCCTTAGGAGTAATCGTATCGTGCGCATATGTAACGTTCTTTTTAATAAATAAGAGTATTTTAATAGTAGTCTCGAAGCCCTAAAGGACGATTCAAATTAATTAACGGAAGAAGAGCTAGTGGATATTATTAATTAGATTCGCCTGCTAGATATACACGTAATTAAATAAGGCGAACTGTTATCGCCTAAGATATATATAATAGCATACTTTAAGCCTATTCTCTAATCGGGTAGCGAGGTTAAGAAACCTATCCCAAGGGCTGCGCCTACTAACCTCGAGGGTCGGGGGGTGGAACCGTTTATAGAGCCCGAGAGGCCGGAACGGCCGTTTATAGAGCCTAAGAGGCCGGAACGGTGGAGGGAGCTTATAGAGCCTATAAGGCTGGAGCTAGAAAAAGACGTTTCCACGGCCGCGATTAATTACTAACGCCTAGATAATCACCTTCTAACTCTACTAGAAACCCCTCCTGAGACAGGGCGTATAGCGGCTGTTTTTATAGGCTATATGCCTATAAAACAGGGTGGAGCTAAATTTCGAAGCTATAGCAGTAATCGCGTCTAGACCTCTGCTTTTAACGCAGGAAGATACGCCCTATTAGTCCGTAATTTAAATAGTAAGCCCCTAATAAAGTTAAAAATCAAAAAGGCACTTAAGAGACCCCGTAAGATACACCGTAAGTAACTACCGGCCCCTCCGAAAAATTAATAAAACCTTAAAAGCCACCTAAAGGAGTTCCTTTTCCGATAAGCCTAAAGGGATTACCTAAATAGTTATAAAAAGATAAGATCGTGGATCACGGTGCCGAAAGACCGGGCGAAGGGGTATTAGGTGCTCGGATATATATAGGTTATAACCTATAAGTTTTATAAGCACGGCTTTTTCTTGAAGTATTAGGCTATATCAGTAGTCCGCGGGGATTAATAGTATCAGGACTTATTAGAAGATATATATACGGCCACTCTCGCTGGTCGGACCTTTAGATCGTTAATAGTAAGCGCCGCCCGCTTAGATCTATCCTTAATATAATATAATATTATTAACGCGTTTATATACACGCCCCTGCTATATAATATATATATACGGTTCCCGCCCGGCACCGCAGTGCCGGGTTAACGATTATTACTAAAGAAGGCATTATACGGGCTACGGGAGTCTCTATTACTATAGTAAAAGCATATTACAGAAATACTAAAAAGGGACGGATTTAAGATAGTGCCGTAAGAGCCCTGCTGCTTTATACGCCGTGGGCTGATCCTATTCTTATACTTGGACGATATCGTGATCGGCTTTAAGGAAGACTTTAAGGAAGAGATAGAATAAGCTATCGCGAGCCTCCGAGAGCACTACGCCCTATAAGGCGAGCAGCCACTATAATGGTTCCTTAGCATTAAGGTTATTAGGGACCGTCCCTTAAGGAAGATATAGCTATTATAACGCGATTATATCGTGAAGATAGGATATTTATTATTAACGGTATCTAACTATAAGCTTATAAGCCCTATAAAGCCGGCAGAGCTCGTACCGTACGCAGAGAAGTCTACTACCGTTAAGAGCTATTAACGTAAGATAGGATCCGGCCTATACGCTATAGTAATATCACGTCCTGATATCGCCTTTATAGTATCTTAACTCTATATATTTAATATAAACCCGAGCCATTAGTATCACGAAGCAGCCGACTATTTAAGCTAATATCTACTAGCTACGTAAACCTACGCCCTGGAATTAGGTGGAGGCGACTCTATAAAGGTATTCACCGACGCATCCTACGCGGATAACTTAATTAATCAAAAAAACAGTTAGGGATTTATAATACGCCTATTTAGAGGTATAGTAGCCTAGCGAGCTAATAAGCAAGTAACGGTTATAACGTTAATAATAGAGCCGGAGCTCCTCTTACTCGTATAAGGTACGAAGGAAGGGATATTCATACAAGGGTTATTAGAGGCAATAAGCATGATATTCGACGACCTATAACTAAAGATACGATGTGATAATAGCTAAATAATACGCCTACTAATAGCGGAGATCGCTTAATTAAATACACGATTACAGCACGTAGATATATATAATAGCTAGTTATAAGCGGCGTAATAGGTTAGAAAGATTAAAGTTAGCTACGTTATAAGCGCTAAATAATCGCTAATAGGTTGCCGAAGGTACTATCTAGAGAAAAGTTTATAGGCTTTAGGAAATAGGTAGGAGTGATGGGTATATAGGGACGTCTCTATATAAATAAGCTAGAGGAGATCTTACTAAAGTTTTTATAAGAGCTAGAAGAGAAGTTCGATAGAAGCTATATAGACGTTATAGAAGTGGATATATCGATAGAAGAAGCCTATAAATAACTTTAACTAACTAACTGCCGAATAGTTATTTAGTTAGGGGGTGTGCCGTATAGGCTGGCCTAAAGCAGGTTCGGAACGGGTTATTCCGGGCCCGAAAGTGGGATTAGACCTGCCGCAGGAATAAGGGCAGGATTTTAGCACTACGATCAGAGATTTCCATAGAGTCAAATTAAATTAACAGATCGATCGCTTATTTTACGTAATTAAGTTATACGCTATTTGCAACACTTAGTGGTCAGGACGTGATTACACTTAAGTTAAAAGGTAGGGGGTGCCCGAGAGTTAACTTAATTACTGGCCTCCTTATCCTAAGGGCGGCTATCTATCCTTTTTTATATATATACTAGCTAGCTTTAGTCTAGTGCGAGAGTCTATTCTGCCCGACCGATTATTATCTATTAGCTCGTGGCGATAACCCGACTCGTGCCTTAGTGCTAAATATATTATAGCTAGCGTCGAGTTAGGTCCTAGACCGGATACTCCGTAGTTATCCATAATTCGTACCGGTCTAGAACCTTATCGTGACTTATAACTATCCGGTACTTAGGTACCGGAGGTCCGGCACCTAATAGGGCGCCCTGTCTTTATAGTTTTTATCCCGGAAACCTTAATACTAATCTAATGTTTCTATATCGTCCTTTAACCCGATATTCCTTATATAGTCTTTACCCCCGATCTGCCTAATAACTTTATTATAGCTCTAGCCTAATCTGCCTATTATATTCCTCCCGTTAATTACTTATTCCGGAATATTATCCTTTATAATAATCCTATTCTAGTTATAATATAATCCTTTACCGATTACTTTATTATCCCGAACCCCTTTAGTAAGGCTAGCCTATAACTGCCTTTATTATAATACCAGGGTAGTTATTCCTTTATATTATAGCGTTACCTTTATTATTCCTTCTGTATAAGTAAAGCAGGAGATTAGTCCTACCTAACCTTATAGATATCCTATTCTATTTTTCCTATAATCCTATTCCTATTATTCCCCTCTTTTTATATTATTCTAATTAACTTTATTAGATTAGATAATAAGCTTTATAAGTAATCCGGCGCTACTCCGCGATAAAGTTAAGACTAGCCGACGATAGCCTTATGCCTATCTATTCTGTGTCGCGTTTTATTACTGACTTCGATCTTTTACTAGCCTTATTCTCTTATTATAGCTATCTTTATTTCGTATTATTATAAGTGCCTTCTATATCGTTTCACGCGTGGTTAGAGTATAAGCTAACCACCGTCGTAGTATTATCTATTTACTATAGCTCCTAAGAGTAATAAGAAACGTGCCGTTATTAGTAGTAATAGTATAGCTAGGACTCCTACTAAGCGTTAGAAAAAGGCCGCCGCCGTTAACGCCCTGGCCGCTAACACTGCTACTCCCGGTATAGCTAAGCTCGTCGATATAGGCGAGGGTAAGGCTCCACGAGCCCTATGCTTATAGTATACCGGCTATCTAGCCGATTAGGATTTAAAGGCCGTAGGCACTATCTTATATAAGTCGTGCCGATATAGCGCTAATACATATCCTATTATTAGCCTATATTTGACTCCTTATTTATATACCTTCTTAGAGAAATTAGCGAAATACCACTATTACTAAGTTAATAGTAGTGGTTTGATGATGATGATGATGATGATGATGATGATGATGATGATATTTAACGTCTAGGGGATCTCTAACAAGAGTAAAGGACGCCTAAAGTGGTCGTCCGCCTTTATATATAATTTAACTATAGTGTTTATATAGTGCTACGTATATGTAATAGTAAGATAAAAGAAAGTATGGACACGGAAATAGACTATGTGCGTTATTGGACTTTTTAGGAGGTCTATGGTGTTTAGTTCGCGGAGCCGCGGGGCGTTAAACGCCTACTAGCTATAATTTCGTAGAGGCCGTATAGTATCTCTGCCTATAGTAGGAGGTGCTATACGAGTCCTTTGCCTACGTAGCGGTCGTTTGGGCCTGTGTTTTAAGCGGCTATCGATCCCTTAGGGGAGGTAGGTAAGATTAAGACGTCCTGGGTAGTTAATCGAGGCGAGGGCCTAGCGGCGTTATAACCCATTAATAGCTTAAGCGGGTATATTATACCGTGGGGCTAAAACCGGGGTAAACTTTAGAGAAGAAGTTCGTTATGACTAGGTATTAGATAAAGCTGGGCTACTCTGGACCTAGCTATTAAGAGACGTGTTAGCGATATCCGATTTATAGGGCGGCCCGGCCTTAAGCCTTATAGCAGAAGAGGGGGTGAGCGGGGGTTTTATATTTATTATAGGAGTATATTAGGAGGCTATCCTCGTGGTTAAAGCGGGTATAATAAGCGGCGAAGTTACTATATATTATACGGGCTGCTAGTAGCTAGTGGAGCTATTAACGGTCTAGGGTTAGGAGCTCCCTAGTGGGTTTAGTAGACGCACCTAGGGGCAGGTTATTATAGCTCCGGGGCTTATTCTTTTACTACTAGGTTTAGAAAGCTTCTTTACGGGCTATCCTTACTTATTATTTAGCGTTACTATGTATAGGCTTAGGTTTAAAATAGGGACGTATATAGGCGCCCTTCTTCGCGAGCCGGTCTATAAGTTTATTACCCGGGATCCTTATAGAGCCGGGTAACTATTATACTAAGATAATAGGATTAAGGGCTTTTTATTAAAAGTCTAGGAAGGCTTTTTAGGATAAGGTCGGGGTAAGCGGTCCGTCGATACCCTAGATAACTAAGGTGTTATTAAGGTATACCGTGATTAAGGTAGTCCGTGTATCCGTGATAAGCAGGGTAGCCCTTAGGCCGGCCCTAGCGCCCTTAATCTCGGCGTCGAAGACTTTAGTATTTAGGAGGGGGCGTTTACCTATATATATATAAGATTAATACCCTTATACACTATATATCCGTATCCCGTCCCTATACTAATAGCAGAGTCGGTTTAGGACTTATAGGTATAGACCGTGATATCTATTAATACGCGGGCGGCGCTCTAGGCCTTAAAAGTTAACGTGGCGGCTTCCTTATCCTTTAGTGCCTATAGGGATTTAGGGACTCCCTTATAGACTAGCGGCGTGAGTATAGGGGCGGGGAAGTCGGGGGCTGCTTACAGAGCGTCTATAAGGGTAGTTAGGCGGGGTTTATTACCTTTATTCCGGAGGATCCTATAGGTAGCGATCCTTATACGGAGTAGGTGGGTACTATCCAGGGTTCGTAACCGTATAGCGTGGCGGGTATAGGCGGTATTAAGGAGTAGTCCGACTAGGGGTATACTGGCTTCCCTAAGTATAGTAGGGATCGGGGTAGTCTTCTAAAGCGGGAGGTAGCCCCTAAGGGCGAGGTTTATTACGATCTAGAGTTTAGCGATCTAATCTATAAGCCTAGTGCTAACCCTAGGGTAGCCCCTGTTCCTACGCTTTATACTAGGGCGGGAGCGACCGGGGTACTAGACTTTAGAGGCGAAGAGAGCCTTAGGGAGGATAATAGTATAGATTACCTTATGTATTATAGCGGGTAGTGCTCCGCTAAGGACTTAGTTAAGGCCCTAGATATAGCCGGCGCTAGAGCGGGCCTTTACCGCTCTAGTCTTAATGAGTACCGGTATTTGTACGCCCCCGGTTCACTATTTGTTGTCCACTCAATCCATTTTTGGAAGGTTACGCGACCGCGTGTATAGGTAAGATCTTGGCCGTATATGCTGCGTACCTGTACCTCACGACAAGCCTCAATCTCTACAACCAAAACCAGATGTCTTAAGCCACCAAATCACTACTGTTTCTGCCTCTGTATTTATTGACCCTAAGGTATTAAGAATATATAATGTATATAATGTCCTTACGCCAGGCACCTTATCACACACACCACGTAATCCTGATGCCCTAGTCACGTGACCTTATCACACACACCACCTAATCCTTATACCCTAGTCACGTGACCTTGTCACACATCACGTAATCCTGATTACCTACTCTAACGTGTACAGGTACGTAATATTTACAGCCAAGATCTTGCTTATGCACGCGGTCGCGTAACCTTCCAAAAATAGATTAAGTGGACAGCAAATACCGAACAGGGGGCGTACAAATACCGGTACTCAGTCTTAATATAAGATTTAAACGAGAGCGTCTTATCTAGCTAGACTCTGACCTAGTATAGGGACTAACTCGGGGTAATCTAGCGGCTATCGTGGGTAATAGGGGCGAAGCTAGGTTCCTATTTCCAGGAGAAATAGATAACCTTAGTTTTCCTAGGGTCTAAAGTGACTATATTCTAGCGGCCCTAGTTAATAGTATCGTTAAGGAGTGCCTATACTATAATAGATATCTCCTCTAGGCTCTTTCCGATATATAGGATACTATAGTTATCGGTATAGCCGAAACGGGTATAGGTTAGGCGTATTCGATAAATAGGCTTAGTATAAAGGAGGAAGAGGATAGGGGAGGCGGGGGAATCTTACGGGAGGCCGTACTATAAGGGGGATATCTGCGTGGTATATCCCTTATATTATACGCGTACCTATCTACCTTTTCTAAAGCTTAAGAACTAGGCGACTAGGTTATACGGCTAGCCTTAATCCCTAAGCCTATAGCAGAGCCGGTGGCGGAGTACGGTATTAAAGGCTCCTTCGATGTCTAGGGTAATAAGTATAGCGACTTATTTCCTAGTAAAGGCGGCTTTAATATTATGCGTTAGGGACCCGATAATATTAATAGCGGATTATTTTAGGAGGGCGCTGGCCGTCTAGGTATTTAGCACTTTATTCGAGATACTTACCTAGGCGAGGCGGCGGCCGATTAGGCGTTTAAGTCCCTTCCTAAGGTAAAAGAGGAGGGCGATAGGCCTCTAGCCCTTATAGGTGCTAGCGTCTTTATTTAGCTTAGGGATTATTACTACCTTAGCTTCCTAAAAGGGTTAGGGGTAGTATCTTAGGGTAAGGCATTTATCGTATAGCCTAGTAACTAGGTCCTTAATAGATAGCTAGGCTACGCGGAGTATCGTGATATAACGAAAGGAAAGTCCGTGGACTTTAGTTAAGGAAAAGATATCATAGAAAAGGCTCGATAGCTTAGTATCGCAGAGTAATCGCAGTATATTCGTCAACTAAGCGCTGACTTTAAACCAAGACTTTAACTTAAGGGATTAAACTGATCCCTTAACATCCATACAGAGATAGGTTTGGATAGGTGGTCCATGCGCGGCTATTAGTCCGACTATATGCCGATGGGTCTGCGATTATCTCGTTATACTGCCCCCCCTCCTGACGAGTCTGGTCCCGTAGACTCGTATTATCGTGATGCCTTTAATTACGCGTTTATCGCGATTAATTATCTCTATTTAGTTCTATACGAGCCCTCGTTAAAAACCCGTAGGAAAAAAGAGTGGCCGCTCCTCTATTTACCTGCTTATCGGCGTTCTATCACCGACTATATGCCTTATGATTTATCCGAATATTACTATAAAAACTCCGCGATGCTTATTATTATTACCTGTGGTTATCTAACCTTTCGCGGATATTATGCCTAGCCTTAAGTAACCGTTCGGCGATGAGTATATAGTTCCTCGCGTGATTTTCCTCGTAGCTCCTAATTCTCCTCTTATAACTATCTCCAGTCACTATTATAATCGCCGACCGCATAGCGATTATTCTGCTTATCTTAATTCTATTATCCTTATTATTATTATCCTTATTATTATTAACGCCGACCGATCGCTATTATATCGTCGGTTAATTTATAAGTTACTATAGCTCTCCGGGAGCTCTAATATAATACCGATAACCGATAGGAATCGGCTATTAGGGACGAAGCTCCTTATTTATTTTATATATCCTGACTAGACGCTTATATTAGCGTCGATTACTTCGATAAGGCCGCTAACGGCACCGGCGCTAGCCGTTATATCGCCTACGCCCGCGGCTATTAAAGATATATCGCTATAGGTTCGCTAATCCTTTAGCGCTTTTCCTATACTAATTAGTCGTTAGATCCCGGACTTTATACTAGGTGCTGCTTAGTTACTATAGAATAGCAGCAAGCGCATTTATGCAATGGATAACAATTTGACGCCGATGGCTCGGCGCCGCTCGTATAAGCGCATTTCCAAGGCCTGTAAATGGTTTCGCGTAGTTATAGACCGCGGTAAAAAAAGGCTTACTGCCCAGGATATAAGTTTTCTAATCGCCGACCGTTCGGCTATGTTCCTAGCTAGCTCTCTGGCTATAGAACGTAGGATATACTGATCCGGTATTATAGTAACCCTAGCCTTAGCCTCGGGTATCGGCGATATCTTATCGGCGACCCTTCGCTAGGCAGTCGCCCTATACCCTATATCTCGTGTTCGGGAGCGGGTAATAGCGGCGATAATAACACGCTAGGTGTTATCGGTAGGATATAGGGGTTATAGCCCTTTTCCGTCCTTATCTCTCGAGCTAGGCAAGGCCCCCTCCTATAGAGTCTATACCTGCTTACGCTTATTAGACCTATATTCGGGTAGCGTTACCTAAGCGGCTTAAATATATACGGTCTTCACCGTATTACTTATTAGGGTAACGTGGATACTCGCGATCCATTAACGAACGCTTATCAGGAGGTCGCTAACTAGTTATAATCTTTACGATAAGGTAGGAAGCACGTTATTATACAGCGTCTTATCCACTATATAATCCAGCTATCTCGATAAGCCGTCTACCGAGTTTATCTTACCTAGGCGGTATTAAACCTTAACGTCGAATAATAATAATCGGTATACTTATCTAGTAAGCCTTTCGCGAAGGTTCCGCGCCGGCGCGTTTAGCACGCCCTTAAGCGCCTAATAGTCCGTTAGCACCGTGAACGCCTATCCTATACCTTTAAGATAACAGCGCTAATACTTAAGGCTCTTTATTATAGCTAGTAGCTCCTGCTGCCCTATACCTTATCGTTACTCTATTTCGGAAAGCTTCCGCGAGAAATAGGCGACCGGTTATTATCGAGTCTTATACTTCTAACTTAAGATTCCAGAAATAGCCTTATTTAAGGTATCCGTCCTAACCCTACTATCTAGCACTAGATTTTAGTGCTATAGAATAGTCGCTAACCCGAAGGCGACCTTTAGTAATTTAAACGCCCGCTTAGCGTTATCCAGGAACTTAAAAGGTCCCTTCTTTTTACCTGCCTGACTAGCTTTTAATAGCGTAGTTAACGGCGTAGTAACTCTAGAGTATCCCTTAATAAACCTCTTATAGAAATTAGTAAAACTAAGGAAAACTTAGATATCCCGGAACGACTTAGGCGCCGGCTACTCGGCGACTGCATATATATATTCCGGATTTATCGCGATACCTTTACGGGTTACCACGAACCCTAAGAAGTCTACTCGGTTATAATAAAATTCGTACTTTAATAGTTTCGCGTATAGCTAAGCCCTATAAAGCCGCTCTAAAACCTTTTTTAGGTCCTTTATATGCTATTCCTTTAATATAGAATATATAAGGATATCTTCGAGGTAAGTGATATAATATATATCTAGTTAACCGGCGAGCGCTTAGTGAGTATACGCCTAGAATATAGCTGGAGTATTTATTAGCCCGAATAGTATAACTATATACTCGTAGTGGTCGTATCGTGTTCTAAACGCCGTCTTTTAGCGGTCCTCTTTCTTAATCCGGATCCTATAATAGGTATTATAGATATCCACCTTAGAAAAGTACTTTACCCCGGTAAGCCTATCTAATAGCTCGCCGACTAAGGGCAGAGGGTACCTATTCTTACTTATTATAGCGTTTAACCCTTAATAATCGATATAGACTCGTAAGCTACTATCCTTTTTAGGTATAAATAGCACCGGTAAGCCCGCGTGGCTCGTTAACTATTAAATACAACCGCTCGTTATCCCTTCGGCGATATACTTCTTTAGCTCCTTTAGCTAGGCTTAAGATAAGGGATATAATAGCCCGAATAGCGGTTCCTTCCCGTTTTATAAGTTAATCGTGTATTCGGCCTCCTTTAGTAAGGGCGGCTCCTTTACGGCCTACTCTAGAAATATATCCTGGTAGTCGGCGATTTCTAGCGGTAGCGATATATATAATATACGCCTTCGCCCGCTTTTTAATAACCTCGCGAGCCTATAACTCGGGGTCTATAATAAAGATCGGCCCGTAGACGAATATTCGGCGAGCCGTATTAATTATAATACCTTCCTAACCTATACTATTATTTAAGAGTAGTAATTATCAGGTACCCTTAGGTCGATCCGTATATAGGAAGACCCTTTTTAATAGGCGTGGCTGTTTTTCTGCGTTTAATAAATAGAAAGCTAAGCCGTATACTCCGCGGACCCTTACCGGGCTACTATCGAAGCCTTTAATTTGCGGAGTCTCGACCTCTAGGAGCGTTTTTAACCCTAGGCGTTCCACTAACGCCGGGCTAATAATATCCACCTATATATAGGTATCTAAATCCATACTAAACTTAATCTCCTTTTCGTAACGGATTATTATCGCTATAGATCTCGCTACCTCGCCAACTATAATCGCCGGCCGGTTATTAGGTATAAGTCCGGCCCCCTTATCACCTACGCTGATTTATTTCCCGACGAATAGAGTTCTCTAACCCGAATATTATTACTAAGGTTATTATATATAGCGTATACGTTATTAACACGGGCGCGAGCCTTCGCCGCCCCGTTATTAATTATTTATTATTCCTTATTACTATAATAGTCCTTAGAACGATAACCCTTTTTACTATAGTTATAGTACTCGCCTATAAAGGCACGTATACTAGGCTACGCTTATAAAGGCTCTAGGCCCGAGCCTAATACCTTTTAACCCGTCGGGGCCGCCCCCTTTAAGTCCGCCGTACCTCGCTTAGCGGGCGTATACCGACTAGTCGCCGGAGTGCTTACCAGGCTTCAATAACTATCCGAACGCTAGAAGTTCGATAAGGTCCTTTTATAACCTGTATCCGATCGCTTACTACTCGCCTTCTTAATAAGGCTTATATCCTAGAATAGCTACGCCTCTTAGGCTAGCGTTATAGCCTTATCTAATTTTATTCTCCGCTCTTATATCTTATCCTTAATATATAGAGGTAGCCGTTTAAAATAGTTATAGGCATACTCTTCGCTTCCGCTTATCTCCTAGCCTAATAGCCTATACAGGTTATCCTACCGTTCGAATAGCTTTATCGGCGTTATATCGCCGGTTATTTATAGCTTATAAAGTTCCTTATAGTAATAATACCGTTATATATCCCGGGATAGATACTCTCGCCGAATAAACGCTGTAAAGTTATTCTAATTTAAGTTAGCGATCTTCCTGGCATAGTGCCTCTAGGACGTCCAGAAGGTATATTCGAGCTTCGTCAAAGCCTATTTAATCTACTATAGCACTAGGGCACTAGGTCTAAGCAAATTCCTAGCCTTAATCGCTACTAACTAATCGTCGATTTTCGTAACCTTAGATAACTCTCTAATTAGCTTATAATTATATACCGGCGGTTTTTCGTAATCGCGCTAGGGCGCCGGTTATTTAGCGAGCTTCTTTATAATCACTTAATTAATCTCGCTTTATTACTAGAGATACTATAAACATATCGTAATTAACGCCTTTTACGTCGAGGTCGAGGGGCTAGCGATGGATCGCCGATCGATCTACGAACCACTATCTTTAGGACTAAGCGTAACTGGTATATCCGTTAACCCCGTATTTTTATCCGGTCCCTGCTCGGGCACCGTTATTATTAGCTTCGGCACGGCGGGCGCCTCCTGCCCGGTATCCGCTTTATTAGGTCCCCCCGGGGGGACGCTTATTTCTTAAGTCCTTCTTAGTAGCACCTTTGGCCTAACTACCTTAAAAGTGTGGAAGTTAAAGAATTATAAAAAAGGAAAGTCTATAGACTTTAGTTAAGGAAAAGATATTATAGAAAAGGCTTAATAGATTAGTATCGTAGAGTAATCATAGTATATTCGTTAACTAAGCGCTGACTTTAAACCAAGACTTTAACTTAAGGGATTAAACTAATCCCTTAACGCATATACTGAGATAGCTTCGGATCGGTGGTCCGTGCGCGGCCATCGGTCCGACTATATGCCTATAGGTCTGCGATTATCTTATTATACGTGACTATAATCTTATCTGCTCTAGGGGTGGTATTACCGACTAAGAGGACTGCCTATTCCACTTTCTTATAGTATAGGGAGTTATCCTAGGGGATAACCCTTCGAGGGTAGTATAGGGTTAGCGGGTAGATATCGTTAGATAGTAATATCCCCTTAAGTAGTCTCCTTCTAAGGGAGTCTGCCTTCTTACTAGGCGTGGTGAGTACTCTTTTACCGTCCTAGAGAGGGGGCGCCTATAGTTATAACCTTAGGGTATGCTATCCTATAATCCTATATAGGTCCTTATCCTGTTTAATTCCTTCGATTTACTATTACTAGTAGCTAGCTTTAGCTCTTTGTACGGTTTTCCTTAGGTGGGTCTATGCCTTCTTAGTATTATCGGAGTGGGTGTCGATATAACGGGCCCTATAGTATACCCTACGGGCCTGGTTATAGTCGTTATTCTACTAGGCTGCCGCCTTAGCCGTTAGGCGGTAGCGGCGTCCTATGGTTCTAAGAGAGCTGTGGAGGAGGTAGGTTATTGCTATGGCTGCGTGGTCTAGGTCCTTAGCTGAGTTAAGGGTTATAGGCAGTAGCTAGGCGTTTAGTCCGACTTCTTCCGCGTATCTTAGGATATCTTCTGGCCGTAGCCGGTACCGCTCCGGGATTAGGGCTTTAGAGCGGAGCGGGGTGAGGATAATGATTATAAGGGTATAGTAGTCGGATATAGTGTGCAGATAGTCCGTAACTTGGGTAAAGGCAAGGGGGATGTCTATAGTAGTGGTTTATACCTTAATATAGGCTTATACTCCCTCTATTATAGACCGCTCCGTGGTCCGTTTAATACTAACCGTTAACTAATTCCTAATAGCGGGTAAGGCCGCCGCTAAAGTCCTATAGGATATCCTGAAGGCTACTAAGGTACGGCCTAGCGGGTTTAATAAAGCCCGTGTTATAAGTACGCCCTATCCTATATCTAATCACGTATTAATAGTTATAGTAAGAAGCTACGCTTTAAGCTTAGTAAATCTTAAAGGTTAGCCTCGGTAAGTATAAGGCCGAGACTACCTATGGTTCTAGTAAGGGCGCGCAGGCTAGGCGGCGCGATAATAAAGAGATCGCTGCCGTTAAGCTGGATGCCCTAGAGCGGGCCGCGGCCTTATTAGAGGAAATATCGGCCTCCCTAAAGGCCTAGAAAGAGATTCCGGATCTATTCAAGCAGTTCCTAGGGGTTTAGGGCGGTATTACCGCTATAGGATCGGTTACCGGTCCTATTATAAATAGTAATACCGGGGTAATACTCCTTAGCCCGGGCATCGGTAACGGCGTCTATAGCATGCCTACCCTATAGCCAGTATCTGTTTAAAAGAAGGGTAAGGCTAAAAAGAAGGCCGTCCCTATTCTAGTTAAGGATAACATTATAACTAATAATAATAACGAAAATAAGGGTGGAGATACCCCCTTACTTACTATACCGACTCCTCCTCCTCCTTCTCCGCCCGCCGCTAATACCCCCGTATAGGAACTCGCCGATAACCTATAGCTAAGTCTCGCCGGCCTTAGTAACGACTAATCCTTTTTTTAAAAAACAAAGGAATTTTATTCCTTTTCTTTTTTAATAAAAAATCCTTTTAAGGCACTCTGTGTATACTCACTCTACTATTATATCGTCCCGATCTAGTCCCCGCCGTGTTATAGTCGTTACTAGAATATATATAAAATATCTATTAATTAGTCCCGACAGTATATTCCTTATAGGTTTCTGGGTATTATCTTTATAGCCCTAACCTGCGTACTTAATAAGGTATTCACGTTATTTACCTTAGTAGCGGTGGGCCACGATAGCTTCTACCTTATATTCGTTATCTTCTGATAGTTTAACCGCGACCCCTTACGATTCGGGTATTAATCCGTTATAAGACTTTTATAGCTTAAGTAACGAAATAAGGAACACGTTATATATTTTTATACTAGCGGGTAGCTATACCCTATAGGCTAGTCTATAGCTGCCCACTACCCCCGTAATCTTATAGAGTCTAATATACTTATCGCTTAACTTACGGGATAGCCGGCGTTACTTTAGGTTCTGCGTAGAGAGCAGGGTATAGTTACTTATCTTAAGCCGTTAGGCTATAGGTCCCCGATTATAATAATATTCGTATATCGGCTAGGCCCTCTAAATTAGTTTAGCTAGGGTCTTACGATCGGCTATAAGTTAGGCGGTATACCGGTCCGCCTCTATGGAGCGGACTTTACCAGCTCGGTATAACTTTATTTTATCGGGGCCCCTTAGGTTATAGCCTATTAGTGCCTCCGCGGGGGTTATCTTTATTCCTAAATACCATGCTGTATTATATATAAACTTAGCCAGTCCTAACTTATCTACCTAATTATTTTATTATAACGTGTAATAAGCTTATAGATAGTATTTTAAATTCTGGTTCTATCGTTCCGTTTATCTATCTGTCTATAGATACCACGCGGTGGATAGGCGGCGATTTATACTTAGGTGATAATAAAGAGCTGCCTAAAAGCGACTAGTAAAAAGGGCCCCCCTATCTAAAATAATACTATTTAGGAGACCGAACCGGCGGGAAATATATATCTATAAGGTATCTACGAGTCCGGGCGCTATAAGGCTATTACTTATCGGAATATATATTTTATACTTAGTTAGACGGCAGACTATAACTAAAATCATATCCTTCTTATAGCCTACCCCCGTTATAGGCGGTAGGCTAGTAATAATATTAATTAAAGTCTCTAAAAATAAATATTCGGGAATGGGAAGACTTATTAGCTTACTATATAGCTTATAATACCTGGATATAGTACACTAGTATATTAGATAGGTAGGGATAAACTCCCCAATATCGTGAGATATATAATTCTAAAAGTAATAGCTAGAGATCTATCGGATACTCCTCTTAATCCCGCGGTGGCTAGCTATCGGACTATTATAGAATACTTATAGAACTTTTCAGCGTAAACCAGAATTATCGGGTATAAAAACCTTCCCTCGAAAACATAGGATACCTTACTTATCTTATAACCAGGGGCTAGGCTTTTACCGGTTATCATTAGTTTCTCGGTAGTTTATATATAACGGGTCTTTAGCCTAAGCCTCGATAATTTCTTTATATAATACAGGCGAGTCGGGATTAGCGACCGCTCTTAGGGTGATTAGTACTAGGATAAACTCTCTTAAAAACGCTTCCGCGGCCTTAGTATATTCGGAGGTAATTTCGGAGTTATTCGGGGTATAATACGGCTTCCGTAAAAGGCTATTCGCTAGGTTTAATAAGGCGAGCCAGTATTTAATTTTGAAATTATAGGCTATAATCTCTTCGAGCTAATATATATACTACGCCTTTAACTTTAGCTTATCTATTTAGTATCGGTGATTTACGTGGTCGGTAAGGACTAACACAGGAGTCTAGCTATAAGCCACGTAATACCTTTAGGTACGGAATAATTGAATAACCGCTATTAGGTCTAAATTAGGTAGACTATAGTTAAGTTCGGGTCTACGTAATTTCCGGGATATAAACATAATAGGGCGCTATATTCTATCTTCGAGCTAGCTAATAAATACGCCGATTATAAACGCCGACGCGTCGGGCTTAATACGTATAGGTAATATAGGGTCAAAGTGCTAAAGGACGGGTGCAGCCTCTTTATTTCGGTAAAGACTACCTTAGCCTTTAGTCCGAAAACGATAATCCCGGGGTTCCCCCCTTTAGTTAAATCTATTAATAGTACGGCCACCTTTAAATAGTTCCTAATAAATCTCCTATAGAACCCGGTAAAGCTAGTAAAAACTTAAATCTTCTTGCCTTAAGACGTATAGTGTCTATATAGAGTCCGTCGGGACTATAGATAAACCTAAACAATTCGACCTTACGGGTCTTAAACTTATATTTCTTCGGATTAGCAAAGAGCGACTAGTCGCGGAGTTACTATAGGGCCTAATGTATATATACCTAGTACTTATCTAGGTCCTGACTATAAATTATAATATTATTAGCGTATATTATATAGATAGTATCTATAAAACCGGCCAGGGCCTAGTTAATATATCGTTAGAGGCTTACCGGGCCTTTTATAAGTCCGAACGGTATTATAAGATATTTAAAGTGCCTGTATTTTATCCCAAAAGCCGTTTTCTATTCGTTACCCCCCCGCATACAGAGCCGGTAGTAGGTAGCCTTAAGATTAAGCTTAGTATAACAATTAGCAGTAAATAGCCTATTTAAAATCTTATAAATTAGCGGGAGTAGAGTATAATCCATAACTGTTACCTTATTAAGCCCGCGGTAGTTAACATAGAGCCGTAGCTTTCCGCTCTTTTACGGGATAAATAGGATAGGGGCTCCTACCGGACTGCTTAATAGTCTAATCTAAACCTTCGCGAGCATATCCTTAATATATTATCGGAGCACTTCAAGTTCTTATATCGCGAGAGGATAGATAAGCCTAAATAATAGTATTTTCCCCTCCTCTATATTAATACTATAGTCCTAGCATTAGTAGGCGGGTAGTCGGCCCGCGTCCTTAATATTAAACACGTTAGCAAAGTCCTTATATTAGTCGAGTAGGGTAAAGGGGGCCTCGGGATAATCTTTATCCGGTTCTTTATCTAATGGTTTCTTTTCTATTATATCCGGGTACTATTATAGGCTTATTCATCTTATCCGAAGGGTAACCGTTTTAATTAACTTTAATACTAATAACTACTACGCGTCTTCCCTTACCTTTCTTATATTTCTTTATAAGGTAACTAACTCTAGGTTACCTCGTCTAAAATGGTAAGTCTAAGTCTTTCGGACCTAATCGATATTAGGGTTAACTTATCCTAACCAGGGTAAGCCTAGGATAATCTTAGGGCTAAACGGGTTAAGGTCTATAATATAGAACTCGTCCTATTAGATCTTTATATAGCCCTAATAGTCTTTTGTTTTAATAATTCTTAATACTATTCCGTAGGTTACTATCGTCACGCCCTTAAATAACTATCCTACTTTTAACTAGGGTCCCGTAATAACCTAATCTAGGCCTATAAGGGACTGATCCGCTATATTATTATCGGCGCCGCTATCTAGACGCGCTAGAGTTATAACCTAACCCCCGCCTTAATAGATACTAATACTAGCCTCCACGGGTTTAATAAGGGCCTTTTTATCCTTAGGCGGGGAAGGTTCCTATTAGTCTTTAACTATAACACGGCCTAACGCTAGCCTTATCCCGGCTATAGGCTAATTATTCGGGTTCTGCCTCGGGTTCTATCGCTTAACGCGAGGGTTATTATAGGTGCTCGCGTAATAGCCTTACTATTAGTAATTATAAGAAGTAATATTCTTAATAAGTGCATAGGAGGAAGAAGACAATATCTCGCTATATCCGGGTACTAAGTTAGGAGAACTCTAGGACTATACCGTGGTCTAGGACTAAGTAGCCAGAGTCGCTATTTAATCTCGGTATCCTTATCGATTACCTTAGTCGTTATACTGGTTATATTAGCTATATTATAATTATATCCTACCCCTAAAGCAACTCTCTAAAGGTTATATTAAGGCCTCCGCCTTTCGGTATAAGGGGGTAAGTTCTTTATATACCCGTAGGACTCCCTAGGCGATAATATAGTTACAGGTTACTAAGTAGACTCTAGTCAGGACTATCTAAATACACTAAAGCGCAGGAGAACCGCACCCCACCCAGAGGCACACAGAATAAAGGGGACCACGCAAAGGAGGAACGTAATAAAGACGACTATATAACATAGAACGAACAGGGCCAGAAGGCCATAGAGCTACCAGAGCGGTAACGCACCGCCCTAACACGGGCGAAACCCGATAACAGACACCCCGTCAGCCACCATACCGGAGGTAAGATCCGGAACACGCACCGAGCCAATATACGGCCGCATAGCGCTATCGTAGCGGCCGCCCCAGGGACACCCATACTATACTATACGAGGGGAGGGGTTTTTATCCTAACCGGTTTTCCCCCCTCCTAAATCAGAGAAGGACTGTCGCCTAGAAGGCTAGGCTATATAATTAGGTAAAAGCAGCGTAATATATAATAATAATAATAATAATAATAATAAGAATAATAATAATAAGTATACTAAAACTCGGGTAGTTCCTCTAGTAGTTCGGACTCTAGAGTCTCCTATTTCCGAATAAATTATTAAAAGGTCTTATTATATTTCTAGGAGGACTCCGGCTCGGATATAATCTAAATAACGACCTCCCGGATGCGGGTATCCTGGTTATCCACCTATTAACTAAGCCAGGCGTCGAGTACTAGCTATAAGACCCGCGCGGACTAACCGTTATAGTTATAGCGGACTTTATTCTACTAATATTCCTTAAGATAGTAGGGTAAGTAAAAGATAATAACGTAATTCTTAGTAGCGTTAGTTAGAAAGCTATATGGGTCGATTATAAACCGTTCCTTTATCTCCTATATAAAGGTCCGGTACTTAGCCTAGGATATTCCGTCCTACTTCGGAAAAGGATAGTTAACCTTAGCCTAATTAGTCTAGATACCAGGACCTCTTATAGCCGCGTACTAATTAACAGGGACCGGAACCGCTTATCCACTAATAAAACATTTAACTACTATGCCCCCTAAGTCCTGTTACTAATTCTAATCAAGACTAAATTAGTGCGTGGCCAGTTCTTTAAGCTCTAGCTAGCGCTTAAGTCTACGCTCCCTATCTTATTCTAGGTAGCGTAGGCGTTCTTTCAATTACTAATATATCGGCTATTCTTTTAGGACCTGCTTATAAGGGGGCCTAAGAGGAGGTGGCTTATAGGCTAGGGGGGCTAAGGAGGTCGAAGGGATAGGCGTCGAACAAATAATAATCGGACGCCCTTCTATAAATAGTCTATTAATAACTTAGACGGGGTTAGGTTCCTATTAGAGTTCGGATAAACCGGGTTCTATTATAGGCGCGGGTTCTTACTCCAGACCCGGCGGTGCCTCGGTAATAGGTATAGGTAGACTAGTATCCGGGTAGGCTTATTCCGGCTAGATAGCGGTATCGAGTATCTATTTATCGTTAATTAGGTTAGTTATCTTATCTTAACTTTTTAACGGTCCTCGCGCCCTTAAAGGGGAAAAGCGATTAATATATTAAGTAGGTGATCGCAAAGAGTAAAGAGATAACTAGGATAAAGGCACTTAGTAGTTAGGACGTGGTTATACTTAAGTTAAAAGGTAGGGGGTACCGAAGAGTTAATTTAATCGCTAGCCTCCTTATCCTAAGGGCGGCTATCTATCCTTTCTTATATATATACTAGCTAGCTTTAGTCTAGCGCAAGAGTCTATTCTGCCTAACTGATTATTATCTCTTAGCTTATAGGGATAACCCGACTTATACCCCGGTACCGATTATGTTATAGCCAGTATTAAGTCAGGTCCCGGACCAGATACTCTATAGTCGTCCGTACTTCGTACCGGTCTAGAACCTTATCGTGACTTATAACTATCCGGTATTTAGGTACCGGAGGTCCGGCACCTAATAACTCGTACTTTGTTCAGTATAACGTGGCTAGTAAGGGTGGCGCCTTATATATTAAACTGGATTTTATAGACTAAGTTATCTAAGGTAACTATAAAGCTACTATTGTAGGCCGGGTCTAGGATAGCCTACTAAATCTTACTAATAAAGACGTGGAATAAGATCTATTTAAGAAAGTAAGGTCAAGTAATAGTTCGTCTTTTTTTATCGGCGTGTGTTCGTGGCTAAGGACCTTATTAGTCCTTAGAGGGAGTATATTATAAAGACTATAACCCGGGCTTATACGGTTAAAGCCTTAATTATTTAAGGGTTCGGGTTTATTAATAAGATGCTATGCTGGTACTATAAAGAACGGTGGTCGGCTATACGTGATCGAGTTAAAAATAAGATTACTTATCCTTTTTAAGTATATATCGTTTTAGCGTAATAATCCATTCTTAGACTGCGCTAACTGCTATTTTTGTAACATAGCTTATATATATCGTGATAATAAGCTCCGGAAGCAGTTCTATTAGTCTAATTAGGAGGTCTTATAGCCGGATAATAACTATATAGGTATTAGTTACTCCGATCTATATACTAAAGACTTATTAGTACTATTATAGTCCGTGTACGATAATAAGATACGTCCACGGCTTTCGCCTTAATATAGCGTCTTCGTGGTGAGTACTATCACTTTATACCATGAAAATATTTAGTAGATAAACGACGTTTATAGAGGAAGGAGTCTTAAACCATAAGACTATCTAATAGCATAGGTCCCTGTGTTAGCGTATAAATATAAAGGCGATCTCGAAAAGTTTTATTATACTATTTACAATAACCCAATAAAAAGGGATCGCGAAAGGATAGTGTAGTGGTATTATATTCCTTTAATCTTTAGGGCTTAGGTTTAGCGGTATAAGTCCGAAGTGTATAGCCCTAGTAGCGGTGACTATAAAAGTAAGCCGGAGTGAAATAAAGATAGGTGATTCGGGTAGTGATTACTATAATCAGGGTAGCCTTAGTGTGTTTAGAATATTCTGTTTTAGTGCGCGGCGTAAACTGGGTAAAGGAAAGGTAATCAATAATAAATATATTTAGTGAATATATTTATATAGCGTCTATTTAGTTAGTGTATATAAACGGAAATCGTAATAGTAAAATATAAGTAAAAGGAACTAATAAATAAAATAATTGGTGGAAGGGCGTGGAATAGGGTGATTAGGGTAATAAAGGGTAAATAGGAAAGGTCGCTATGGGAAGGAGATTAAATTTAGTATAGACTTAGATACCTATACGCAGGTAGATGTTGGTAGCCCGGTATTAAGAGAACGTCAAGGGTTAAAACCGCTCCTGGAGGTCGAGACTCTAGGGATTAAGGGCTTTAACGGCAGCCCGGCAAGGGTCCGCGGAGTGTGTAGCTTAGCTTTCTATCTACTAAATATAAAAGGTTAGCTATGCCTATTAAAAAGGGTCTCCCTATACACGGATCGACTTATAGGTACCGGATAATTATTATTCTCGGATAATAGTATGGGCTAAGAAGGTATTATAATTAATACGGCCCGTTAAATATTCGTTTACGGGCCGATCTTTATTATAGACCCTAAGCTCTAGGCTCGCGAGGTTATCGAAAAATAATCGAAGGCGTATATAATATATATCGCTACCGCTATTATTATCGTACCGGATATGCCGGATATAACTATTCCGTTTATAGATAATAATAAGATAATATACGGGCTAGTCGTTAAACTACCGCCGGAGATCGCTAAATACTATGACGTGTTTTCGGAATAGGCCGTGAAGGAGCCGCCTTTATTAAAGCATACCGAATACACGATTAACTTATAAGACGGGAAGGAAAGGCTATTCGGGCCGTTATATCCCTTATTCTACTTAGCTAGAGAAGCTAAAAATGTATATCGCCGAAGCGATAATAAGCGGTCGTACTTAATAGTCGATAAGCCCTATAGGCTTACCCGTGCTATTTATATCAAAGAAGGATAATAGCTTACGATTTTATATCGATTACTAAGGGTTAAACGCTATAATACTTAAGAATAGGTACCCTCTACCCCTAGTGGGTCAGCTATTAGATAGACTCGCCGGAGCGAAATATTTTTAAAGGTGGATATCTAAGATACCTATTCTAGGATCTGGACTAAGAAAGAGTACCGCTAACAAACGGCGTTTAGAGCGCAGTACGGCTATTAGAAGTGTATAGTTATACTATTTAGGCTAATAAACACTCCAGCTACCTTATAGGTATATATTTAATAAGCTCTTATCGGTTTACTGGATATATACTATATCGCTTCTACTAGGGTATCACGATAAACCCGGAACGTATATATACGGTCGCTAAGTGGCCGGCGCCCGAGTTATTCCATAATATCTAAGTCTTCCTTAGCTTTACTAATTTCTATAGGAGGTTTATCGAAGGATACTCTAGAGTAATAACGCCGTTAACTATACTACTAAAAGGCAGTTAAGCAGGTAAGAAAAAAACCCTTTAAGTTCCCGGATAACGCTAAGCGGGCGTTTAAACTACTAAAGATCGCCTTTAGCACGGCGACTATTCTACGCTACTAGCACCCAGTACTAGATATAAGGGCCGAGACCGGCGCCTCGAATAAGGCTACATCCGGGATCCTAAGCCAGAAGTATAAAATAGGATAGCGATTAGTCGCTGACTTTTCGCGGCAACCTTCCGAGACAGAGTAACGATAGGGTATAGGATAGTAGGAGTTATTAGCTATAATAAAGAGCCTTAAGTATTAACGCTATTACCTAGAAGGCATAGGACAGGCGTCCACGGTGCCAATAGACTATTAGGCGCTTAAAGACGTGCTAAACGCGCCGGCGCGGGGCCTTCGCAGAAGGCTTACTAAATAGGTATGTTGATATTATACTCATAATAAGTAATAATCATAATAATAATAAGTATAATATCTAAGTCAATATAAACAGTATATGGCTATAGCTATATAACTAGACGTCTACTTTATAACCAGCTTAACCTGTACTATAATACTATACGTATTATACGTGTATATATACTTGGCTTATAATATATATTATATAAATATACTAGGTATCGTAAATACGATATCTTGGTTATTACTTAAGCTAATAACGTGGCGTGATAACCGCCGCGTAGGCTGTTGACGTAACTGTCGCCACCCAATCTTCCAGGGTCTTTTCCCAGCCCCGGATCCAGGAAGAAATCCCGGAAGTCAGTTCTTTATACAAAAAATCAATCTTATCATACGCAGCTTCAAGCTCGCGCAACAAGCAGTAATCCTACGGATCTACGAATTCAACAGCCCTTTGCTTGATTTTTCTCTCTTCCGCGCGTACAGCCTACTACTCGTAGCCCAACTTATCAAAAAGGTATACCGATTATCGTTATTTGATTTTAAGGTTTAATACCGCCTAAGTAAGATACACCCGGTAGATAGCCTATTAAGATAACCTGATTATATAATGGACAAAACGCTGTATAATAATATACTTCTTACCTTATCCTAAAGATTATGGCTAATTAGCGACCTCCTAATAAGTTTTTGCTAATAAATCACGAGTATCTACCTTACTATAATAAATAACGCGATAAATATTATATATATTTAAGCCGCTTAGGTAAGGCTACCCGAATATAGGCCTAATAAGCGTAAGCGGGTATAGACTCTATAGGAGGGGGCCCTGCCTAACTTAAGAGACGGGGACAGAAAAGGGCTATAACTCCTGCGTCCTATTAACGGTACTCGGCGTGTTATTGTTACTACTATTACTCGCTCCTAAATATAAGACGCGAGGTATAAGGCGATTGCCTTATTAGTGGGTTAGCGTATAGTTAGCGAGGAACTACAAGATCTAGGTAGAGAGCTATAGACTACTAACCCGGATTATATATCCCTATTTAAGAATGTTCGCTAAAAGGTCGGAAAAAGAGCGGGGTACTCTCTTAGAGAAAAGGATATACTATTATTTAAGGGACGGTTAGTATTACCTATATAAGGATCGCTAAGGGCGGAGGTCCTATAATAGCACTATAATAGCCTTAGGGCAGGGTATATAGAAGCGAATAAAATATTTAAGCTGATTTTAAGAAAGTTCTACTAAGTGGACTTAGTGGTGGATATTCGCGATTATATCTCTATATACTCGGCGTATTAAGGGGTATAGGTACTATAATATTAATCGTATAGTTAGTTATGAACACTATAATTACCTATATATCTATTCTAAGAGATTAGTATAGATTTTAGTATAGGTTTACCGCCTATAAAAGGAGCCGATAAATAAACGTATAACGCTGTCATAGTAACTATTAACCAGTATATGAAGTACGCTCTATTAATTCCTACACGGAAAGACCTAATATGACCCTAGCTAGCGGCACTATTATATAGGGAGGTTAAATACTGATTCGGTAGCCTGGAGGGTATAATTATATATTAGGATAAGTTATTTACTAATTAGTTTTAAATAGAGCTTTACTATAAGTAGGCGAACGCTTAGTGATTATCTATTATATACTATTTATAGACAGATAGTTAGATAAAGCGAATATATTAGTTTCTTATTAAGTACCTATAATTAATCGCCGGTAATACGATAATATAGTGGCTTATTTAGTTATTAAGAGCAGGGTTTACATATAATAATAACGAGTATTCCTCGCGTAGTATCTCGCCGTATAAAGCGTTATACGGGTATTATCTATATATAGTGTAATATATTTGCCCTAGGGTTAATACCCGGGTATAAGGCGTGCAGGAATATATTAAGAAGCTAGCGGAGGTTCGGCGGAAGGTCTACAAATACTAGGAGCGTGCTGAAGAGTATTAGGCTTAGCACTATAATAAACGCTATTTACTATAATAATATAAGGTAGGAGATATTATTAGACGATCCACGAAGAACTTCTGACTCCGGTAAGGGTCGAAGCTGGTATTATAATATATTCAGCTATAGGTGACTAAAAGAATCAGCAAGTAGGCGTATAGGGCTCGCCTCCCTATATAATATGTAAGAATATATAAAATATTCCCCGTATTCTTATTAGAACCATAGAAAGACTAAGTAGCCGCGGAGGTATCGGCGAAAGATCTCCCGCTTCTAGAGGAGGAATAAGATAAATAAGAGGTAGAAGATATCGTTAGTTATAAAGAAGAATAACTTAAGACGTTCTATCTTATAAAGTGAGCAGGTTAGCCGCTAAAGTATAATACCTAGGAACCAGAGGACCACCTAGAAAACACTCCAGGGATCTAGAAGAGATACTAGAAGCATAAGAAATATATATATACAATGTAGGATAATTATAAGGCGTAAAGTCGCCTAAGGGTTGTCGGATATAAAATAAAAACTTAATTATAAGGTACGATAACCTTTTCCTTAATAATAACTCAATAAAAAAGAGTTAAGCCCTAACTACACTTAAAATTATAAAACTATTAGAATAAAGTTTAAGGCTATTTTAGCGATTATTACTGGCGAATACTTAGCGAATAAAAAAAGAAATTAAGTACTAAAGCTATAGAAGTTAGTGTTATTACCCGATAAAACACCAGAGGCATAGCGGTTATTAGGCCTAAAGGGGCTAGGGAGGTCGCTAATATCAGTAGCGTTATAATTATTATTAGTAGTCGCCGATATAATAGCGGAGGGATAATAGGCGCGGTGGTAAGGGGGCTTATCCTTATCGCTAGGGGGGTTAGCCTAAGGACTAGACGGGGTATAATTATCGTTAAGGGCCCTAGCCTAGTTAATAGCCGACAAAGCGGCTGAGGCTTAACGCTAAGCAGGATAATAAGGGGTAAGATAAGCTACGGGATAAGATATAGGAGTAGCCTCGTCTACTAAACTATTAGTGAAAGGATTATTATCGTTATCGGTGGAAGTATAGCCATAACGGGTAGCTATAAAGCGACTAGTAAAACGATACGCTAAAACCGGGCGCTAAGGGTTATTAATAGCCGATAAGAGGCTAGTAAGACCGTCTAGAGACAGGAAGGCGTCGAGATCCCGTAAACGATCCTTATAATCGAATTAGTAATAACCGTTTATCGCTAAGTCTTTAACGAGAAAGATAAGCGACTTAATATTGCGAAGATCGCCCTTATAAGGAGAACGGGTTTAGTCTAATAGCGCTAAACCTTCGGCGTTATTAATATAATATAATGTAATTTGTAATGTAATTTTGCAATAGAAGGGAAAAAAGAAATTATACTTTTCTTTAGTGTAACTTTTCTATCTATTAAAGGATATATTTTAGTTAAATTAGTATATACCCTGTGTTCTAGAGTGGCTATAATATAATATATATATTTGCGATTAGATATATATATACTTTATAATATTATATATTCTATATAATATAGCTTAAGATACTCTTATAACTAGCTGCTTCTATACTAGGTACTATAAACAGTTAATATAAGGTATTAGCTTAGCCTGGCCACTAAAGTCACTATTAATATAAGCTATACTAATCAGAATGGCTTAATAATAGCGGGCTATAGTATATATTCTAGGGTACTATACCTTATTAAATTTTTACTAATTTATATATACTATCTAAATTAATAAATATATTTTTAGTAATCTTATAATAAATACAATATAGTTATAAAGCATATAGATCTAGTTCATAAGCTAGACCCTAAGTTTACTTTATATAACTACTTACTTTATTGAAAAAAGTCTTATAAATTATTAAACTTATTATAATAAAAGGAAAGTCCATAGACTTTAGTTAAGGAAAAGATATTATAGAATAGGCTTAATAGGTTATAATCTTGGAGCGGTCGCTTCATTACTGTTAAATAAGCGCTGACTTTAAACTAAGCTTTTAATTTAAGAGATTAAACTAAGTCTCCTAATATCTATAATGATATAGGTTCGGATTAGTAGCTTATACGTGGCTATTAGTCTGATTATATACCTACGGCTCTACGACCGTCTCGTTACGATTATCTACATATAAAGACGCATCTCTAGTATAATAGTAGTTGCCTTTAGCCTAGAACTACTATGGAGTAAATTTCTTTTATAAATCGCTATTACTATAGATATAGTAACTTTATTTATAGAATCAGGTTATATATTCCCGAATTAGAACAATTAGATTCTTAAAGTCTATAGTATAACTTAATTATCCTAAAATAGTCTTTTATCTAACCTAGCTTAGAATTAGCCTTATTACTAGTTTCTACTTAATACTATGTCTTTTTCATAACTTATATAATATCTACTGAACTATGATTTAGATAGTTCTATAATACTTATATTTACGTAGTATAATATCTTTTAATAATATTATATACACTAAGGCTATTAGAGATCGAAAGCAATAAGAATAAATAACATAGTTATGGATATAGAATAACCCGGTATATTAAGATAAATTAAAAAGTAGTTTTAATATGTATATTAATCTTTATGCTATCTTAACCTACTAAGATAAATATATATAAAACGAGATCTTATTCTTTTATGATATATTATGTTATATTATAAGATAGTACTTCTCTACGTAGTATACGTAGCTCTTCTAAATATAGTAATATACTAAACCTCTTAATATAAGTATATCAGTATATCGTTACTAGCATCAGTTTAGTATTTTACTTCTATTATTAGTTAGTATTTAGCTTATATATAATATAATAACTAACATATCTATAAGTATATATATATATATATATATATATATATATATAAGTATAACTAGCAGTTTCTGGTATCCAGTCTTATTACTACTACCCTAGTTAGAGTAACCAAGTCCCCTGGTATAATTAACTATAGCTTATAACCAATAATAGGTTTCTATTTGTAGCTAGCTATATAGATCTTTAGTATATAGTCTACTACGTCTTCGAGAATAGTATCTTAAATACTTAAACTATTAGGTTGGAGGTAGTAATAATATTTTATATACCGAGTCTGTAATATTTATAACTCTAATAGCTTACTAAATGGTTTTATATTTAAGATAATAACTATTAAACCTTTTAATATATAATCTAAGTATATTACTAGGCTTAGAATATATAGTATTTTATCTTATATTCACTGAGCCTAGACCAGTAAAAGGTGGTTGCCCCAAGAGGTACCTTCACTATGCGTACGTCCCTTTTTATTGCTTTTTGCCGTAAAAACAGTAGTCTATAGTGTAGAAGTGACCTGCTGCCCTAATAAAGAGTCTTTATTTTTCTTTATTTATCGGAAAGGTACTTTTATTTATATAGGAACGCCCGCTTAATTAGATATCACTCCCCGATAACGACCCCAACATACGTAACGCTTACTCGAGTACTATGTCGTAAATTATCGTAAATCATAAAGAAGAAATTTTACGGGCACGTTCTAACGTTTAGTTTATATTCTAATATTTAGATATTTTTAGTTTTGGTTTCCGGCGGTAAAATAGACTAACCTACTACGCCCGCTACGCGGTGCTACCGCCTCTATAAGATCGTTAAGCCTATCTCCGAGTTCGGCTTTTATCGTTATAATAGAATATACGCTACCTACGTGAGCTACCGAATAAATACACTGGCCGACCGGTCTAATCGCCTAAGCCCTGGCCCTTCTTTGCCTACGCCTGCTACGCGGTGCTATCGTCGTTATAAGATCCTCTAGCCCTTTTACGAGTTTAGTTTCTATTATATTAATAGAATTTAGGCTATCTACGTAACCTGCTAAACTAACCGAAGTAACAGCTAAACTAATTTAGACCCCGGTGCTTATACACCACCTATAATAAACCGTTATAGTTATACCTTCTAGGATCCCTTATAGCCTCCCTTATAACTATCCTCGCTCGGCTAATCCTACTCGCGGTGCTAACGTTACCGCCTAACCCTCGAGTTCTTTACCCACTTAAACAGCGCCCCCTATAATATATGCCACGAATATTATAATAGGAGGTCTACGGCAGTATCCCGGGCGGTTTTAGTACGGGAGACGATAGTGTATACACTTTACGGGGTTATGTTATATAAGAGAACTAGCCGCGATAACGACTTAAAGCCGCTATATGAATATTACCGAGTAGCGAGGTAACTATCGAGTATTCTAACCTAAGATTAATACCGGTTAAGTATAAGTATTACGCTACCCTTTATTAGATCAGCGAGAGATTATAGGTAGGTATCCTGTTTTTTTAACTATACTAACGGTTCTTATCGGTTTATAGGAGTCTACTAACTTAAGCCCTAAGTTCGGTTCCTATTATAATTAAGGCGATATAGAGGTTAATACGATCTCTAAACTGCCTGCCTATATTAAACGGCTACTACTCTCTTATTATTCTAGGTCCGTTAACTTCTAAAAGTATATTCGTTAATATAACAATATATTTACCTTTACTTCTATATAGTATATAAAGACCCGTCGCGGGCTTACCGCTGGTATTATATCTTTCTAGATCCACGGCGCCCTTTATTATATCACTAGGCCACTAAATCACGCGGGGCGTATTACTATTTTTATATAGTTATATTTCTATAATCCTTAGATTATAGCCGACTACCGCTATACTAACGCCCTATCTCTTAATACAACGCTTAACCGGGAGGTTCTAGGCAAGCCATCGTTTATCCTATATACGTATAATCCGTTTACTAAGATATATCTTAGCGCTCGCGAATAGTTCGACACCCTTAGTAAGTAAGGCCGAGTATTACTAAACTCATAGATACACTTAGTAATAAGATAAGGTGCTAACCGCCGTTAGGAGCACCTGCCTCTTATAGACGAAGTTACTGTCATAGTTCCTAATAACTCTAGCTAAAGGGGTTACCGGGATATTGTCCTAGTAGAGAGGGGCAGGGGAAATAGTATATAGGCTTTTTATCGCGTCGGCTATAAGCACCCTACGTATCTACCACTTTCTTATCTACTTATATATCCTCTAGGCGGGACCGGATATTACTAGAAGGTAAGGCTACGGGATCTTTATAACCGTGCGCGTTAGGTTATAGAGGTAAAGTTCTGGTAATATTACCGTTACCTACTATATTAACACCGGCGGTAGAGGTTAATACCCTTTGCCTACGGCCGGCTCTTTTAGCAGTTTCTAGTAGACTTATAGGCTTTATATAACTAAAAGAAGCTTAACTAAATCCAGCGTTACTAGGCCTAGATATAGGCTAATATATATACCGGTATAATAGACTGGGCCTATTATAGGGATAATGATTTTCGTAATATTATTTAGCGGGTTATCCTGCCCGCTACTTATGTTAGCGGGCAGTATTTTATCTCCTAATACTATTAGGATTTTATAGCCATTATTCGCTCCCTTAGCCCGCCGACCTTCTTTATCACTTTTATAGTAAACCCGGGGTAGCCGGAGATTTTTCGCAAGCTTTTACCGGGCCAGGATATAAGTAACCGCCCTAATTTAGTTAGTCGCGTTTTTAAGTTAAAGTGCCGTGAGCTTAAGAAGGAATTGCGTGATATAATCTTTAGCTTATTTACCGGGATCACTTAGACTATCGAGTATTAAAAACACGGTTTACCTTACTAGTATATACTTCTTTTCCTTACCCTGGAAGTATCCGTTTTATATAAAAAGCAGGCTAATATTAATAGAGTGGTTTTTATAAAGTTACCTACGCCTAAGATAAACCCGACTAACTATTTTTTAGATATTGTTAGTAGGAATATAGTCCACGGTCTATATAGCGACGATAAGCCTTGTGCGTTATATATATATTCTAATCGTAGCCTAATCGCCCGCTACTCTAAGGGATTTCCGAAGTCTTTTATTATAGAGACGGTTATACGGGACTATAGCTACCCCGAATCCAGTCATCGCGTATCAGGGGGCTTTCGTATAAAGAGTAAAGAGACGTTATAAGACAATTAAAAAGGTAATATAAACTAATGGGTCGAATTAAGCGTTAAATTATTCGCTAAACCTCTAAGTCAGAGTTCAGCTTCACCTATCCCTTTTATAGATAACCAGAGCCTCTTCCCCGAGAACCTTATAGAACCCCCTCGAAAGCATTCCTAGGACCACGATCCATCCGCCGGTAGTCCTCTCCATCACACTATACCAGACCGGCCCGGATAGTACTAGTCCCGGAGCCGACTCGACCGCCTATCTCCGAGCACCATACCCTATCTAATCCCCCTTCGTGACCATTAAGACATATTATTCCCTCCTATTTAAGCTATCCCTGGCTTCGATAAATTATACCCGTGATATCGCGATACTAGGCAGTATATATTAAAGAGGGGCCGGTTTAGTAAAGTCAGCCTAGATAACCGTTATATAGTCCCCTATAGTCCGTATCTATCTCTTAAGTATCGCGCCTATATTAACGTTAAGATCTACGCGACTATAAAGGTAATTAAGTATATCTATAAGTATATCTATAAGGGCAGCGATTATATAACGGTTTAGATTACTACTAGGGAGGGCGAAAATAAGATATCCCTTTATCTATAGAGTTATTATATTACGCCTATAAAGGTAGTAGTATAGTTATTCGAGTTCCTATTACCTTATAGCGGAGACCCTCGTTATCGTTAACGGGGGCGGGGTGTAAGCGGCTGGTCACGAGTTGTTTATAGAGGGAGGCCGAATAATTGAATTATCTAAAGCTAAGGAGAAAAGAAGGAAAGGGGAGAACTCTATAGATGGTTACGACCTAAATATGATATCGCGGCGACCCACTACGAACACGCTATGATTAGTTAGAAGATCCGGTGCTTTACCGGATTATCTTTACGGGGTTAACCCGTAATATTACCCCCCTCCCCCCTTAGTAAGTCATTAGCCTTCGGTATAGGTTCATGAAGCGTTATTATTTAATCGAATAACGCCTCTTTATTAATTAAATAACGACCCCTAGTAGCTTTTTAATCCTAAATAACCTCTTTATTCGTTAAAGAGCGCTTAAAGTAGGCCTTTATAGTTATATAATTAATTAACGTGATATATACGAGTATTATTATTATTCGTAGACGGGTCGTAGGATCATTCCTTCTATATAAGGAACCGATATACGTACCTTCCCTGACCGTGTAACTTATTTATTAATAATACTAACTTTACTATTACCTCCGTTATTCTGTTTCTTCTTCTTTTCTTTAATAATATCCTTTACTATTAGTAGTATATTTTTTATCGCCCACCACCCTTTCGCACGCCGTTTTATTATTCTAACCCCTTAACTCTTTTTCTAAAAGATATTTAAGTTTTTAGGATTACCTCCGGCCCCTAAGGTACGTTTCCTATTCTTCCTATAAGCCTCGCGCGATATTTACTAACTTATATATATAATATAGGGGGCTAATAATAATAATAATAATAATACCAGTAAGGAGGCACCTACTCCCGCCCCGGCTAGTAAGGAGATTACCACTCCTGCCTCGGCTATAGACCGCCGCGCCTAGCTAGCCCGAGCCGCTAAGGCTAAGGGTAAGCGTTCCGCGGGCGAAGCTTTTATAGTGGTTAAGAGCCCCGCGAAGCGCGCCTATAGAATAAAATATCCTCCTAGAGGGACCCGTTTAGTCTTTTACTACGCTTATATAAAGGTAATTATTAACGGCTAGGATAGGCGGCGTTACCGCGACTAGTCGGGACCTAGAGCGAGGATACCCGATCCTAAGTGCTATAATTACTTAAAGGGCGGTTATAGGTGCGTTCCTCCTCCGCCTAGGATAATTAGTCTATTAGTAGCACTCTTAAAGGCGGTAAAGGTGGTTAACGACGACCCCTTTTATAGCCCTAAGGCGATAGAGGCGCTTATAGCGGCTTATTCGGCCTTCTAGAAGGCGTCCGGGGTTTCGAAAAAGACCTCTAGTACTTTATAGGAGGATAAGCCTATCTTAATGCCTATTAACTCGGGTACCGGTAAGCCTTATTTATCGGTATAAGCCACCGCCTCCCCCCCCCCGCGGGGACTCTTATATTATAGCAGGTAGACCTATATCTATCACGGCGCCTCCTACTATCGTTATACCCGTTCCTAGTATAATAATTACCTTTATAGGGGTAGAAGGCCTACGCCGGCTTAACCGGTTCTTATAGGTGGTCAAGAATATCGTAGGGGTTATACGTGTTAAGGTAAAGGATATTAAGTCCTTTAAGGGAAAGAAGACGGATAGGTAGGCCGAGGTTATAACGTCTACGTTATCTCCTATTATCGTTAAAAGCGTTAACGGTCATAAGGATATTTATAACGATATTAATCTCGATACCTAAGCCCGGTAGCTAGGGGCGGGGCTTATCCGCCCTGACTTAATTAATATAGACGGCTTTAGCGTTATTCTAACCTTTATTTAATCCTTACCGCCCTTTTTATAACTCTTCTTTTTCTTATACCGTTCGCGTAGTCTATTATTAACTTTAATCAGGCTATACTTCTTTTTATAGCGGTCTAGAGCGGTTAATTCTTATAGGGACTCTATCGGTTCCTAAGATATCTAGGCGTATCCTTCCTACTTTATTAACGCCTCTTTCCTTACGCCTCTGCCTACCTTCCTATTCCTAGCGTATAAGATTTCCTCTACCGTCTATTCGTCTTCTTTAAGACCGTCACGAATTAGTCCTAGTTAGGGATCGTGTAGAATTTAACTAAGAAGCGGGTCTTTGCTTGTATATCGTAGGAGGTCTATATAGAACCTCGGGTATATATTAGAAGGTATATTTAGTTTTATAATATACGGGTTAATAACCTTAGTAACCCTATACTTTTAGTATAGCTAGCTTAACTTACACGACGGTCTAGGGGTAGAGTAGTTCGTGAGTAAGAGCTATATAAGGTCGCTTTTATAAAGGCGTTTAGCGGGGATATAACGCTTATTCGCTAACTCTTCCTATTATAGCTACGTGGCCGCTATTAAGGCTTCGGCGAACTCTATAGCTTTTTAAAGACGGCGAAGTAGGTTATAAGCTATAACCTCCCGAGTATCGCTGCTTAGTTCCTTATAAATCTGGATTAGGTTAATATAGTATCTATGTTTAAGGAAGAACGGACTTATCTTAGTAGTAGAACTCTTTTAGTTATTTAATACTAATTAGGCGGCGGGTAGTAACCTATCCTAATCGTCTTAGGCGTAGTAGATAAAGGCTTAGAGGTACGCCTATACTTCTTACTTCGCTTATTCGGTGGCTTTATCGGTCTAGGGGTGGTACGCTATACTTAATCGTTATTCGATTTTAGCTAATTTATAGAAGTATCGCAAAAGCGACTTATTTAGTTAGAACCTCTATTATTTATAATTAAATAAGGTATACCGTGGAACCGAAAGTGATAGTATAGGAACTATTCGGTATAAGCTTCCCTATTAACAGGTCGCTCCTTATTTATTCGGGAATCAGGAGTGGTTTTAAAAGTCCTTATCGAGCGTTCCTCTATATATAGCTTTAGTTATAAACGTTATAGTTACGTATAAACCTGTGTACGTCTCGGTTTATTCCCGGCCAGAAGAAGCGTCTCGCTATAAGGGTAATTATATTATCCCGCCCCGGATAGCCTTTAATTATAGAGTCGTGTATAGATTAGATTACTCGTGTTCGTAACGTGTTCCCTTCTTAAGCTCCCGGTACCTATAGGCGATCTCGGAATATTAGTAATCCTTATAAAATAATCCCGTATTCGGTAATCTAGGCTCGGAGACCTAATAAGGGGGAAAACTATCGATCGCCTTTAGATACGGCTTATATAGCTTAGCGATACTGGTTATCTTTTTCTGCCGTGGCGTCCTATAGCCGTTATAATTTATTATTAGCTTTAAATACTTATAGGTATTCGCGAAGGAGGCGGATCTTTAGGGGGATTAAGGTTTTTAGGATTAACTATATATATAGCGCCTATTCCTGTTTATCGGAGAAGTCCTTTGGTTTATCTTATTCTTTTCGCAAAAGAGTATTAGTAATATAGTTATCGGCACCTTTATAGTATTCTAGTATAAAGTCGAACTAGGCGAGCTGGCTGGCCTATCGGCTTTATCTCTTTCTAAGTATCTTCTTTATTATAAAGTATTCTGGGGCCTTATAGTCGGATAGGATTATAAAACGACTATAACTTAGGAGCTCTGCTATTTAATACGTTACGTAATTTATAATCGCTAGTATCTCCTTATCGTGGATAGGGTAGTTATACTCGGCTCCTATAAGTCGCCTCGACTAGTAAGCGACTATATAATAATATCCCTATTCGTTTTCTTAAACTAATACACCTCCTAGTATAAATCCCGAATAGTCGGTTTCTATAAAGGTCTTATTACTTAAAACCTATTATTATAGGATTAGTTCCTCCTAGAACCTTTTCTTAACCTCTTTAAAGGCCGCTTATTTATTAGGACCCTAGGAGAATACTCGATCCTTCTTTATTACTCTTATTAGGGTAGCCGTAATATAGGCAAAGTTCTTTACGGATATACGGTAGTAGTTTATAAAGCCTAGGAAGCTTTAGACTCCCTTTACCGAGGTCGGGGCTTCCTACTCTCGGATCGCCTTTAGTTTATTAGGGTTACACGAAACGCCCTGGCTAGTAGTAACTATAAACCCTAAGTACTTTATGGTCTTTACGCTAAACTCGTATTTCGCTAGGTTAAGCGTTAATCCTATATCGCTTAGCGATTATAGTACCAGGTTAACCTTCTTATTATAGTCGCGTAGAGATCCGCTTAAGTAAATCAGGATATCGTTAATATATACGGTAACGAAGTCGTTAAGGTAACGCTATAGCGTCTTATTAATATATCGTTAAAAGGATACGGGGGTGCTACTAAGTCTAAAAGGGTATACTAACTATTTAAATAAGCCGAATTAAGTTCGAAACGCTATCTTCGCTTTATAGCTAGCGGCTATTCGGATTTTATAGAATATAGTAACCACGTTAAGCTTTATAAACCACTTAGCTCGCTCTAGGTTTCGGAGTATCTCCGTAATTAGTAGGAGAGGATAGCGGTCTCTCTAGGTAATCGTATTTAGGGTATAATAGTCGTAATAGAATTATAACCCTTTTCTTAGCTTCTTTATAAATAGAACTAGAGCTTTAGCGGCGGAGCTATTAGCTTATATAAACCCCTTTTCGATAAGGTCGGTAAGGGTCTTTTATAGAACTAAGAGTTCCTCTCTGGATATATTATAAAGAGGGCCTTAGGGCAGTTCTGGCTCCTTACTATTAGGCCCTTATATAAGGTTCACTTTATAGTCTACCCTAGGTCGATAAGGGGGAAGGCGGTTCGCTTATAAGTCGGAGAATAAGTCCGGAAATCGTCGTGGTATCTCTTTTAGGATATGCTTTTAGGGGTCGACTAAAGACTTACCTTAGAGGGCCTTATCGATATCTTTAATACTAACTACGTAAAGCGCGAGTTCCTCTTTACCGAACCGTTATTTCCTTTATAATCGCTGTATAATACTAGCGAATACCGACCCGGTTATTACTTAAGCTCCGCGGATAGCTCTAATATTATCGGGTTCTTTTTTACTTTAGAGTCGGATATTTACCCGGGCTACTCCATAGTAAAGGCGATATCTTTTTATATAATAAATAATATCGTTATATTCTATCTGTAGTTTCCCTAGGAATATATCGTGATCTAATCCTGGTATTATATAGGCGAATAATTATTATATATATCCACTAATCTTAAGATCGTATACGGCGATACCGGAACTCTTTATAGACCCTATAGTGTCGGAGAACCCCGAGAGGGGTCTTTTAGTCTTATCGATTAATAGGAGGCGGAGGGACTTTATAAGACGTTTATTTATAGCTACGTAATAGTTATATCTAGTATCTATAAAAACGGTAATTAACTTTTTATTAATCCGCGCTTATATAAGAGCTAAATAACTACTACGCGACTATAATATAAACTCTTTTTAATCCCTTTATTCCTTTATAGTAGGCTCTAGTACCCGTTTTTATACTAGAGCTATTCTTTTCCCGAGTCTTTATCGTTATCCGTGACTTCTATATAGATCGTCTTATTATCCGAGGCTACTAAGACCTTCGCTACACGGTTCTTTTTATAATCCTCGGTGTCTTTTTTCTTTAAGCGATATCTTTTAGCGAGGTATCCCTTTTTTCCGTAGTTATAGCACTCTCTTATCTCTTTTTTTTAGTCTATACTCGATTAACTTCTCTTATTTTTATATCGCCGTCGTGATCGCGAGTATAATTATTATTATTACTATTATATGGCGCTTAGCCGAACCGTAGCCTTATAGCGAGGGCTTTAAGTCTCTAAGCGATGCTTTATACTTCGGTTACCTAAGCATAATAGTTACTTAGTAGTTTCGCGGTAATAAGGGCGGCACGGAGGCGATTACTAAAAGCTCCCTCTAGGAACGTGATCTTTATAGTATTATCTTATTAACCTTTACCGGTAATAGCGAGCTATTATTCGAAACCTGGTATAAAGCTTCTAAATACTTAGTCTTTACGCTAGCGTAACGTTCTTAGGGCGTTAGCCGCGTAAGGTTATTCGTTAACGTCTTTATATATACGGTTAAGGTAATTAAGGAAGTCTTTAGGGTCGTATTAATTATCGGTTCCGCCTATAGCCTAGAAGGAGGCGACGACACGGCGGGGAGCTTTATCTAAATAGGCGTTAATAAAATACTACTTCTCGCGAGGGCTCTAAAAAAGATATTAATTAAGTAGGAGCTTTTCGCGAATCTCGGACGACTAGCTTATATACTCTAAGCGTTTACTATTAAACTTCTAGGGTAATAGAAGTGCTTTAGTCCTAAGGTTCGAAACGGGCGTTATATCGGGCGTGGGCGTCGGGACGGGCGGCTAAGGGCCTTATATAGTCTTTTCCGATAGTATAGCGAGATAAGGCGTAGCTACACGTTATTAGTTTTATATCGCCTATAGTAGCTAGTTAATAGTATTCTATTATTCTTAGATCTGGGTGGTTAAGGTCGCGACCTAAGTCTATAAAGGGTTAATAATCTCCCTCCTCCACTTCGTAGCCTTAGGCGACTCGCCCGCTAGGCGTGACGGAGCGCCGGGAGGTGGATCGAAGTAATAGTCTATCTTTATTAGCGTAGCGTATAGATTTCGCTTAGCTTTAGATATATAAGCGGCTAGTCACGAGTTATTTATTAAGTAAGGCCGAATAATTAAATTATCTAAAGCTAAGGAGAAAAGAAGGAAAGGGGAAAACTCTATAGGTGCTTACGACCTAAATATGATATCGCGGCGACCCACTAGGAACACGCTGTGATTAGTCGGAAGATCCGGTGCTTTACCGGATTATCTCTACGGGGTCAACCCGTAACACAGGGGCGGAGTTAGCGGCGTTAGGGGCGGGGGCTGCCTTAGATAAGGAGGCGTAATAGTTACTATAAGCTAGCTTAAAGGCCTTATAAAGCTAAACCAGAGTTAGTAGCGATCTAGGCGGGAAATTAGAAATAATTATAGTATCGTTATTAGGATTATCGTATATAGCGTGACCCGCTTTAGCTATAAGCTATAGAAACTTAATAGTAATAGCGGTAAGCTAGGAAGGTTAATCGTAATAACCTCGCTTATAAATCGCAGGGAACTTAAAGGGCCGTATATATAGGATCCCACGGTATATTTATAGTATTTTGGCTTATTATAGGCTATACTAGGCCAGGATTAGTTATAACACGTTTAGTTAAATTTCTATTTAATCCCGGCTATATAATCAGTATAAGGATAATAAAAAACGTCGCGGGCGCGGCCAGGGGGGTAGGCTAGGCCTCGCTAACGCTTAGGAGGCTATATAGCCTGCTAAAGAGTTAGTAAGACCCTCGTAGCAAAGTACTAAGCCTTATCACGAACCTCCTTTTCGGCTAGACGCTTACCGGTATCCGCTATAGCGGCGAGGGCTTTCTTAGCTACGCTTATAACCGATTAACTTTATTCCTCTCCTTTAAAGGCGGGGGGGCGGGGGGGCGCGACGTTATAAGCGACGGGTTATTCTTCGGTAATACCCTCGCGGGCATAGCGGGCGCTATAGCGGGGGGCGGATATCTAAAACACACCCTATTAGCCGCTACCTAGCTAGATCGACGCGACGGCTTATTAGGGGACTCAGGATAATTAACGCATTAAACGGAATAATATAAATTATAAAATTAACTAAAAAACGCTATAAGCATAAACCGACTATGCCGCGAGTTAGCGAGGAGTAATAAGGCTTTTAGTATAAAACTAGTAATAGAGCTTACTACTAAAATAAAGTTATAGGCTTATAGGAAGAATAATTAACTAAAAATAAAAAACCGAGTAAAACTACGCTTATACTATGATATTAAACTACGGAATATTATAAAAGCCTACAAAGCTATTTATTATAATAGGTTACGAATTAAGAAGAAAGAGTAACCGGGCGTTATTTAATATAACGGGTAGGCGCTCGGCTCGGCGCGGATCCCTAGCGACTTATAAACAAAGTCGCCGCGAACGCCGCGCGACCCGAACCTGCCCGATATAAAGGAGGATATATATCTCCCCCGCAACGCGTTCAGGCAATAAGGCATCAGCCCTTAGTTATTACGGCTCCGGGAAGGGGGGGGGGTGAGGGGGAGGAGGGGGGTAATATCACGGGTTAACCCCTTAAAGGTATAGTTCTAGCGCTAGGCCGGAACCGCGAATTAGTATATAGATCCGACGCTCGGATCTCGCGCTACCCTTACCGCGGATTCGTATAAACCTAGTAAATCCTATACTTCTCTATAAACATTTTCCTTTCCTTCTTTAACTCTAGCTAATATAATAATTCGGCCTTACTGCCTTACTTAATACGATTAACCTATAACCAGTCACTTATATCTAATAACTAATTAATATAGAAAAACGCCGAATAGTTAATAGACGTATAGCAGTATAATATTAATAGCCGCGGTGCTATACAAAGTTGTACATACGTACTTAGCTAGATTAGTTAGCTGCCAGCAGACTTATAAAAGTCTGCCTCTGCAGCCGAGCTCCACGAGCTCGGACTTAGAATGATTATCTTCTTTTCTGATAAAACCTTTGCATAGATCTTTGGTCTCCAGCATATATTTATGCATAGTAAATGGTAGTAACTGTTCGTCTATTATCGTTTTGCCTCTATACCATACCCTGAACTTTTTCTTTCGTTTCTTTTATCTAGTAATCCGATATTTATATAAACGTCACCATACTATAAGCCTAACGGTGCTAGCCCGTAGTTATCTGTATAAATCTATAAAGACCGGATCCTATAAGCAAACTCGTTCTATGACTATAGCAGAATAAGCCACCGCTATTATTAGTAACCTAAAGACGTTTAAAACGTCGTTTGTCCGCCGTTTTTCCTATCGCCACACCTACACGGCGTTTTTCCTTATCGTTTTCCTACTTTTCCTTATTTTATTTTTCCCGACATTCTCTTATAACCTTATTCTAATCGAACGCGTTATCACTAGCCTAAGCGCACTTTCCTACACAGATATAATAGCCATAAACTTATATAATAAGCTATAGCTTTACCCCTCTCCGCCATAAACCTTAAATTTCACCCCGTATCTACCATAAACTCCTCCTTATAACTCTGCTAGTTTTAAAGCCCGACTATAAATAGAACCACTGATAACTACTGAAAAAGAGCTCTTCTAAATTCATAAATTTATATAAGCTCGCCCTAACTAGGTAAGATAATAGTAACTACTAGACGGAGTAACCTCTATTATCCGTTAAGAGGGATCTTTGCTATAAAGCAGAGCCGAAAGAGAATATCGCACCGGTAGACGCAGTAACCGAAGCAGGGCTACAGATATAGGACTAACCTTCCTACTATAATAGGAAATAGATAGTTAGGCAGTCAAAGCCACACTTATAGCAGTACTTAGATATCTAAATATTAATAAGAGCCGATAGCCTAGTAGAACCGATTCTTGATAATTAAGCCAGACTCTATAGGATATCCTACTGGCAGGTAGGTAAGCTATCGAACGGTATAGACGATAAAATTCGATTAAAAACAGACTCTATTCCGTTAATATCTAACTCACCTCCCTTAATATTAATGTACCCCGTAGACCTTTATTCGACTTTATAACCCCACTTCCCCCTATATAAACTCCCCCTACCCAGACGGCCCTATATAACGATTACACGGAGTTATAGACTTAAATCCACTAAGCACCTCCCCCTATATAAAATTATTATAACCACCCGCCCCTATATTATAACCATATAGAGTCGCCGAGTCTTGCTTAATAACGACTACCCTACTAATTACGCGAAACTTTATAGACACCAGTATAAATACACCAGATAACCAGAATAGATATCGACTAAGAGACATAAGCCTCTAGCTTAGGCACGTATTAACCAGAGCCTTAGCAGCAGACGACGCAGCAGCCAACCCCGCCACCTATACCAGCCCCAGCCGCGATCATACTATCTACTAAATAATTCTAGCGGATAATAAGCGTTTTTATAGGCAGACCTATAACCAATAACACAGCCAGCGGAAATAATAGTAACGACGCAAACTATAGCCCTTAGGGCGCCAATACTCCGCAGGTTTTCCGCTATAAGCTAACCTCGATCGGGGTTTTTAGCCCGCTAAAGCATCTATCGCTAACCTTAGTACCGTAATTAGTGTTTAGTAAGAAAGTCCTATAGTATAACGTCGAGCTATTTATCGAAAACGTTAAAGAATAGGTAACTACTCCCGAGTTAATTAAGGAAGCTTATATTAATTTACACGCTTTATTTATCGGAGAAGCCGCCTCTTAGTGGCTAACTAGCCTTACCGTAACGCAGCGTAGCGAAGTCCGATGTTTATTAAATGGATAGTATATAGCCCTACGCTATCGTTAGTAAATAAACCCCGAAGTGGCTACTGTAAAAATAGCCGATCTGCGCTTTATAGCGCGAGATATTATTAACGGTTAACTATTCGCTAAGTGGGTAAACTAAGTCGCCCGCTTATATAAAGCTTTAGGCGCTAGCACCAGAATAAACCTTAACGTCTACTAAGAAATTTGGAATCGTATAGACCCCTTATTATAAGAAATCTACGCCCGCCTAGATATAAACAGATACCTTAATAAGTTTATCCGATAAATCGAAGACTAGATAACGAACCGTTAACTCTCGCTGCGTTATTAACTATAAAATAGCATATTCCGGGCAGAGTAGCTAGGACCTTCTTTAACTAGCTAGGCAAACACCCCTACTAACTATATATAATAGCCATAGACCGGCAGACTTACCGTGTACTACGTAGACGTTAGTGTAACGGATAAAACGGCGGAGGTAAACGAATTAGTAGATTAGGGACGTTTCGGAGGAGATTAAGGTAACCGAGGTAACCGAGGTAACCGCTTTAATAATAATAACTTCGGCTATAGATAATTATACTCTAGAAATTTCGATAATCGCGATAGGTTCTTTTAGGGCCGCCGGAGCGGCGATAATCGTGGAAATCGTGGACGTAGAGGCCGGTAATTCCGTAAAGGAGGCCGCTAGTTCCGTGAGGATAAACGTCCTTACTAATAACGTATAAAATGCTGGGTAAATAACAGGAACGGAGACCGCGATAGATATATCGTGTATATAGCTATAGATAATCTAGGTAGAGCTAATAATAAGGAGGAACTACGCGAGAAAGGATATACTTTGGTTAATAAAGTACTTAGCGAAGGAGAGGAGATATACTTTTACGAGATTGAGAAGGAGGAACTACCTAATAAAATTAACGTCTATTATTGTTATTTCTTAGGCCGAATCGGCCATACTCCTATATAGTCTATAAACCGGTAAGCGTATAACCGCGGCGTAGCCACCTTTATAACTAGCTAAAAGCATATATCCGCTTAGAAAAGACGGATATAGCTAAAGGAACTAATTAGACCGAAACCATAGACGCACTAATACAGAAAATACATAGCATACTTCTTAGGCAGAACGTAGCTATTTAAGTACGTATTCTCGAATACTTATATAGACCCGAAGCCGAAAGGATAGGGTCTATATAAAACTGCCCTATAGATCACGAAACCGGAATAGGAGATAATAGAGGAGATAAATAATAAATCAAACTCAGAAACGGAATAGACTACCTAGGATAATAAAATAAGAAGCAAAATTACTTAACCACTAATAATTATGTAGTAAATTAACGAACCAGCTAGCGAAATAACTAATAAACCATAGAGACCCCTAAAACCGGAAGCCCTAAATAGTTTCTTCTTATTTAAACCTAACGAAATTATTAACGTATAGGTATCTAGAATATAAGGACTTAAGAGACACACGTACTATAAGATCGGTATTAGATTCACCCCCTTAAAAGAACTAATAAGCGTTTACGTAGACGTAGGATACTCTATAATCCTAGTTAATAGAAAATAGTTAAACGAGTATACCCACAATATATAATACGGAACCATAGTAAAACCAAAGCCTATAAAGGGAGTCACCGGAATAATTAAAGTATAAGAAGTGGCTATATTCGACTTTTATATTAATAGTCGCGTACGCGATACACCGATCTAAGGCTATTTTATAGTTATAGCTTAGGTACTAGATAAACTAGAACCGAAACTGCTACTAGGCATAGTCTTCTTAAAAACCTACGGAGTCGATATCCTTTACTTATCTAGATAATTACGTTTTACTAGCTGCTATAGTATAATAGTCCTAATCCTAGGATACCTACGGAAGCCAGGACGTAGACGCTAATATAGAGTTATAATAGCGTAGACGACTATAGTGTCACTAAAGTCTATTATACTAATTCCGGTAAGGTATAATAATCTGCCTAGAGAGTATAAATTTCACTTCGAGCTATATAGCCGGTATAACTCCTTACTATATATCTATAACGCTAATACCCTAAAGGTTATATACTTCGTTAATAAGATAAACACGCCTAAGACATTATATAGGAACGATAGAATAGGCCGCCTATATAACTTATAGGATAATAATAAAACCGAATAAGTCGAATAGGTAAACGCCTACGCGCTAGCGATAGCCGAGGGAGGCGAATTTAATAACTTAGAGATTATCCGACGTATCTTAAGAGCGAGCCCTAAGTAGCTAAAGGAGATAATAAACTATAACTAGGGAGCACTAATAGAAGGAACGCCACCTACGGAGAAACAGAAATATAGTATAATAAAGCCCGAATAACCCGATAAGGTACCGGAAATTATAATAAAAGATAGCGTCCACGTCTACGCCACTAATATAGATAAAGTAAGAAGAATCGTTAAATTACTAGAATCCTTTAATATATAGCGCGATTAAGGTATTATACCGCTACTACTACACGAACGTATACGAGTCGATTTTATAGATAACTAATAAACGGTAAACCTATATTCCCGGCTATATTAGCTTAGCGGAGAGGATAAGGATATTCTTAATAATAAATTCGATAGAATATATAAACTCGGCCGAATAACCTAGCAGAGGCTGCCCACGCCTTTCGCCTACCCAGCTTTTATAGTCTAGCGTATAGTCTAAGTCCAGAGAAAAGGTAGAGTTATTATTAATCTTTATAAGCTAAATATAATAGTTCTACTAAACGTATACCCGATCCCGTTATAAAACGAGATTATATAATCGCTATAAAAGAAGAAATAGTTTAGTGCTTTTAATATAAGTTTGTTCTTTTACTAGCTACTAGTAAAGGAAGAGTATAAGGAACGAATAACTATTATCTCCCCGCGAGGATTAGAATAACCGGAAATTATACTAATAGGTTTTACGAAATTCTCTACTATTTATATAAAGGTTTATAGATTAGCTGCTTTTTAAATACCGGTATTTCTATAAAGCGTATATTAACGATATTATTATTTTCTCCGACACTTTCAAGGAGTATATAAAACACCTAAAAACGATCCTTAAACTTTTCTAGGATATCCGGTTAGCTCTATCTCCTAAGAAATCCTTCTACGTATATAATTCTATTCGTTTACTAGGTTTTAAAGTTAACGGTCTAGGTTTATACACGACCACGGATCGAATAGAAGCTTTATAATAAATTAAAATACCAGAAAAACTATCGGATCTAGAGATATATATTAGAAAAATCGGATTCCTACGCCGATTTATCCTATAGTTTCGAGTTAAGGTTAAGCCGCTATAGAAGCGAAAGACGGTACTAAGTAACGAGGCTAGAGATATAGGTAAAATCACTTTATCCGCCCTAAAATATATAAGATAAAAGTAAACTAAGAAACTAACCTATAAACTAACAGAAATCAAAAGATAAGTATTCGATATTATATAGAAACAGGTCACCAAGGAGATAAGACTATACTATTATATACTAGATAAGACGACGTTTCTTAATTTAGACGCTAGCGGAAATAGCCTAGGAGCCTTTCTATTCTACCTATTAGCCCCTTAGGATAGCAGAAAAATCCCTACGTATTTAATTTAAGCTATTCTATTCCTTTCCCGGAAGCTAATAGCTATAAAAGCATACTATAAATTAACCGAACTTAAGGTCTATACACTTATTTAGGCCTATAAAATATTACGTACACGCCTATAGTTATATAAATAACTAGTAGTAGTATTAATAGACCACTAAGTAACTAAAGGAGTAGTGGAATAAACGTTACTTAAGATAATAGATATTAATAAACTTAACCCACGACTAATAGCTGCTTTAACCTTCCTTAGCTAGTTCTAACTAAATATACGATATATTCCGGGTAGATAGAATATAATCTCTAATGCTTTATCTCGGCTATTAACGGTAAACGACGAAGAGTTATAGGAGCTTATAGGAAGAAAAAAGGCGAAGAGAATAGATAAGCGGAAGCCACTACACGTAAACGAACTAGATAACGTTTAGGTAGATTGGAAGGAAGCCGTAGCGGCGTTTATCGCCTTAATAAGCCCTAAATTAACCTATAACGGACACGAATAAGCGCTTACGTGCGTGGTAGTCGACTATACAATACCGGACGATTTAAGGGCAGAATTCTAATAAGCCTATAAAGATAACCCTAAATATAAGAAAATAATCGACAAGGTGGTGGCTTACCGAGAAGGAGCTTATATTTTAAGCGGTAGACCCAGAAAAGCCCCGCCGATACGCTATAAAAACGGACTTCTCTATACTATTAAAGACGTAAATAAGCTTAGGTTAATTATTCTATAAACTCTAACCCGAAGAGTGCTATAAATAGTCTATAACGATAACCACTATTTCGGAATAAAACGAATAATATATATACTTAACGGCTTTAGTTTCCGAGGCAAAGTACGCGTAGTTAAAGGTTAGGCCCGACACTATTTAGTTTATCTAGCTAACGCTATAGATTAATAAAAGCCTCTAGGAGAGTTATAGCTAATCGTACCACCTATAGTTCCTTTCTCTATTATTATAATCGACTTTATTATCGGTTTACCGCTTATCGAGTACCTATATTTATTTTAGAAGATTAAGATTAAACCGGTCCATAAATTAGATATAATATTAACGGTGATATATAAAATAAGTAAAAAAACGATCCTTATCCTAGGATACTCCACCTATACGGTAAAAGATTAGGTAGAACTGCTTTTACGTATACTCTAACTAATAGATTAGGGACTACCTATAAGGATTATATCGGATAGGGACCTAAAATTTATTTCCAAATTCTAGTAAGAACTATTTAAAGCACTTAGAGTTTTATTAGTAATTTCTACCGTATAGCACGCTTAGATAAACGGATCGTTAAAAAGACAAAACTAATCCATCGAAATTATCCTACGATACTATATATCTATAAGTGATATCCCCTAGCCCGATATTATTCTAGCAATATAGTACGCTCTAAATAAAGCTTACACGATAACGCTTAATATATCACTAAACGAATTCTTATTCGGATTCCGGCTATAATCTATAGCAGAGCTTACTATAGGTATAGGAGTGCCGCCTATATTCGATAAAGAATAGATAGACCATATTAGAAGTTTATACTACTAGGAAGCAGAATATCTAGCTATAATCATAATAAAGAATATAAAACGGCGATACGATAAAATAAGACGACTACACACCTTCGAGGTGGGTAACGCTATATATTTACGTGTATATAGAGGCTATAAATTACTAGGCTACTCTAGAGACTCCCGTAAATAGTCCTAATAGCGGGTTAGACCGTTTTATGTAATAAGAGTAGTGAACCCTTTAGCGTATAAACTAGACGTCCCCCGTTCCTAGAAAGTATATAGAGTAGTCTTTATTATATAACTAGTACTAGCACTAATAGGAGACCCTTTCGGCAGAGAAAAAACAAAGCCCGGACTAATCGTAGTAAACAGAGACAACAGAGAGTAGAGGTTATAAAAAATCGAACGATTATAAAGACGGAGAGTAGTATAGATCGGAGGCCGCCTATAAACAGAATACCTTATAAAGTAGAAAGATTAGCTAGCCTAATATAACGAATAGTATCCGAGAAAACTATTAATAGAGAACGCTAGCGATTTAGTATACGATTTCGAGAGAAAATAACCAGTCACCGTCGCCAAACTAATAGGATAAACGGAAAACGGTCTAATAGGATCGAGCAGATAAGTAAGGGATACGGATAGCTAAGTAAGGGAGTAAACGATAAGGGACTAACTAGCCAGGGCGAGCAGATAAACGGACTAAAGACTAGTCGAGTTAGTGCTACTATACGGCTAGCGGAGCGATAACGCAGAATACCGAGAATTCGAACCAGAAAACAGTAATTAAGGAGGAAATAGGGAGAAATCTTAAAGGGATCGGAAAGCATCGGAGCCGAAAGCCTCTAAACGAATATCGATAACTAACATTATACTATATCCCTAAACCTCCTTTTATATACTTACACACTTCCTTTTAGTATTATTTATACCCCTATACCCCCTTTTTATACCCCTAAAAGGAAAAGAAGAACTCACCTTAAAATTAAAATTCCAGAATACTAACTATCCGTTTAAGGATTAGCCCCTCTTACCTTATTCTTACTTTTATATCCCTTTACACCCTTAGAATAATTAACGTAACCTTAATAAAAGAACCTTATATTACATATTCCCCACGGCCCTAACCGATATAACCTATATTTAATAACACTCTAAGATTATCCGAGAACCTAAACGATATCGTAAATATTATACTATATAACTAACGCACGTCCATAGATAACATAGCCCTAGAAGCTCGTAGTAACGTAGCTAACCTTAATCAGTGGAAGCTGATTTTCGAAAAGTCGGCAGATAACCTCCGACTATTAGAGAAAATCTCTAAATGCCTATACTATAACTATCGCATAGAGGAATAGTCCTCCTCTTCCTGTTAGCCGAATAAAGACGGCTCACCTAGGAGCGTCTAAACTCCTAGGTCTTTGCCTCTACCTAGACCGTAGTCTCCGGTAGCGATAAGCGTAAACCAGGTAATTTACGTAAATACATCACCAATAACAAACTCAGCCCGTATATTTTCAAGGTATAGGAGGCGGTATACTATATACAGAGATAAGGAGTAACGCGCTAAATCGGAGGTTAGTAAAAGGAATAAAAGGCTATGTAAAAACGAATCGATAATAATAATTTTCTGCCGGATAATAAGAATATACTAAAACTATTTAATAGAGCGGTGATAAAGACTACGAAATACCGTTATTAGGAAAACGCGTAATAGTAAGAGGAGGACTAGGACGAAGATACGATCGACGACGAATATAGATAGGCCGTCGAGAAAGGAGGTTTTATAATAAATAATAGCTAAATATTAGTGTACGGAGATAATAAGTATAGACTATATAAAGGAAAATAACCGGATAAAACCCTAATAGAGGCCGGCCTATTAAACTTAGGCATAATCAAAATCGCGGATAATATAACGACTAACAACTCGGACTAATAAGTAAACGATATAAACTAATAGACCGATAATAATACGATAACGATATAACCTCCGTAGCTAACCGCTATAAATTAAACCGGTTACGAGGATATAGTTAAGACGATATTCGAAGATTAAAAGCTTATAGTTACGGGATTAGACGGTATAATCGACTAGCACCTAAATACTAGAGTCGATTAATTAATTAGGTTAATATGTTTTAACTGTAAAAGCCTAGAGGAGAGACTATAAGCTAAATTGGATAGAGGTGATAAATCTATTAGATATTATATAATTATACTAGCCCTAAGAGATAACGGAAAACCCAGCGATAGTTGGCTAGACGTACCGAATCAAGACGTGATCGTTTAAAAGATTAATTTATAGCATGTAGATAGCGAAGATAATAGATATCGAAAACGGCTCGTATCGCTAAGCGACTTATTAGACTTTATAAACGTAAACCCCTTTAAGAAACGTAAGATAGCTATACCGGCGCCCACGATAATAATAGCCCTATAGCCTATAGCAACGACTATACCTAACTAACCCGTATAGTCTGTATAAACTTTGGCGATAAAGGTAGACGTTAAACTGCTAGAGGACTATTTAAATAATCACGTTAAAAGACTAGAATGGAGGATAGACGCCGAGCGAGCCGAAAGATATACCGAACTAGTAAACTAACGCGACGAATAGAAAAAGGTAATCGATAAACAGAATAAGGCTATAGGACTATAAATGGATATACAAAATAAACAATTATCTAAGGATATCGTATATAACGCCACCGAACCAGGTAAGACGAATTTAATGTTGACTAACGTGGGAAGTGCTTAGGTGAAAATATAGATGGAATTAAATAAGCTATAATAGATATACGCCGCCCCAAAAAAAACCAGCTAGAACTGCAAAATTAGCTAAAATATTATAAGCAACGCCACCTCTATCTCGGACTAACTTATAAATATAACCGCTATAACAGCCCTAGTTATAAACTTAGTCGCAAGCCTAGTAGCAGTAATAAACCCAGTAGCAGTCATAGCTATAGGAAAACCAGCTAGCCGAGGAATAGGCAAACCTGTCGGACTAAGAGCATAAAATTATCTATAGCCAAAACTCCACGAGCCTGGATTTTATAGTAACGAAGGACTCTCATATTTGCTTTCCTCCGTCTTGTATCGACGGTCTTAAGGTTGTTTTCTTTGTGATAAGTATAATTTTCTTTTCCGTAATTTATAATTAAAAAAAAAAAAAAAGAGATATTAGGCATAATCGGGACGATTGTATTTTTCGGGGGGCGGTATTTACTATATAAAGTTGTATATACGTACTTAGCTAGATTAGTTAGCTGCTAGCAGACTTATAAAAGTCTGCCTCTATAGCAGAGCTCCACGAGCTCGGACTTAGAATAATTATCTTTTCTTCTGATAAAACCTTTGCACAGACCTTTGGTCTCCAGCACACATTTGTGTATAGCACGCGGGTATAGGTAATATAGCGACTAACGCCTATGCCGTCGCTAGCTTTATTTTATTAAGGTAATCGATACTAATATATAACTCTAAATAGTATATATAAAATAAATAGACAGCCTTATCCCTAATAGCCGAATCCTAACCTTTATTAATATTATATTATAGCTCTTAAAAACCTATAATATATGCTAGTATCTAGGTTTAAGAAACATAAAAAAATCGAGATTCGAGCTATCCGACGCGTAACTTAAGTAAAAACGACGAAACTCATTAGAGAAGGAACCTAACTCCCTCCTTTATACCGTGATAGCACCGAGTAGAAGCCGTAGTGCGGATATAGGGGCAGATACGATAAAAGGAGTGGTGGCGACCGGCCTACCACCTAAAAACTCTTTAAATCGCCCTTACCGATAACGACTACTACTCGACTCCTATCGCCTAAACCCGGGTAATCCCGTATATAACCGAACCGAGACCGATACGGGGGCGTCATAGGCCCCTAGAACGAAAAGCTAATAAGTTAAGGCATTAATCTAAAGTCTATTAGCTAATAGGAACACGATTAATTAGGTTATAGAGCTAATAAAGGAGCTTATTAAACTACGCTGCCTTAATCGCCAGAGCACTATAATAGCCCTAATTATATACCTCCACGCTACTCTATATAATATAATTAGGGAGGAACTCCGAAAAGGAATAAAGCTAACCTAGGCCGTAGTGGCTATAACGCCGCCCGTTATAGCACCCCTATAAGACCTAGCCCCCCCTAGAGTAATCCTAACTCGATATCATAAAGAACTGATTATTAAATATAGAGACTAGCTAGACTAGGCACTCTAAGCCTGGATACTAAAAGAGATTATCTAAGCTATAAATACGGCTACTCGCCGCGATAATACTATAGCGGCCCGAAGACTACCTAATAGCGATATATACCTAACCTTTACCGGAGGGGCCTAGTGGTAGTCCACCTTCGCTAACTACTAGGTTAAATAGGCCTTTAGCCCCGGTACTAAAATAGCTACCCGAACCTACTTAGTCCTAGCGAAAGCTATTCCCCGCTTAATCCTAGGCCCGCTATCCGAAAATAAGCTTTTATAGTCCCTATACACCTTAAACCCCGATATAAAAATACACTAAGTAAAGACCCGGCTCCCTAGATATAGCACTAGTAAGGTAGCGATACTACTTATTAAGACTACCTTACCGGAAGGCGTAAAGAATCTTATATAGAATAGCCTTTTACTAAAGGGCGGTAGCTACTTATATAAGCCCTATAACCCCGATATAAACCTCCTATAATGCTTTAACTGCCTATAGTTTGGGTATAAAGCTACCTAATACCTAAAAGCGGAAAGGCGGTGCCGCTACTATACTAAACCCGAGTCTACCTATTAAAATAGTTTCGAAAACTGCCTAGTATTAGCCCCGAAGGCTACCCGGAGGTGCGCTATATATAATAAAAACTATAATACCTTCGATAACGCCTACTAGGTTAAGAGATATAAAGCCGCGAGAGCCCGGGAACTATATAAGGACCGGGTAAGAGAATTCGATATTATAAGATAAACTAAGGCGGTATACCCGTAACCCCGCCTTAGATATCCCTTACCCTCCCCCTCCCTTACCCTATTATAAGCCGCCCCTATCCGCTATAGTCCCGGTCGCCCGCTAAAATAACCCTGTAAATACCCCCCGGCCTCTAGGCCTCTAGAGCCGTTCCTTATCCCCTATAGGACCGACCCGACCCTAACTTAAGATACTTAGGAGGCCGTACTAGCTAGATTAGCCCCGAACCCCTCCCCCTCTAGATAATAAAGCTCCGTGTCCTAATCTGGAATATAAGAGCTAAATAGGCCCGGGCAGAGCTCCCGCTACGGGCCTATACCGAGTACGACGTAATAGCTATTTAAGAGCTAGGGCTTAACCCCTTTATAAAGGGACTAAAAGCCCTAAGTAGGGCCCCGTACCTCCTAATCTAAGGGGGTAGCAGGGCCCTGCTTTATATTTATAAACGATACCCTCTTAGTATATAGATATAGCGGGCCTACCGGGATTCCTATATAGTTACTTTCGGCGTAGGCGACTAGGCCGTCACGATTTAGTTAATTTACTCCAAGAACTATTAATCCGCTATTACCCCGTAGTATACCCCTTTAACCACGGACCTTATAAGGGCTCCCCCCGGGGGCCGCTATATCCTCCTAGGAGACTTTAACCTTTATTATCCCCTTTAGGCTAACTATCCTAGATTCTATCCTAGGTTTAGTATTCTCTTAGAGCTAAGTACCCGCTAAAACCTTAACCTTATTACCCCCCCCCCCGGTATAACCACCTAGTATAGGCCTAGCCGATGGCTAAGCACTATTAACCTTATCTAGGCGTCCTAGGGGCTCCGTTACGGCTATAATAGCGTAAATAGCGAGGTTATCGGATTAGACTACCTCTCCTAAACCGCGATTATTTACCTTAATATAGACCCCCCTGCTAATATAGCCCCGCTATAGCCCCCCGACTGCCTATACTAGGTCTAAAAGGAATTCTTACCCTCCCTTGCCCGCTAAGTAATAACTAGGATCCTTACGTAACTAGGGCCCCTAATAACGCCCTTTAATATCGATAAGGCCCTTAACTAGCTAACCCAGGACCTTACTATTATTACCGACTAGATAGCCCCGCGACGCCGAATAGGCCCCCCCGGCCGCCTACCTTACCCGTAATAGACTAATAAGCTAACGTCCCTGACCTAAGAAGCGCATAGACTATATAGGCGGTATATGGCGAGGAAATCACGGAATAGGTAGGAAGAGTATAGGTAAGCTAAGCTCCGCCGCTATAAAGCTATAGCGGTAGCAAAAAGATAGTATTAGCGCTACCTCCTTTACTCGACCTAAGCGAATAATAGGCTCCTTTAGAGGCTCTAAGGATAGGCCCGAACTAAAGGATATTAACTACCCGGGCCCCCGACTATACCGCCGCTATACCGCGACTAAGGCGACCTAGCGACCTCCTATAATAAGAAAGCAGATATCCTATATACTAAGTTTTTCCCCCCCGGAGACTTAGATCCTAGGCCTTTAGGGCGAAAGTACCCCTCTGGGTAGGATATAAACCGGAGCGTTATTATAGCGGATATCTAAGGCCGCCCCCGCTTAACTAAGCTACAGGCCGTACCCGGCCTAGACGGCTTTTTAGTAGGCCTCCTAAAAGCCTATGGCCTAGCCCTATACTAAATCCTAGCTAGAATCCTTTTAGCCTGCCTATCCCTAAGCTATTTCCCGCGCTACTACTATACTATTACCGTTATAATTATCCGAAAAAAGGGCCGCCTATAAAGCGACTATAAGATAGCTAAAGGCTAGAGGCCGATTTCCTTACTTAATATAATTAGAAAGCTACTTAAAGGTATTATAGCGGACTTTTGTATAGCCGTAGCGGAAGAATATCGACTACTCCCTAGTAGCTAAATAGGAAATGGGCCTAGGCGTAGTACGGAGATAGCTATTTGGCGCGCGATAAAGGCTATTAGGGCCGCCTAGGCCCTAGGCGGTGCCCCCGCGATACTCTAGCTAGATATACGCGGGGCCTTCGATACCGTCCCCTACGCTAGGTTTCTTAAGTCCCTTAAGCATAAAGGATTCCTAGACTAGGCCGTCTAGCTAACCGGTAGCTTCCTTTAAGACCGGATAGTCCACCTTCTATTTAATAGCTAGGCAGTAACCCCGCGGCCCCTTTATACTAGCGTACCGTAGGGGTCCCCGGTCTCCCTAATTCTCTTTATTCTATATATCTCTACTCTATATTAAGAACTTAAATACGCCGCGAGAACCACTATTATTAGCTTTATTAACGATACGAATATTATCGCCTTTAGCTATATAAAGGCCTAAACGTGGCACCGTCTCGCCTCCGCCTAGCGAATATATAAGGCTTAGTCCTAAGCGAGTAGCCTTTAATTTCGGCCCTTAAAATACGTTTTTATACCCTTCGCGAAATCCTATTCCCTATCCTTAATACCTCTTTACCTCGGTACCGTGCTAGTCCCCCACTTAACAGAAACCAGGTTCCTTAGGGTATAGCTAGACCGGAAACTAAATTTCTTATAGTATAGGAAGGAGATCTAGAGTAAACTAGTAATATAGAACTACGCCCTAACCCGGCTCGCCGCGGTAGCCTAAGGCTATAGCTTCGCTAATACCCGGCGCCTTTATATCACCGTAATCCGTTTAGCTATCTCCTATTATGCCCCCACCTTTTATAGAATAACCGATAGGCCCCGCTATAGCCTTACTATGGCTTTTAGCTTAGCCTAAAATAAATACCTTAAAACTATTACGGGAGCCTATAAGGTTACGCTAATCCGGATCCTAGAAAAAGAGATATATATCCCCCCACTTAATCTATATCTTACCCGCCTTATAGTTAAGAGAGCTCTTAATTACTAAAATACCAGAATTAAGGGACTTATCCTAGCTAGCACCTAGGCCGCGATAAAAGTACTAGCGGTACTAAGGCATCGCTATATTACCTAGTAAGTACTCGCTTAGCCCGCTTAATCCTTTACCGCCTAAAACTAGATAAATAATAGTAACCCGGATACCGCCCTTTAGGAGGAATAGAAAAAGAGGTAGAGAGACACGGGATCTACGCGGAACCCGACCTATACTATAGCGGTACTAGGCCGAAACCCCTAAAAAAGAGACCTTTAGAGATATAAAGGCCTTTTAAAGCCGTAAAGCTTTATTCTTACCTAGATCCCCTCTAAGAAACTAGGCCTTAGGGCCTTCCTCTTTAAAGCAAGGGTTCCCGGATTCGCTACCGCCTAGTGCCCCTATAAAGATAAAGGGGCGGAGATAGCCGAATATATTATCCTATAGTATTAAGATACTACTCCGGAGTCGCGAAGGGACCTTTATAGCGCTATAGGGAGACCGATCCTAATTAGGGGAGACCTTTTTAACGCCTTAAACTATCCCGAAAAGGTAAAAGTAATCGCGAAATAGTTTATATATCTTAGTCGCCTAAACGATTTCCGCCTTACCCTAGAAATTATAAGGAACTATATAGCGGAGACCCTATAACGGGACCGCCCCGGTATCAGGTATACGGAATAAAGATAGCACCTAACCTAGACTTTTATATTTACTCTAGGGCCCTATAAGCTAGGACCCTAGCGGCACCGAAGGGGCGTATTATAGCGGTATCTAACCTTTACTTAGCCTTAGTCTTACCGTCTTCCTCCCTATTCTTATTTCCGGAAGCATTATCGCTATTAATAATATACTCGTGTCCTTATCCTATTATATTAACACCACTATACCGCTAAAAGACCGCTAAAAGACCGCTAGGAGACTTATAGCCACCTTTAATAGGATAGCGATTATTCCCTTTAGCCGATTTAGATAAGGCTCTAGACTCGTTAATATGGCGTTATTACCGTGGCGGCGACTAGAGGGGCGAGCAGGCCTAGCGGCGCGTTTAAAGAATACTACCGCCGCCGTGAGCCGACCCCGAGCCTACCTAAAGTTAGCGCGGTATACTTTCGGCACCCCTAAGGACACGACTTATAACCGCCCTGTCTTTACCCTTATTAATAGCCGCTATAAGCTCCCGGTAACGTTTAAGAACCCGTTACTAATAGTTTAGGGCTATAGCCGGAACCTATATTAATTATTAGAACCCTACTATTACCGCTCCGGTACTATTAAGATACTACTATAAGACCGACTTATATCCTTATAAGTCCGATAATTATTAGTATACTAGTAGTATACCGTTCCCTTTCTAATAATATTAGTATATACTTCTATATCCTCGGGCTTATCGCCCCCGAGGCATTTAGTGCACCTAAGATATCTACTTAAAGTCAGAATCGGCTACTTATCGGTATTATTTCGGCACCCTAAGGCCGTCCCTAGGAATACCCACGGTAAGACTCGTATAGCGCCGGTATCGTAGTACCACCCGTTATTCTTCTTTTTAGCCGGTTTTTTCTTAGGAGGTATCTTAGAAATAGTTAGCACTAAACCTAAACCGATACACGCCCCCTATAGCACCCCTTTACTTATACTGATAGACTTAGATTAATTAACTCGACTATTACTATATAACTAACTATAATCTACTTTATTAGCCCGCCCTAAGACTACTAGCTTCCCGCCCGCGCTATTACTTATAAATAGGTGATATTAAAGAAATAAGAAGACCCTATGTATTTATAAGGCGTCGAAAACATATTATTAGTAGCTATGGTATAGGGCCGGGAACGAAGACGGGAATAGAGGGGCGGGTAGCTCGAAGGAAAACCTACAATATTATAATAAGAGGGTTAAAGGAGGGAAAATAAGAAAAAGGGCAGAGGCCCTTAAAATTTTTAATTAACCTAACTATAGTTATAGAAGGCTGCCGAATTCGGTAGGTATATATAATAAAGGCAGGAGCCCTTATTAAACCCCCGCCTAAAAGGAAGGTGTAAATAAAGCCGGCTACCCCGACGCAGGGAGGACTCCCGGAAAGCGGAACCGCTTCGGTCCTTTTTCGGCCCCCTATATAGTATACCGTACCCTAGGCTGACCCGAAATCCCTAGCCTGCTACTTTCCCGTTAGCCACTAAAGGTACGATCCAGATATATATCGAGTCACTACCGGGGCCGCCGAGGCCCCGACGCGGCACTAACCCTAATAAGGAGAGTATAGGGGTTTTTCTACCCGTACGGGTTTTTCCCCCCTATAACCATCTAAGAAGGACTGTATAGTCTAAGCTAGGCGCCTAGATTAGATAGGATAGCGGAGTAAGAGAATAATAATAATTATAATAATAATGACTTATAATAACTTATAGATTAACCGACGATATAATAATAAACGGTTAGCGATAAGGATAATAACGATATATAATAAACTCAGGAATAGGCTAATTAATAGCCGCTATATATTTAGCGATTATAATAAATAAAGATAGTTATAGGAGGATAATCGAAAGCCATAAGGAGAATTATATAAAGGAACTATATACCTATCGCTATATGGTTACCTAAGGCTAGGTATAATATCCGTAAAAGGTTAAACAACTATAGGTAATAATAATAAGTATCGCGGAGCTTCTAGAATAATATTCGGATAGGTTACGAGGCGTATAGGCGGCGATAGAACGCCGGCGATTAGGAAATAAAGGGCGGCTACTCTGTTTTGCCTATAGGATTTCTAACAAGGGTTCGTATAGAACTAGATAAAGGTAATCGATCGCGATAAACGCGAAATCAAAGGCATTATAATAACACGAGTCTACGGGACTAGACTCGTTAAAGGGAGGGCAGTATAATAAGATAAGCGCAGAGCCGTCGGTATACAATCGGCCCGAGGTTCGCGCATGAACCACTAATGCGAACCTAGCTTTATATACGATAAGGGATATAGTTTAATCCCTTAAGTTAAAGTCTTAGTCTAACGTCAGCGCTTAGTTATCGAATATACTATATAACCCCTGTTTTACAGACGTTCCTAGCACTAGCCCTATATCGGGAATCAGGAATCCCTATAGCAGAAGACTACACGGAGTACCTATAATAGAGGTATATAACCTGAATCGCTAGACTCGAGAAGAACCACCCTATAGTATAAGCTATCTCCCGGATTACTTAAGGGGACACGAGATAGACTAAGGCTCCGACACGGCGCTTAAGGGTATTACGGATAAAAGAATTACTATATATAAGGCCGCTATAGTATTAACTAATAAGGCCCCGCTTTATAGGGCGGAGCTACTAGAATAAGGTCCTATGTAATAATAAGACCAAGGAAAAAGCCACGGAGACCTTTAATAGGTAGGTCGATAAGCTAGACCCGGAGTATAGCTTAGTGTTTTTGGACGGGTTATAAAGAGACTAAAATATAACCTAGGCCTACTCGATATAGCGCGGCGGAAAACAAATCACCTCCAGTCGCGGATATATTCGTAATAGAATAGTTTTCGATAAGGAGGTAACCGGAGTAGCTAGGAGACTAGCTATAGCGGTCCGCCTCCCCGAAATAGGAGAGATTACCTACTATATCGATAACTAAGCAGTACTCTAAGGGCTCGCCGGTATAACACCTAGATTATAGCGATAAGAGTTCCTATAGTAATAACGCCTAATAATAATCTACCCGACCTATATACGGTAGTCACCGGGGTATATAGGAATCCTAGGTAACGAATAGGTAGATAAGCTTTATTTAAGCGAGGATGCCTACGGGATCCTACTAAAAAATAAGAGGCGGACCTAGGCTAGGGTAAAAGCTATTATAATAGCCCGCTATACGACTAGGCTTTAAAAATAGCACGCTAAGTCCCGGCTATACCGGTATAAAGCGGCCGTATAAAAAAACTAGGGTTTAGTTAAAGAGAGCCGAAAGAGCTAACCCTCCCCTAAAAGACCCTCATACGCCTTATTTAAGTAAGAATAGGATATATAGACTTTAAAGAATACTATTAAAGGTTTTACTATAATAGCTATATAGCCTATTACGGCTACGGCTATATAAAGACCCGGGAGCACTTCGCCTACTACTATAAGGTCAGAAACTCCCGTAGATAGCCAGATAAGCTCTGACATTACGAAGACAGGAGGAAAACTCGCCGCTTTAACGCCTAGGAGACCCTTATAAAGATACTAATAAATAGCGCGGCCTTCGCTACGCTAGCGGATATAACGGGCTTCCTTAATAGGATCTGCCCGATTCCTTCGAATAGAAGGAGTACTAGCTAGAACGTGGATAGTGGATAGTGGATAGTAGGATAACTATAGGTATAGAGACCCCCGAGGGTATACGATAAGACACAGAGACTTTCTTTTATCTTATATACTTTCTTTAGTAATATAGTATAGATATTATTAGTTATTATAGTTGGGGAGGCATAGAGTTAAGCGATTAGCACTATATAGCCTGGGCATAGATATATAAATATTATACCGCCCGATATCCCAATAGCGGGACACGGTACCAGTTTTCATTAGCTACCGCTAAGGCCTTAAATAGAAACACAGACACACACATATACACCCCTGTTTTATTATATTAAGAATACCTTCGCGGTTTACCGTTTTAGGAAATTCAAAAAGGTCTAAGGAATATACCCTTACTAACAGCACCTACAATACAATATTCAACGTAGTCGTATATTAATCCTGGGTACGATTCCAATCTCCAGTTAATATCAGGTTCGAATAGCGAAAATACCAGCTAAAATAACTGTCCAGTCCCAGAGCAGTCCCAAAAAGAGAATAAAGACGAGTCAATGCCATGGTGTTAAGGAGCTATAAGTTATACTAATAGGATACTTCGTCCTCCTGGTTTGGTATATCTATGACGCTGTATTTCATATAGAAAACGCCTTCTTTAAATGTATCTACTTATACTCTATCCGCTCCCTATCGCGACACTATTAGTCTATTTGGATCCGCAAGTACACTACGCATAACTAAACAGGGGTTAGGGTATACTATGATTACTCCGCGATCCTAAGCTATTAAGCCTTTTCTATAATATCTTTTCCTTAACTAAGCTCTACGGACTTACCTTTTATTATAAGAGCCTAAATATAAAAAGCTTTTATATTATAACCCTCTAAGTAGGAAACGATAAAGGCGTAGGGTTAACCTTACTATAATTAGGGTAATAAAGGCCTATATAAATAGCGGTAAGTCCTTAGCCCCGAGAATTTTAAACAAAATCTAGTTATATAAGGCCCTAATAGTTAGAAAAACCTATTAAAGGGCCCCGAGATACCGTACCCTTATTAATCGGGCGGTTAGAAGAAACAGCTAGTATATCCCGAGCACGGCTTAAACTAATCTCTAGTAACAGCTAGCTTTACTTTATCCTATTCCTTATAGGTATCTCTATTAGCTTAATTATAATAGGTTCCCTCCTAAGCCTTAGCGGATAATACTTATATTATATCCTTTATGGCCCCTAAAAAAGGGCTCCCGCCTATTATCACTAAACGGCATTATCCTTAGACTTATACACTTAATACACGACTATTTCTTATTTCTTAAGCCTTTTTCTAAAGACTCTAATTCCCTTAATCTATCTAAACCAGTTACTATAATAGATTAACTCCCCCTATTAAGAAAGTATTAGCTTTATAATAGACCAATTATTATAACCTTTCGCTTAATCAGGGTAACCTAACACCTAATACCAGGCTAGCCCCTATTCCCTCCGTTTCCCTTATTCCCCCCGCACCACACGCCCCTTAGCAGGCCTATATACCTAGTACGGATAGGATAGCTTCTAATAATATCCTAAAGAATTTTAAGGCGAGCCTTACCTTAGAGACGCTCGCGGCTATCTATTAGTATATTAGCCTATACGACCATTAAAAGAATCGGACTATTATTATATCTCGCGCGCCCCTAAACCTCTTTACTGCGGGAGCCCCTTGTTTTAGCTAAAAGGCCTTATATAACTTCCGCTAAGACTACGAAGACTATACTAAGCTTAACCGTCTTAGTAAGGCAGATACGATTTCCTATATACTAGCCTATTTATAGACGCTAGTATCCATCCTATAGTTAATAAGATAATCCGAGTACTTGAAGCTGTCGGCGGCATATAGAAGCACTTAGAGTAAAAGCTTATTAATAAATATTCCTACTTAGACCCTAATTAGTAACTTGACCTTTCCGACTAAGTATGCTAGTTATAACTTACTGATAAGTATAAAAACCCTAAGATAATGTAGTAAGTTAAGTAGCTATTAACGAGTATTATAGTATAGAAATTAAAGCTAATAAGGTTAGCAGCACCTTCGTCGAGGCCTATAAGCTTTACGATATCTTCCTCTTTATCCTATATAAAGACGTTAATATATAACTTATAAATAGCATGAAGTGTAAGCTACTAACTTAAAGATTAGGCTATAAAGGTACTATAACCTATTAGATATATTAAAAGAATAGGCCAAAGATATTTAGGTAGCCGATAAGCGACTTATCGTCGAGGTAAGGAGTATTAGATATTCCTACACCTACGATTTCCATTAAAGCGACGCTAGCCGTTATACCTCGGCTTAATTAGGCTAACCCGATAATATACGCGCTGACTATCTTAGAGAGGCCTATTATGGTACCTAAACCGGCTATATAGATAAGGAGCGATATATATAAATTAACGGAGCTTTTAAAAACGTATGCTATCTTTATAGTTTATAATGGTATAGGTGTTATTAAGAGCGCGGTCCCCTAAATTATGGCCCTCTCGCGTCGAGTAAGAGCCGATAAGGTTAATATAATTCTAACTACCGACCCTTACCTAAAAACCCTATTCTACACTACTTTAAAGCAGTCTACTTCGGAGAGACAGTATACCGCTCCGGTAGCTTATTATATTACCCCTGATTAGACTAATAGCGGTATATATAAAGACGATATATAGTACGGGTAAGGGCTACCGCGGTATAGGAATAGGAATTCCTACCCTTATTCCGGCGGCCTATTATACTATTACTCTATTAATAACTAACCCTTCTGTTACTTTCATTATAGATAGGAGCATTACTATTATAAGTAATACACGGTATTATAGCTAAATAAAACCTAGGACCTAATTAAATTCCGTTACCTAGATTACCTTGCCTTAGACTAGAATAATAAGTGGTAGACCTACCCCTAGGATATATACCTTAAGCAGCCAGCTTAGCCATACCGGTGGTCTATCATCTATTAGCTTAGCAGGCGCCTTTAAAGGAAGTATAAAGACCTAGCTAAAGCCTATTAGCTTAGTATTAATTCTGGAAGCCTCCTTATTAAGATAGAAAACATTATATAAGTAACGTTAGAATATTATACTAGGCTAAAAGAAGAAAAGGCGAAGTTATAGGCCCTTATAGCGACTAGTAGCGTTAATTCCTCTTTATTACCTCAGGTTATTATTAACTAAATATCTATAGTACGTCAAATAATACTCGGAAAGGGTAACCCCCCTTATAGTTTCTATACACAACTAGGAGTAGCAGAGTCGTTAAACCCACTCCTAAGGTTATCTGTTTCTATAATAAGGGTATTAAAGAGCGCCTACTAAAGTCTAACCCTAATCTAAGCTACTAAGTCCCGACTCTAATAATAACCGAGGTTATCGATAAAAAGGTAAAGATAAATAAAGCGCCGATATAGCCCGAGCTATAATAACCAAAGACTATTAGTAAACGTTAGCCTAGTTACTCTATAGATCACCTTTATAATTTGAAACAGGCTTATTGGGACTTAGATAGGCAGATTAGGGATCTCCGGATTAAAGTTTCTATATCGTACTACCTTATTAACGACCCGGATATAAGACTAAGAAATAATAAGAGGATAAGCACCACTAAGACTAATTAACCGTAATAAGAGATTATTCGCCTAACCGCTAATAAACCCTTCTTCCTTAATAGATAAGGTCCCCTTAATATACCTCCTCCCCCGCCTTTATTAAAAGGATATACCGTTTTATTTTCCTAACCCGGAGACGCTAGCTTAAATCCCCTTACTATTATCGAAGGGGAGGTAGTCCTTGAAACCGATAACATTTTGGCTATCACCTAGTATATAGTCTTAAAGTATAGGCTTAGTTATAAAGGAGTCTTAATGTATAACCTTAATGTTTTTATTAAGGCTATTATCGAGATAGGGACTACCTTTAATACTATCTTTATAAATACTATAAGACTCTTTGGTTTAGAGTATTATATTAGCTAGACTAAGATTGGAATTAGAGGCGTTAATAACTAAGAGGGATAACCATATATAGGGTATCTTAAAGAGCGCTTATAAGTCAGTAAGTAAAATAGCGTTTTTAACTTCTAAGTTCTCCCTAGTCCAGGGCCTAAGATACTACTTGGTATACTATAGATCTAGGAGACTAAGGCGTCCTTTCCTTTCCACGATAATTAGATCGATACTAACTTTACGCTTAGTAATGCTCGTATTCTTATACTTATTGCTTACTATAAGTAGATTAAGGAGATACTGGGGATTGAAATCTAGCCGAACTATAAGACTAATAAAAGGCGTTAGATTAGTAAAGATTGGTTTAATTAGGCTAATTAATATTAGCTCTAGGATAGCGACCCTATTTATTAGCTTAGGGCTATTACCTCGCTATCCCTTAAGGAAAAAGCTAATTAGTACCCTTTAGATATTTTAAAAGAGGGCGATAAGATGTAATATACGATTAGAGAAGCCGACGCAGCGTCTCTAATAGCCTTCGTGTTCTCTAAGGAGATAAAGCCCCTTTTACTAAGGGTATACGTGGCCTTGAGGGCGATACTATAGGATTAGGGCCAAGGGTATAGGAAATATAATAAAAAAACCTAATATTACGATAAAACCCGTTTTCTTTTACTAGTATTATATCTTTCTAAAGTTCCTTATTATGGTCACCTTAATTACTATAATTTATACTAAATCACTTATACTAATTTCAAGTCAGAAATATAGAAGCTTTGTTAGTTATTAGCGTTATTAGCTTTAAGGGTAGAAGACGCGCGTATTACTAGTATTGCCGTAGTAGCTAAGAAAAGGCTATGGTTCATAAAAGGAAGAAGTACTAGGACCTAATTAAGAAAGTATATTTCAAGCCTAATTAGGTTATCTATACTATATTTAAGCCGATAGCCCTTAAGATTCACCCTATAAATAACGCGCTATTAGATAGTTGCGTCCCCGAAAAAAACAACCCCGTCTAAAAGCAGAAGATCTTAGTAGAAATCCCCGAGGATATATAGAAGCAGGAAAATAACCGTTTTATTAGCCTGATCACGCTAAAGTCCTTTAAGATTATCCCTTAATCGAAACTCACGGATAAGAGACTTGAAGATATCTTAGACTCTGCTATGCTACGCACTACTATCCGGCACTAAACCAGGACCCAAACTATATAGCCACGGATTAGTGCTAGTACTATATAGGCACTAAACCCGTATAGCGCTTGATTAGTGCTAACTCTATACTAGCACTAAACCAGTATAGCCCTATACTGGTACTAGCACCGTCCTATTACTATACCCAGTATAGCGCCTAGCCTTAGATAGTCCGAGGTTCCACCGTAGATATATAGAGTAGGAACCTCGCCCCCCCTTTTAGAGAATCTATCCTATTTATATATTACTTACTATACTCTAAGGTTACCTTATTCAAACCCACGTATAGGTCCTATAATACGAGCTAGCCAGATATATATACACTTAGTGTATATTAAATAATAGTAACTACAATAAGATTATTCGATCTTAGTAAGGTTCGCGAACTAATCCTATTAAATAACCGTGTAGACTATTCTAGTTACACGATCCTAGGGTAAATAACTATCCGTCGTTAATAAAGTGACTCCTTTAAATAGGACTAAGCAATAAGCAGCGATTATCGAGCTATAGCCTAATAGCGCCGATAAGGAACTACTTACTTATACACCCCTTACTACGTTCACTAGCCCTATAGTATAATACGTAAAAGACTATATACTAAACTCGTATTTAGTTAAATAGCTATATATAGCGCCCTAAACGGACACGTGGCTAAAACGGTACCGGTTACCCGTAGCCTACTAAGTAAAATGCTTCACCTTTATTAAGACTAGGCGAGTAAGCGATAAGTATAAGAGTTTATAAGTGCTAGTTATCCGATAGGCCCGTATCTAAAACGACTTATCGAATACTAAATAGTAATATTATAAAACCCGCTTAATAATACCCGATACTCCTTACCCTGTTCTCCTAGACTCTCCTCTAATACTAAGGGATCTAGGAGGCGTATATCCCCTCGCCGCGATAACTAACGCCTATCTAGAAATAGCCGAAGAGGTTCTATTACCCGAATATCGGCTACTGTTTTTTATAGCCGAGCGAGTAGGGAACCTCCCTGGTACTAGTAGAGCTAGCTATACTATAACCTCTAAAGGAAGAGTCTCTAAAGCTATCCTGCCTCCTTAGCTAACTTATCCCGCGAAGTAGGTTACTTATTATAACTCTTTTATAAAGGTATTCTATAATTAGCTAAAAAAGGAGCCTGAATATAGTAACCTTTATAATTCTATAATAGCACCCCGTAGCGTAGCTCAGGGAAAGGAGCCAGTCTTATTTACCGCTAGCCACGATTCTTTGCTAGTAGAACTAAAGATTAAAGTTAAGGGATCGGAATCGCTTTTAATACGCCCCGCTATAAGTATAGTCGAACGGCTAGTCGGAAGTTTCCCCGAAGATATAGCGGAAAGCCTTTCTCTAAACTACGCTAAACCTTCTAAAGGAATACTAGACTATACCCTAACACCTAATAACCGTATACTATTCTCCGACTAGGAAAGTTAATAAGTGTAACGAGATAATCGCAGACTTATTGGCATATAGTCGGACCGATAACCGCACACGGACTACCGATCCGAACCTATCTCTATACGTGCGTTAAGGGATTAGTTTAATCCCTTAAGTTAAAGTCATAGTTTAAAGTCAGCGCTTAGTTAACGAATATACTACGACTACTCTACGATACTAAGCTATCGAGCCTTTTCTATAATATTCCTTCCTTAACTAAAGTCCACGGACTTTCCTTTCGTTGTAGTTCTTTAACTTCTTTACCTTTAACGTAGTTAGGCCGGAGATACTACCAAGAAGGACTTAAGGAATAAGCGTCCCCCCGGGGGGAGCTAGTAAAGTGGACGCCGGGTAGGCGCCCGCTATACTAAAACTAATAACGATAGTGGCCGAATAGGGACCGTCGGACGAGAATAAGGGGTTAACGGATACGTCGGTTATGCTCGGTCCTAAAGATAGCATTTCGTAGGTTAATCAGCGATCCGCCGCCGGCCCCTTAACGTTAACGTAAAAGGCGTTAATTACGATATTTTCGTAGTATCTCTAATAACAGAGTAAGATTAATCGAGTAATTATAGAAAAGCTCGCTAAACGACTATTACCCCGGCGCGATTACGAAAAACCGCCGGTATATAAATATAACCTAATTAGAGAGTTATCCATGGTTATAGAGATCGATAATTAGTTAGTAGCGATTAAGGCTAGGAATTAGTTCCGACCTAGTGCCTTAGTGCTATAGCAGATTAAATAAGCTTTAATAAAGCTCGAATACGCCTTTTAGATATCCTAGAGGCACTATACCCGGAAAAGTATAGACCCGAATTAGAACGACTTTACGGCGTTTATTTAGTAAGAGTATTTATCTCGGGATATATAACGGTACTATTACCGTAAGGAACTTTGTAAGCTACGAATAACCGGCGATATAACGCCGATAGAATTATTCGAATAGTAGGATAACCTGTATAGGCTATTAGGCTAAGAGATAAGCGGGAGCGAAGAGCGTGCTTATAACTATTTTAGTTAGCTGCCCCTATATATTAAGGATAAGATACGGGAGCGGAAGACCGAATTAGATAAGACCGTGACGCTAGCTTAGGAGGTATAGCTTTTCTAGGATACGAGCCCTATTAAGAAGGCGAGTAGTAAGCGATCGGATACTGGTCGTAAGAGGACCCTATTAAACTTCTAATATTCGGACGGTCGCTTAAGTCGGGGGAGCACCCCGGCGACGGGTCGGTATACGCCCGGCGATCTAAGCAAGACTATAGACTTATTAAAGGGCGCGCCCTTACCGGGTTAAAAGGCCTCGGGCTCGGGCCTAGAGCCTTTATAAGCGTAGCCTAGTATACGTGCCTATATACGCGAGTGCTATAATTACGGTAAAAAGGGTTATCGTTCTAAGGACTATTATAGTAATAAGGAACGATAAATAACTAATAACAGGGCAGCGAAGAGTCGCGCCCGTGTTAGTGATATATATATTATATATAACGACTTTAATAACGATATAATCAAAAACTCTCCTTCCTATTTATTTTCCCACTTTTAGGACTATTAGTGTTTTCCACTATTCTATAGCAAAAACACTAATAAACGTAATTTCCGCTCCCTAAGTATAGCCCTGGCCACCGCCCAGGGGGCTGCCACGCCGGCCCCCGACCCCTTTAGGACCCCCTAAGCCCTCTGGCGCCCTACGAGAGTAATGCTAGCCGTGTCTAGCCCTTTTATAAGCGAAGGCTTACCCTTAAAAACCCCCGAAAAAGAGTTATTATCTCCTCCCCCGACCTGATCTCGAGCCCTACTACCGCGATCAGAACGCAGAACTTAAGATAACCTCCTGTTTTTCTCCTAGGAACCAGGAGGGCAGCGCCCGGACCCTAACTAAGCCTTACCGGCCCTACTATAATCTTGATTACCCTATAGAATAAGATTACCGCTAAACTCGCTAATATTAAAAAGGCCTAGGAATCCTTCTACTATATAGGAAAAACCCTAGTTAATTCTATCGACTATACCCTTTAGAAGCTATCCGGCGACTACCCGGAAGTATTAAAGCACTACGCTAACCTTTTTATAGATATACTTATAAACTTTATATCCGGCTACCACGCTAACTATATAAAGCCACGACTCTAGTAAGGATTAAAACCCACCGCTAATACCGTAGCGGATACTAGGACTATACCTAAGATAAAATCCTATACTAATATCGCCGCTACTAACCCCTTACCCCCCCCCCCCCCCCTTAGCGAGGAGCACCGCCTCCTTTTACTACGCCGACTATAGGTAGCACGTAGACTATATAAGCGCTACCTAAGAAGCCTTTATAGGCAGCCTAGGATAACCGGATCTTTATCCGGATCTTTAATAATAACCCTTATAGCACGGTTAACCCCGCTATTATCCGTTAAACTATTATTAAGTATTACTAGATCGAGGATAATAGTATTATAGCGTTAACTCGGGTTCCGACCGGTTTTATAGTTACTATTAAGGGCGCGAGAACACGATAGGCCTTACTTACTCGTAGTGCTAAGCTTTCTTAACTATTTAACGTAATAGCTATTAAAGGAGCCACGGTTTAGAGTACTTACGCTATCCTATATATCCCCTCTAGGATCTACGACTATACCGGACCGGTCCTAATCTCCGGCGCCCTCTAGGATAAGATTACCTTAATCGTTAGTACCGCCCCTATCCGGCTAGTCCTGGCCGGGGGTAGATACCGCGCCGATTACGCTACCTAGACCTAGTCCGCCTTATTCACGAAGCCGGTTAAACCCTTCCGGGTCTATAAAAGCGGCTAAGCCCGCCTCCTAGATAAAAAGGGAACCCCCTTATAGTATAAGAAGTGTTTTAACTAGTATAGTAGCCGGGTCTGCTATAGAAAGTAGCGTTACTATAATTATAACCGACCCGAATACCCCTCCGATTATACTAGGCTAACCGTATAGTATATAAACTATAAGGGACAGTATTATAGCGACTTTCACGGCTACCCCGTATAGCCGAAGATAGTTAACGGTATTACTACCCGCCCGACTAGGGTAGAGCTAAAAGAGATCCGTAAAGAAGGCTCCCGCCGCTATACCCTTACTAGGAATAAGTATTTAGTCTAGGCCGATACTAAGGCCTCTATATAGGCCACGGAATCGACCTAAGCTATTACCGCGACCCCCTTATAGGCCGAATAGACCACCGAGACTAAGGCCGAAACCTAGGACCCGGGCCCCCCCCTAAGACCCCCTACACTATCCCCGACTCCTCTATGCCTAGCTTATAGAACTCCCTATTAAAAGCCACGACCCCTACCCCCTAGGCCCCCGCCTAGCTTACTAGCTTATTAAGCACCCCCCTGGCTCGGACCCTATAGGAGGAAGAAACTATTACCTAGATACTTAAAAAGTACCCTATTAGTAAAGGAGGCACTACGCCCGCCCCCGATATAACGGATAAAATAGACCTCGATAATATAGATATCGACCCGCCGATACCTATAACCGCTTTACTAACCCCGAAGGCTAGACGTAAATCACTCCTAGCCCGTAACTAATATAGAAAGACCTTAAGATCTTTTAGGCTAACGTAGGCAAAGGAGGCCCTATCCACGATATCGCCCTTAACTACGCCTACTAAGACGGCGTAGACCTTATCCTTATCTAAGAGCCTTAGTGCTCCCTTAATAGGGACTTTAATATTATAAAAACCTACCCCGGCTACGATTACCTATCCCCTGTCTAGATATAGGATATTATATTAAACCGCCCCCAGGTACTTATATACGTTAAGAAGAACTCCGGCTATCCTATATCCTTTAACCTAACCTCCTTATCTAGGGATATATTAAAAGTAAAGGTTTATAGGCACTATATCGTGAATATCTATAGGGATAGAGATAAGCTATATATACTTAATATCCTTAACGACTAGGAACCCCTACGCGGGCTCTTAATCGCCGGGCACTTTAACGCCTACTACGCTATATAGTAACCGGTGTAGAGGGGCAGACCCGTGTTCCGGGTCTGGACGTCATGGATATCACATGACCACGTACGCGGTCTCAGGGATCTAGTCTTATATACGGCTATTCTTCGGAATAGACCCACTATATCTAGCTAGCTTTTCGTCCGATCTTTCACGATCATCACCTATCACCCATCACAATCACAATTTACATTATCCTTCCCTTTTTGGTTATCTAGACGATCCAGAAGAGCCGACCGTAGGCCCGCCTGCCTATTTAGCTATCCGTTCGCCTAATCAGACCACTACCGACCCTTCTAGAGGCCCGGCGACCGTCTCCTCGGGACCCTAGCTCTAGGTACGGACCCGTGACGAGCCTAACCCTTCCTTTTAGCTAGCCTTTTAGTTAGTTATTTATTTTAGCCCTAACGGAGCCGTTCTGTATAGTAACGGCTTCGCCTTTCTTTAATTAATACTCGGAGGCGGATATAATCGGCGTAGGAGATTATAATCCTGCGTATAAGGGTAGTTCCGGCCTACCTAAACGAATAGCCTATTAACACGTTATTAATTAGCGATACGGTCTTTGGTTCCCTTTAAGTCTTCGGTCCTAAGTCTTCGGTTTTTAAGTCTTTAAGTCTTAAGTTTAGATACGGTATAGCTTCGGTTGTGATATAGTCTTAGTTACGGTATAGCTTCGGTTTCGACACGGTTTTAGATACGGTATAGGTTTAGATACGATATAGTTTTAGTTATAGATTTCCCCTTTAATAGCGGCTAAAGGGCTTAGGTTAAGGCCCGGAAGAATAGCGCGTTATATGGGTAGCAGAAAAGAAGAAAGAGAAGGTTACGATACGAGTTCTGATTCCGGATACGATATAGTATTATTAATAAAAACACTAAAACCACTATACACGAAAACACTAAAAACAGTTTCCCGGGGCCCGAGTCTCCGGAAAAGCGATTCCAATAGCGCTTCGGAAGAGCAGAGGCTACCTGCTTATTAGTAATAGCCATAATCTATCCCGACATAAAGACTCCCTATATATTAATAGTCCCACGGATCCGGTTCGACGGTCCTAAGTACTATAGATCCGGAAAAGCAGAGACTGCCTATAGATTAATAGTCCTAATATAAGAGAAAGACGCCTCGGCGTTATAAGAGGAGGATATATACCGGTGGTTACGCGTAGGATACGTTCCTATTCTTCTTAATCGGCCTAACCTCCTATTTTAAGGTCCTCGCGAGAGTTACGCTAAAGGCGTATAAGGCAGCCCTAGAAGAGCTCCACGCTTAAAGGGTATACGATATCTCTTTACCATTTACTTCCTGTTCGTCTAATTAGACTAATAGTAATATCGTTACTTATAGGCAGCCTATTAAGGGTAGCCTATATAGCCGAAACAGTAATCGGAAAAGCCGCCGCCGCGGTAAAAGTACGACTCTACGGAAAAGTCCCGCCGCCCAGCACGTCCTTATTCGCCTAATCAGGTGCTATTCCTACGGTTAGGAAGGTTACCGTCGGCGTATATACCCGAAAAGCCCTGTTAGCTCTATAGTCCGGAAGAGCTATAATAGCTCCATGCTTTAGAAAGACTGGCGCGTTAAGTCCTTTAATCCCGTGGCAAAGAGCTCCCGTGAGCTCCCCTGCCTTTACTGATTCCGTGGCACCGGGTCTAAAGAGTCCTCCCGTGGACTCTATAACGAAGGAACCCTCTACTACCACCACCACCCTTCCTCCCGTTCCTACGGTTTAGAGTCCTCCTATAGACTCCGCTATTCCCTCCGTCCCGCCGCAAAGCTCTTATATTAGCTCTGCCGCGCCTATAAAGAAAAGCCCCGTTAGCTTTATGGTTCCGACAAGTCCTCCCGTAGACTCTATAACAAAGGAACCTACCGTTACCTCCGCCCCTCCCGCCGTTCCTCTAGTCCAGAGTCCTCCTATAGACTCTATAAAGAAAAAGACGCCCGTTATGCCTACCGTTCCTATAGTAGAAAAGAGTCCTCCCGTGTACTCCCCTGTTCCCGCTATTCCCTTTATTCCGGCAAAAAGCTCTTATACTAGCTCCACTACCTTTACCGATTCCGTGGCACCGGATCCGAAGAGTCCTATAGACTCCACCGCTCCCGCTATTCCTGCCGTCCCGTCCCGCCTACCTCCAGGCTTAGAAAAGATAATAGAGGTATACGTTAATAAGTATATAGAAGAGGCCGAAGAAGAAAAGCGGCGATATACTATAGGCCTGCCTCCTGCTATAAAGACCGAGGATATTACTACCGATCCGTTTATTAACCTCCTTACCCGCCTACCTAGGTAAACGGGTTTCCTGCTACCTAATAGCTTCGAAAATCCTTATCCATAGTGGTATCTAGGCTATTATAGTCTATTAAGCCGGCTATAAATCAAAGAGATATTCGGTAGCTCCCTTAAAAAGGAGGTAAAGATAGTAAAGATATAAGCTTTATAGCAGGTAATTAACGTGATAGAAGTAAAGGTATTATAGCGAAAGCAGGGCCTTTAAAATTAGGCGTTAAGGTAATCGTTTTCGGGAGATAAAGACGTTTATAAAGTTATAAGAGCTTTTTCTAGTTCTTAACGGCTATTAATATCTTCTTCTTTTTTTAGGTGGATTTGCCTCTAGGGCCGAGGGATTTTTCCTTACTATCTTCCTCCCACCACCTACCTCTTTTCCTTTTTTCCTTTTCCTTTTCCCGCCTTTCCCTTAGCCTAATCAGGGCAATAGAATCGTTTTCGGAAGTAAAAGACGTGCGTGGACTCCGTAGGAGCTACCTTTCTGGTTCTTAACGGGGGCCGCGTTTATAGACTTATATCTAGGGCCGCGTCTCTTTTAGACTACGCCCCAGAGCCGGATTTCTTTTTTCCCCGAAGCTTTATTAACCTAATCAGGACCTTTTTATTATTTTTAGGTTATTTAGAAAGCTACCCTTAAGGGGGACCTCTTCGTATAGCTTTAGGGCTAATAGATATTGAGTCCTGCCCTTCCCCCCGATCGCCCTGCCCGATTTTTATTCCCTTCTTTTCTATATAAATACCCTAATCCAGCCTATTATTTATATAGAAAGCTATACGCGCGGGAGCTTCTTCGTACAGCTTTAGGGCTAATAGATAACTAGGCCCGGGGCCTAGCCTATAAGTCTATAGGAGCCTGCCGATTTTTTAGCCTTTCTTTTCACCTCTTCCTTAGACTATATCTTTTATAGTTCTTTACCTTTTCTTTCGCTTATAGCCACGTTAGCCTGATTAGAAGAAGACGATTCGAATAGCTCTGATTTCGATTAATTTGGCCTACTAGTTATTAAGTTATATATGGCTTAGTTTAGTAGTACGCGTTAGATCCTGATCTTTACCGTCTTCGAAGCAGATCACCCGCTATTAACCCTGCCTACTCTTTTTAGATCTTAATCCTGCCTACCGTTTTCTACTAGCAGAGTCACCACGAGCTTTTCCTTATTTCCTCTTTTTTCTACTTTTTTTACTACTCTTCTGTTCCTAATATCTTTATTCCTCTAATCGGCCTAAGCCTAATCCGCCTACCTATAGTTAATCCGATTAATCCTGTTAATCCAGTTGATCCTATTAATCCAGTTAATCCAGTTAATCCAGTTAATCTAGTTAATCTAGTTAATCTAGTTAATCCAGTTAATCCAGTTAATCCAGTTAATCTAGTTAATCCAGTTAATCCAGTTAATCCAGTTAATCCCGTTAATCCTATCTCTTTTTCCTATTCCTTCGAGCCCGGCCACGATACTACCGCCTTAAAGACTCTTACCGCGATCCTATTCTTCGCCCACCGACTCTACGAAGGAACCGACAAACCGACCTACCTTTTACGTGCTATACCACGCCGCCGAAAAGATCCGACCTGTATGCTTTACGCCTACGAACCCGAAGTGGACTGCCTGCCTTAATCTAGGCAGTGGAAAGAGATAGATATACTCTGCGTCGCTTAGTTCTGTGTTCTACGTTATTAATCTTTTACTAGGGCCGCCGCGTTACCTTATTCCTACGGTTATAACCGGGAATCGAAAAGGCCGCCGCCGCCGCCTACCCTATATGCGTTTATAGTCACGTCTTTCACGCCACGGTCTTCTCGAAGAATACGCTAAGGCCGCCGCCTGTTTTACCGCCGCCTATTACCCACTACCACCGCCGCCGCGTTACTTATTCCTTATACGGAACCGAGGAAGCCGCCGCCGCCGCCTGCTCTATACGTATAAAGGACCTATAAGGTCACCTCTATACCTTTAAGGTCACCGTCCTTTAAGCCCGCGTCTTCGAGAGACGTCTTCAGGAAAACACACGTACAAGGAAAAATACGGAAGCTATTACTCTATAGGCTGCTTATAGATACCCTAATCAGGGCAATAGAGATATATTTAGGACGGTTAAGCTTATTATTCTATTTATGTTTATATTAAAATTATCAAGACTATGAGGCGTGGCTTAATAATTTAGGGCCGATTATAGAGGGGTAGACCCGTGTTCCGGGTCTAGACGTCATGGATATCACGTAACCACGTACGCGGTCCCAGGGATCTAGTCTTATATACGGCTATTTTTCGGAATAGACACACTATATCTAGCTAGCTTTTCGTCCGATCTTTCACGATCGTTACCTATCAGCTATTATAATCATAATTTACATCATCCTTCTCTTTATAGTTATCTAGACGATCCAGAAAAGCCGACCGTAGGCCCGCCTGCCTATCTAGCTATCCGTTCCCCTAATCAGACCACTGCCGACCCTTCTAGAGGCCCGGCGACCGTCTCCTCGGGACCCTAGCTCTAGATACGGACCCGTAACGAGCCTAACCCTTCCCTTCGGCTAGCCTATTAGTTGGTTGTTTGTTGTGGCCCTAGCGGAGCCGTTCTGCATAGTAACGGCTTCGCCTTTCTTTACCGGGAGCTACCCCGAACCCGGCGCCGCCTAACTTATAAAATAGACGGAGCGGCACGCCCTTACCCTCCTTAATACCTTAGGGGTCCCTATATATAACGCCAGGAATACCCTAAACCTCGCCTTCTCGGATATCCCCCTTACCTTTACCTAAGTCACGGACTATCTATATACCGGATCCGACTATTATACCCTTATAATTATTATCCCTACCCCGCTCCGCTCTAGGGCCCTAATCGCGGAGCGGTACTAGCTATAGCTAGAAGATATCCTAAGATACGCGGAAGAAGTTAGACTAAACGCCCAGTTACTGCCTATATCCCTCGACTCCGCTAAGGACCTAGACCATATAGCTATAATAATTACCTGCCTCCTCCACGGCTCTTTTAGAACTATAGGACGCCGCTGCCGCCTAATAGCTAAAGCGGCAGCCTAATAGAATAATAGCTATAACTAGGCCTATAGGGTATACTATAAGGCCCGCCGCGTTAATACCTATTCCGACGATACTAAGGAGGTATAGACCTATTTGAGGAAAACTATACGAAGAGCTAAAGCTAGCTACTAGTAATAGTAAATCGAAGGGATTAAATAGGATAAGGACCTATATAGGATTATAGGATAGTATACTCTACGGTTATAACTATAGGCGCCCCCTTTTTAGGATAGTAAAAGAGTGCTTACCGCGCCTAATAAGAAGGTAAACTCCGTTAAAAGGAGACTACTCAAGAGGATATTATTATCTAATAATATCTACCCGCTAACCCTAAGCTACCCTCGGAGGGCTATCCCCTAGGATAACTCCCTATACTATAAGGAAGTGGAATAGACAGTCCTCTTAGTCGGTAATACCACCCCTAGAGTAGATAAGATCACGGTAATAATACTCTGTGTAGCCTGGCCCTTTATTAAAGAACTAGTTATTAGGCTATACGATAAATACCTTACCCTAGCATACCACCCCTGACCTTTTTAGGAAGCCGAGGTAGTAATAATCCCTAAGCTAAATAAGAACGCTAGCACCTATAAGGGCTAAAGACCTATCGCCCTTCTCTCCTGCCTCGGGAAGGGACTTAAACGCCTAATCGGCCGCCGCCTCGCCTAGGTAAGTATCCTAAATAAGGTGCTAAATACCTAGATGGCCGGCGCCCTCCTAAAACGATCTGCTACCGGTATTATCGGGTCCCTAATATATAATATCGAAGCCGCCTTTACTAGGAAATAAGTCGCTATACTTATTACCCTAGATATCGAAAGGGCCTTTAACGCTATACTCCGCTACGGGCTCTGCTATAGGCTTAGGGAGTAAGCTAGCCTTATAACGTGATTACCTAGGTCTTAAGCTTTATAGAAGCTGGATAGGCCCGTATACGATATAAGGGATATACTATTTAAATATCCCCCTTATAGTACGGCCTCCTATAAGGATCCCCCGCCTCCCCTATCCTCTTCCTCCTCTATACTAAGCCTATATATCGAATAGGCCCGACCTATACTTATTTTAGCTACGCTAACGACTATAGTATTCTGTATATCAGAAAAAGCCTAGAGGAGATATTTACCGCGGTATAGGCACTCCTTAATAACACTATTAAATAGGGCCGCTAGAATATAGTTACCTTCGACCCTAATAAAACCGAGGTTATTTACTTCTCCCGGAAATAGGAACCTAGCTTCCCCTTAGTCACCTATAATAGCCGTTAGGTTACCCCGAGCTAGTCCCTACGCTAGCTCGGAGTCTAGCTAGATAAGACGCTTTTATTTAAATCCTATATCGAGACCAGAGTAGTAAAGGCCCGCTCTAGCGCCGGCTATATCCGGGGCCTTAACCGAGTCCTTAGCGGGGCACTACCCGCTATAATATATAAGGCTATTTATACTATTATCCTCCCTAAAGCCCTGTTTACCTTTAAAGTCTAGTACCCTAGCTATACCAGACCTAGTATAAAGTATAGGAACGGGGGCTACCTTAGGGTAGGTATTAGGCTTATAGATTAGATTAATAAACTCTAGATCGCGACGAACCTTACCCTCTAGGGCTACCTCCCGGTCTAAAAGACTACCCTAATCCCTATTATGCTTAGGGAAGCTAGCACTCCCCCGGTTAGACTGCTCCTTAATACCGCCCATACCCGCTATACTATACGGTTACGAACCCTAGACGGTGCCTACCCACTCTGTATAAGGATCGCTATTTATAAGACCCTCCGGAATAGAGGTAACGAACCACGCCTAACTACCCTTACGGACGCTTTATAAGTAGCGCCCGACTTCCCCGCCCCTATACTTACGCCGCCGGTCTATAATAGAGTCCCCGAATCCCTATAAGCGCTAAAGGATAAAGAAGCCGCTATATCGACTTTTAAGGCCTAGAGCGCCGCCCGCGTATAGACGGATATTATAGTATACACCGATAGGTCTTAAACCGACTCTGCTATTAGTATAGGGATAGGATACAGATATATAGTGTATAAGGGCAATAACCTTATATATATAGGTAAGCGCCCTTTTCTAAACGCCGAAGTCTTTAACGCCGAGATTAAGGGCGCTAGGGCCGGCCTAAGGGCTGCCCTCCTTATTATAGATACACGGACCACCTTTATTACGGTATACCTTAATAACACCTTAGTTATCTAGGGTATTAATAGACCGCTTACCCCGGTCTTATTATAAGAAGCCTTCCTGGACTTCCGATAAAAAGCCTATAATCCTATTATTTTAGTATAATAGTTACCCGGCTATATAGGGATCCTCGGTAACGAACTTATAGACCGGCTTACGAAAGAAGGCGCTTATATACGCCCCTACTTCGAACCTAAGCCTATATATAGCTATACTAAACGATAAGTAAGGTTAGCCTATAAGGAAGCGTTCTAGACCTGGTAGTAAGAGAATAAGCCCCGGAGCTATAATAATCTGCCCTTAAATACGTTTATTAAACCTACCGGGGAGCTCCTGACCCTAGACCGTTAATAGCTTTACTGGCTGCTAGTAGCCCGTATAATATATAGCGACTTTGCCGTATATTATACCCGCTTTAACTACGAGAATACCCTCCTAATATACTCCTATAGTAAAGATAAGACTCCCGCCCACCCTTGTTTCTGCTATAAAGCTCGAGGCCGGGCCGCCTTATAGGTCGGACGCCGCTAATACGTCTCCTAATAGCTAGGCCCAGAATAGCCTAGCTTTATTTAACACCTAATCACGATAAACTTCTTCTTAAGAGTTTGCCCCCGTTTTAGCCCTACGGTATAATATACCTACTTAAGCTATCGATAGGTTATAATGCCGCCGGGCGCTCGCCTCGATTAATTACCCGGGATGTCTCTGATCTTACCTACCTCCCCGAAGGGATCGATGGCCGCTTAAGACACGGGCCTAAACGGCCGCCACGTAGGCGGAAGACTCGTATAGCACCTCCTGCTATAGGCAGGGATACTATACGGTCTCTACGAAATTATAGCTAGTAGGCGTTTAACGCCCCTCGGCTCCGTAAACTATAAAACCATGAACCCCCTAAATACCCACTAACGTATATAGTTTATTCTAGTGTCTATACTCTTTCTTTTATATTATTATGGTATATGCGTAGCACTATGTAAACACTATACTTAAATTATATATAAAGGCGGACGACCACTTTGGGCGTCCTTTACTCTTCTTAGAGATCCCCTAGACGTTAAATAATATCATTATTATTATTATTAATAACGATATTCGGGTTAGAGAACTCTATTCGACGGGAAATAAGTTAGTATAGACGGGGAGGCTAAACCTACGCCCAATAACTAGCCGGCGATCACCCGTAGGCGAGGTAGCGAGATTAATAGCGATAATAATCCGCCACGAAAAGGAGATTAAGTTTAGTATGAATTTGGATACCTGCGCGTAGGTGGATATTATTGGCCTAGCGTTAGTGGAACGCCTAGGTTTAAAACCGCTCCTAGAGGTCGAGACTCTAGAGATCGAAGGCTTTAATAGTAGCCCGGCGAGGGTCCGCAGAGTATAGGGCTTAGCTTTCTATTTACTAGATATAGAAGGACGGCCACGCCTATTAAAAAGGGTCTTCCTATATACGGATCGACTTAAGGGTACCGTATAATTACTGCTCTTAAATAATAGTATAGGTTAGGAAGGTATTATAATTAATACGGCTGGCTAAACGTTTATTTACGGGCAGAGCTTAATTATCAACCCCTAGCTACAGGCTCGCGAGGTTATCGAGAAGCGGCGAAGGCGTATATTATATATATCGCTGCCGTTACTATGATTATACTAGGGACGCCGGATATACCTATTCCGTCTATAGACGATAAGCTGATATACGGACTAGTCGTCGAACTACCGCTAGAAATCGCCGGTTATTAGGACGTGTTTTCGGAATAAGCTGCGAAGCAGCCGCCCTTATTAAAGGACGCTAAATACACGATTAACTTATAAGATAAGAAGGAACCGCTATTCGGGCCGTTATATCCCTTATCTCGAGCCTAGCTAGAAGAGCTTAAGAAGTATATCGCTAAAGGGATAGCGAGCGGTTATATTTAACGGTTAATAAGCCTTATAGGCTTACCGGTGCTGTTTATACCTAAGAAGGATAGTAGCTTATAACTCTATATCGATTATTAAAGGTTAAACATGGTAATAATTAAGAATAGATACCCCCTGCCCCTGGTCGGCGAGCTATTAGATAGGCTCGCTGGGGTAAAGTACTTTTCGAAGGTAGATATCCGAGATACCTATTATAGGATCCGGATTAAGAAAGAGGACCGCTAGAAGACGGCGTTTAGAATACGATATAGTCACTACGAGTATACGGTTATGCTATTCGGGCTAATAAATACTCTAGCTACCTTTTAAGCATATATTCACTAAGCGCTTATCGGTTTACTAGATATATATTATATCGCTTGCCTTAATAATATCCTTATATATTCTACGTTAAAGGAATACTATACAAATAACCTAAAGAAGGTTTTAGATCGGCTTTATAAGGCCTAGCTATACACGAAACTATTAAAGTACGAGTTTTACTATAACCGAGTAGACTTCCTAGGGTTTATAGTAACCCGCTAAGGTATCGCGATAGACCCGGAGCGTATACGTACGGTCGCTAAGTGGCCAGCGCCCGAATTATTCCGTGATATCTAAGTTTTCCCCGGTTTCGCTAATTTCTATAGGAGGTTTATTAAGGGATACTCTAGAGTTATAACGCTATTAACTATACTACTAAAAAGTAGTTAAGCGGGTAAGAAGAAGGGACTTTTCGAGTTCCTAGATAGCTCTAAGCGAGCGTTCGAATTATTAAAGGTCGCCTTCGGGTCGGTAATTATTCTGCTGCACTAGAATCCTATACTAGATATAAGAATCGAGACGGACGCCTTGAATAAGGCTATTTCTAGGATCCTGAGTTAGAAGTACGAGACTAGATAGCGACCGGTTACTTACTTCTCGCGGAAGTTTTCCGAAATAAAGTAATAATAGGGTATAGGGTAGCAGGAGCTACTAGCTATAATAAAGAGTCTTAAGTATTAGCGATATTAACTTAAAGTTATAGGGTATAGGGTAGGCGTTTATAGTGCTAACCGACTATTAAGCGCTTAAGGGTATACTAAACGCACCCGCGCAGGACTTTTATAGAAAGCTTACTAGGTGGGTTTACCGATTATCGCTATTCGACTTTAAGGTTTAGCACTGCCCGGGTAAGACGAACCCGGTAGATAGCCTATTAAGACGGCCGGATTATATAGTGGACGAAACGCTATACGATAATATACTTCCTACCTTATCGTAAAGATTACGATTAGTTAGCGATTTCCTACCGAGTATTCGTTAACGGATTATAAGTATCCACCTTACCCTAATAAGTAACGCGGTAAAAATCGGATTTATTTAAGCCGCTTAGGTAACGCTACCCGAATATAGGCCTCGTAAATATAAGCGGGTATAGACTCTATAGGAGGGGGCCATGCCTAGCTTAAGAGATAAGGACGGAAGAGGGCTATAACCCCTGCGTCCTATCGATAATACCCTGTATATTATTATCGCTGCTATTACCCGCTCCCGAATATAAGATATAGGCTATAAGGCGACTGCCTAGCGAAGGGTCGCTAATAAGATATCGCCGACGCCTAAGGCTAATAAGGCTAGGGTTATTATAATACCGGATTGGTATATCCTATATTCTATAGCTAGAGAGCTAGCTTGGAATAAAACGGTAGGTCGGCGTACTATTAGCGAGAAACCATAAGATCTGGTTAGAGGGCTATAGACTACTAACCCGGATTATATATCCTTAATTAAGAATATTCGCTAAGGGACCGGAAAGAGAGCGGGGTACTCTCTTAGAGAAAGAGATATACTATTATTTAAGGGACGGTTAATACTACCTGTATAGGGCTCTCAAAGGGCGGAGGTCCTATAATAGTACTATAATAACCCTAGGGCGGGGTATATAGGAGCGAATAAGACGCTTAAGCTAATTTCTAGAAAGTTCTACTAGGTGGACTTAGCGGCGGACGTTCGCGATTACGTCGCCGTATATTCGGTGTGTTAAGGGGTATAGGTGCCGCGATATAAACTATACGGCTAGCTATAAACGCTGCTATTACCTATATATCCGTTCTAAGAGATTAGTATAGACTTTATTACGGGTCTACTACCTATAAAAGGGGCTGATAAGTAAACGTATAATATTACTTTAGTGGTTATTAACCGGTATATAAAGTGCGCCCTGTTTATTCCTATAAGGAAGGACTTAATAGCACCCTAGGTAGCGGCGCTGCTATATAAGGAAATTAAGTACCGATTCGGTAGCCTAAAGGGTATAGTAATAGACCGGGATAAGCTATTTATTAGTTAGTTTTAGATAGAGTTCTACCGCGAGCGGGCGAACGCTTAGCGATTATCCACTATATACTACTAGTAGACGGATAGTTAGATGGAATAAATATATTAGTTCTTAATTAAGTACCTATAAACGATCGCCGGTAACACTATAATATAATAGCCTATTTAGTTATTAAAAGCAGGGTTCGCTTATAATAATAGTAAGTATTCCTTATTTAGTATCTCGCCGTATAAAGCGCTATACGGGTACTATCTATATATAGTGGAGTATATTCGCCCTAGGGACGATACCTGGGTATAGGGTATTTAGGGATATATTAAGAAGCTAGCGGAGGTTCGGCGAAAGGTCCGCGAATACTAGGCGCGTGCTATAAAGCACTAGGCTCGGTATTATAATAAACGCTACTAGCCGTAATAATATAAGGTGGGCGTTATTATTAGACTATTTATAAAGAATTTCCGATTCCGGTAAGAGTCGAAGCTAGTACCGCGATATATTCAGGTATAGGTAATGTAGAGGGGCAGACCCGTGTTCCGGGTCTGGACGTTATGGATATCACGTGACCACGTACGCGGTCCCGGAGATCTGGTCTTGTATGCGGCTATTCTTCGGAATAGACCCACTATATCTAGCTAGCTTTTCGTCCGATCTTTTATGATCGTCACCTATCACCTATTATAATTATAATTTATATTATCCTTCCTTTTTCGGATATCTAGACGATCCAGAAGAGCCGACCGTAGGCCCGCCTGCCTATCTAGCTATTCGTTCCCCTGATCGGACTACTGCCGACCCTTCTAGAGGCCCGGCGACCGTCTCCTCGGGACCTATTTAGCTCTAGATACGGACCCGTGATAAGCTTAACCCTTCCTTTCGGCTAGCCTATTGGTTAGTTGTTTGTTTTGGCCCTAGCGGAGCCGTTCTGTATAGTGACGGCTTCGCCTTTCTTTAATTAGTGCTCGAAGGCGGATATAATCGGCGTGGGGGATCCTTCCTGCGCACGAGGATAGTTCCGGCCTGCCTAAACGAACGGCCTGTTAACGTTATTAGTCTCGATACGGTCACGGTTTTCCCTTTAAGTCTTCGGTCTTTAGTCTTCGCTTTTTAAGTCTTGAGTCTTGAGTTTTTGGTTACGATATAGCTTTGGTTAAGATATAGTTATAAATACGGCATAGCTTCGGATACGGTATAGTTTTGGATATAGCATAGTTTTGGATACGATATAGCTTCGGTTTGAGATACGGTTTTGGATATAGCTTCGGATACGGCACGGTTTTGATTTATCCTCTAATAGCGGCCGAAGGGCTTAAGTTAAGGCCCGGAAGAATGGCGCGTTATGTGGGCACTAGAAAAGAAGAAAAGGATTTTGATACGAGTTCTGATTCCGGATATGATATAGTAATAACTATAAAAACACTAAAAACAGTTTCCCGGGGCCCGAGTCTCCGGAAGAGCGATACCGATAGTGCTTCGGAAGAGCAGAGGCTGCCTGCTCGTTAATAATAGCCATAATCTATCCCGACGCAGAGACTGCCTGTATACTAATAGTCTTATAGATCCGGTTTAATAGTCCCGAGTACTATGGATCCGGAAGAGTAGAGGCTGCCTGCTTATTAATAGCTATAATATAAGAGGAAGACGCCTCGGCGTCGAAAGAGGAGGATATAATACCGGGACGGTCAGCCTCCTCGAGGTGGTCGCGTATAGGATATATTCCTGTTTATCCTGATCGGCTTAACGTCCTGTTTTAAGGTCGTCGCGAGAGTTACGCTTAAGGCGTGCGAGGCAGCCTTGTAGGAGCTACACGCTTAAAGGGCACGCGATATCTCTTTACCGTTATTTGCTTCCCGTTTATCTAGTCAGACTAACGGTAACGTTGCTTATAGTGAAGAAAGGCGAAGCCGTCACTATGCAGAACGGCTTAGGCAGTGTGATCTTGGATAAGTCTTCGATAACAGGAGTGCTTAAGACCACGAAGTGTATATAACCAAAACAATATATATAATAAGGAGACCTTTAAAAGAGGTTCCTGGAGGTGCGCGCTGCTCTAATCAGGGTAACATAGCTTAAACGAAGTGAATATAATAAACGTGGTAAAACTTAGGGTTAAAAGGATAATGATTATATAGGATAATAATTATCCTCTATGTCTGGGTGGCGTCGCCACGTATATATAATATATAAGATAAATAAAAAAGCGCGCGTCTTATAATATTACGTAATATCCTAACGATATAGCACTAGGTTCCGAACCACCCCTTTATAATCGGCCCTAGTTGTCTTACTTACGTTCTTATAGCTATAATAACTCTAAATATAATTAGGTTACCCTGATTAAGCTAAGTATAATCTAAAAGAACTATTTTAAAACTTACTTACGCTTATAGAGAGTCCGTCCGCCGACTATATAATCCTCTTTCTCGGTATACGCTCGCTCTATAATAGCCGTAACTATATCCTTATCCCACTTAATCCTAGTATTATACCGTAACTATCCTTTCCTAGGGAATCGTATATAAAGGCGGTATATATAAGGAACTATTAACGGCGGCGTTATAGAGTATCGCGCGGTAGACACTATTATACGAGTAAACCTAGTTATCTCGGGAGAATAAGCTGGGTCTAATCGGGCTAATATAAGAGTCTATAGGGCGAGGATTATATAGCCTATAGAATAGGTGGCTACGAGATATCCCGATATCCTTATCTTGCTCCTCTATATCCTTAATCTATTTACCCTGGATATTAATCTTCCTAGGCTATACTAAGACTTTCTTTAGCGATGTCTATATAATCTTATAACTATTTAAGTTAATACCAGCGAACTTAGAAGGCTTAAAGGACTTAGGAGTCTTTTTAGGACTCTTCGTGACCTTAGTAACCTTCTTAGGCGTGACCGGTACTAAAGGCTTTTTAGAGATATTCTTAGGCGTCTTAGGACGTACCGGAATACCAGTATCTTTCTTAGGAGTGCTCCTAATTAGCGCCTAAGTCTTTTTCTTAACCTGATTAGAGGAACTAGGGGCGGCAGGCTTAGACTTAATAATAGGCTTATTAATAGGAGTAAAGCCTATGCTTTTAGGAGGAGGTGGCTAAGGGGGCTAAGAAACTACTAGGACCGCTAGTGTTTTCTAATAACTAAAACCGAGGATTACTCTAATATAAGATAGCTATTCTTCCTTAATATAACGAGTATAAGCTATACTATTATTCCCGTAATAGCGTCCCTATATAAACCGATAAATCTTTAAGCTCTAAGGGAATAGATATCCCTCCTAGATAATAGCTTATATCTACTCGATAATAAAGAGGCCGTATAAGTAATTATCCGTTTAGCGAGGACCAGGAATAATATAGAAACGGCGGGTAAGGCTAGAGACGGCCTTATTAGGTGTATTAATACTATATAGCTAACCTATAGCGTACTTAAATAACCGTAAAAGGCGATCCTTAGTATCACTACTATTCTAAATACTATTATACCTATATATACACTATATCTCTTAATCTATAATTAGACTAATAAAATAATTATTAAAGTAATAAATAATAGGGATAAGGCGACTTCTTTTAATACGGTTAATTACCTTAAGCGGCTAAGGAGAGTAAATCGGTATCCGGCTATTTAGCTCCTAGTAAGGCGTAATATTAATCTAAGCTACGGGATAGCTATCCCCTTATCTACGCTTAAATATCGTATATATTATATCTTCTAAACTACCCTTCTCTAGCCACCTTTTATTTATTAGGTCGTAATACGTCCTAAATAATAACTAAACTATAGGATAAGTATCCTAGGACCTCTTACTAAATATGCTTACTATAGGGATATAAGGGAGTATTATATTAATTATAGCAGCGTTAAGTTCGCTATCTATAGCATTCTTAAGGAGGCGTTAGACTACGCGTATATTATCTTTAGGCTACTAAGGGAAACCTATAAAGGGGGCAGCGTTATTAGGAACGTTAAATAAATAATACGGTAGGCCTTACTAAGGGAATACTTATCGGCTATCGTTAGGGTCGTTAATATAACAGGGGCGCGTGGTCTTATTAATAGTAACACGAGTAGCGGGTACGATATTAGCGGTAAGGACGGGACCGGTAAAAGCCGGCTCTTAATAGTTAATAAGGGATATAGATATTCTTAATATCTCTATTAGCCTAATCACGGTAAGGTATAGACGGCGGATATAGGAAAAATATATAAGGGCGGCGGGGTAATAAATAGTAAAGAAATAGATAGCGGGGGTAAGTTAGAAAAACAAACTTAACGATATAGGAAAAGAGAGGAAGAGAGGGAAAGCGGGTTAACTAGGGCTAGTAATAGGGGATATATATCCTTTATCGATATCTAATATTTCTAGGCAGTGCCTCCCTTACGAGACTGGCTTTAACTAGAGTTTCTATTATAGCAGCCAGTTAAATAGGGTCGTGATTATTAAAGAAAGGGTAATCCTGATACTATTTATGGTTTTCGGAAAAGGCAACTTAGTGAATTAGGCGCGAGATTTAAATACAGAAGTCGGCTTACCGTATAACCGATCTAATTAGACGGAAAGATTAGATAATACCTTTTCTATTATACCTATAGTCGCGACTATATAATAAAGCGACATAAGGAAGGTAATCGTGAATTACGCTTAAAGCCTAATCTTTTTAGTAACTTAAAATAGGCTATTTATTTAATTACGCCTCCTTAAGTCACTAAAACTATAAATCGCTAGGCTATATTACCTATCGTCGAGGGATATAAGGCGGAGGGCTACTAGCTAGAGGCGTATCTTTCGGGCTCTACGTCTTTATATTATTATACGATTTAATATCGTGTTTCCCTTAAACTTCTTATTAATAATAAGAATAAGATTATCGATATATCTACTAAAGCTCTAATCACGGGGCTTAATAACCTTAGCTCTTATAAGCGTAAGAAAGCCGTGGCTTATTAGGAGTCGGTCTATCCTATACCGTGCTTTTAGTCTAAGACACGACTTATCGTAGGTGCGGTTAATAAGTATAATATTTTTATAATAGTCTAAGATATAGTAGTAAGTTCTTTTTACGCTTTTTATCTTGTTACCCCAATTAGGGTAAACTAATATTATGGATATAGGTAAACTCGAACTTTATTTAGTACGAAGTGGCTAGTAAAGGTGGTATATTATATATTAAGCTGGATTTCGTGGGCTAGGTTATCTAAGGTGACTCTAAGGCTATAGTTATAGGTCAGGTATAGGATAGCCTACTAAATCTCGTTAATAAAGACGTGGAATAGGAGCTATTTAAGAAGGTAAGGTCTAGTAATAGTTCGTCTCTGTTTTGTCGCCGTGTATTCGTGGCTAAGGACCTTACTAGTCTATAAAGGGAGTATATTATAAAGACGGTAACCCGGGCTTACGCGGTTAGAGCCCTGATTATCTAAGGGTTTAGGGTTATTAATAAGGTGCTATATTAGTGCTATGAGGAATGGTGGTCGGCTATAAATAATCGGGTTAATAATAAAATCACTTATCCTTTCTTTAAGTACGTATCGCTTTAACGTAATAATCGATTTCCGGACTACGCTAACTACTATTTTAACGAGATAGCGTATACGTATCGCGATAAGGGACTTTAGAAGTAGTTCTATTAGTCTAATTAGGAGACCTTATAGCTAGATAGTGACTATATAAGTATTAGCCACGCTAATCCGTATACTAAAGACTTATTAATACTACTATAGTCTATATACGATAATAAGATATATCCACGGCTTTCGCCTCGGTATAGTGTCTTCGTGGTAAGTACTATTACTTTATGCCGTGAAAATACTCGGTAGATACGCGACGTTTATAGAGGAAGGGGTCTTAAACCATAAGACTATATAATAGTATAGGTCCCTGTATTAGCGTATAAATATAAGGACGACCTTAAGAAGTTCTGTTATACTATTTAGAATAACCCGATAAAAAGGGATTAAGAAGAGACGGTAGAGTGGTATTATATTCCCTTTATCTCTAGGGCTTAGGTTTAGCGGTATAAGTCGGAAGTGTATAGCCTTAGTAATAGCGACTATAAGAGTAAGCCGGAATAAGATATAGATAGGTGATTCGGGTAGTAATTATTATAATTAGGGTAACCTTAGTATAATTAGGATATTCTGTTTTAGTGCGCGGCGTAAACGGGTAAAGGAAAGGTAAATAAATAATAAATATATTTAGTGGATATATCTTTACGGTGTTTACTTAGTTATTGCGTATAAACAGAAAATAGTAATAGTAAAATATAAATAAAAGGAACTAATAAATAAAATAATAAGTAAAAGGGCGTGGAATAGGGTGATTAGGGTAATAGAGGTAAACAGGAAAGAAATAGGAAAAAGAGCGAGTTAAGGAGTCCTAAAAGTGGTGTTTTTGTTTTAGGGGCTGGTGGTTAGTTTTTAATAATAAGTAGATAGTGGTGCTTTATATATCCTCGGCCCTAATACTACACGTAAGACTCTTATTAAGTATAGTATTATTATAATTAGGTTAATTAGGTAGGAAGTAATAGTAGGGGATAAAGTATAAGGTCTTAGTATAGTCCTTATACTTACTTAGGTTAAAGTCAGGATCTTTAGGGATATAGACTTTGACTTTTCCTGACTATATCGCTTTCCGGAGCTCCGCTTCTAACCTCTTATAATACTCGCCTAGTATATCCCGGAGTCTTGCTAACCGTTATAGGAGTGCGTTAACGGTCTAATTAGGGGAACCTGCGTTATTTTAATGCTTATTATCCTCGGCCCTAGTATCTTTATTAGTCGATTTACCTAGGAGGAGGGGTGCTTTAACTAGCTCTTTATTAATAAGGGCGCCGCGGGTAGGGTACGTAATTATTAGTTCTCTGGCATAGTCCCTTTCTAGTATCGTTTAGTCTTCCGGCTCCTAGTATCTGTTTTTATCCTAGATGAATTTCTTAAGGCGGTTAGCGGTAAAAGTGACGCCCTAGAGCTCTTCCCCTAATAAGGTCGATAACCTAAAGGTTTTATTATCCTGATTAGACGATATAATACGAAATAGGCTATTTTAGCGGTAGTCTAGCTTCTTATCGCGGCTTATATCGATAGCTAGCTTAGTGTTATATATAAGGATAAGGTCGCCGACTCGGAGTTTTTGCTTATATAGGGTCCTAACTCTTAAACGGTTAATAGAGTCTGTCTTTTATTACCGTTACTTATTAACTATATCGGTAATAGTCCTCCGGTTAGCTTTTAACTAGGCGAAGGCCCTTAGGCGTAGTAATATCTCTTATTTAGGGGTCTTAACGCGGCCCTAGTTAAGCACTCTCTAAGTAAGGCAGGTTATCTTAATAGGCGTGATAGCCTTATAGCTATAAAGAAGGTAAAAGGGGGTCCTTTTAGTAGATACTCGGATAGTCGTGCGGTCCGCGAAAAGGACTATAGGCAGGATCTTATATAATATACCGCGGTAAATCTTCTGCTAGATAGCTAGCGTATAGGCGATAGGCTTATATCCTACCTTATTTAGACTATTAGCGCGGGGGAAGTAGGCAGAGATAACCTTCCGCTTTATTAGGTATACCCGATTTAGCTTAATCACGCTGCCCTTATTCTTAGGACCTCTGTCTATAATAATATACTAGTATAGCCTATACCGGTAGATAACGTCTTCCTATAAGAATATCGCGACGGCTTATAATATATTCTTCCGTAGTAAACGGGCTTTAACTTATCCCGTGAATATATATTAAGCCTTTACTAAGCAATAGCCACTAAGATACTGGATATTAAGACTTACCCACGTAAAGAGGAGGGCTTATTAAGGTAGTTAAGTGGCGATTAGGGGATCCTCGCGTGCTTTGCCTCGGCGGCTTTAATACTCGGCGTATACTTTAATAACCTTTTTAGTCTGCTTATAGATACCGTCCTAGGTATATAAGGGGGTAAGCTTCTAGTATATTCTATCCCTTATATAATAGCCTAACTTATTATAGGCCTTCCTAATTAGGGTAACCTAAGTCTTTTTATTATTAATCCACCTTTTAGGAGTCGAATCTTTTTTAGTGACTCTTGCTTATAGCAGACTATCCTTTATAAAAACACGGGTTAATCGATCTCTAACACGGCGGGCGTTATAAGGGTTTATTCTAGAGGGTATCCGTAGGCTTATTAAATATAAGGCCACTTATTAAGAGAACTGGCTCTAGGTAATATCCGGGTCTAAAACGTCTTTAGCCAGGGTAGGGTTATTAAACCTTTTATCCGTGTCCGCGAGGAAGATTCGGCCGTTAATAAAGTCGTTAATATCTTCCTCTATAGCGTTATTAGCCTGATTAGACGGAGTGGTAGGTATCCTTAAAAGTCTGTTAGCCGTAATATTCTTAGTTCCCTTAATATATTTAACCTTAAAGTCGAAGAGTCGGATCTAGGTAATCCACTAAGTAATAAATACGCCGGGCAGGTCCGTGGCAGAACCACTAAGCTAGGATACTAAGGCTTAAGTATCTGTTTCTAGTATAAAGCGGACTCCGTAAAGATAGTTACGAAGTCGGCGAAGCACCTTTAATACTCCCCTTAGCTCTAGCTTACCGGTATTATAGACCTTCTTTACCGGGTTCTATCTACCGCTTTCGTACCGGGTAATAGCTTTTTTCCTGTTAATATACTAGCCTAAGATCCCGCCCTAGCCCTTAATATATATATTAACGATTACGTAGATAATACTAGCCCCTTTACCGTACTTAATAGTGATTAGGACTAGTATAAAGGTTAGGGTAACCTTAAGAGTATCTATAGCGTACTACTAAGGCTCGCTTTATAGGAAGACGGAAGTCTTCTTTAGTAGGTCTATTAACGGCCCCGCGATAATAGCAAAGCGGTAGATCTAGATACGGTAGAAGGTAGCGAGACTAAGAAAAGAATAGACTTCGGAAATAGTCCGGCACTTCTACTACTTAGTTAACTTAGCTACCTTAGCCTGCTTAGGGGAACGACTATCGGTTCCGTATATATAGCCTATAATAGTGGCCGCTTTCTAATACTATTAGCTTTTAGTGCTAGCTATAGTGCCTTTAATAAGCTTTATATTAAGAAGGACTTTATCGATATTACTAATATACTCGGCTATATAGCGGCGAATTCTAGGCTTAATTAGGGTATCGTTATAGGTAGTGGTTAGCCCTTTAACCGCGATATCGTTAATAAAGGGTCGATAGCACTAGGGAATAAGGTTATAGAGGATACGGGTTATAGTATATATAAACTAGGCTATTAAGTTAGTCGCCCTTTACGGAAGGGTGTATATCCTAAAGAGTCCTAAAACCGTGGCGAAGGTCGTTAAGTCCCTTAATTCCTTATCGAGGGTGACCTAGTCGTAGCCGGAGAAGAAATCTAGAAGGGAAACTATTTTATATATACCGAAGTGTTATAGGTTTATATAAGGAGTAAAAAGAGTCGTCCAGACTATAACAAGGACAGGTCACGAGGCTAACCTTAGGGGGGAATAATTATAAGATTATTCGTTAAGCCCTTCTTACTTAGGAGTTAACCGGAAACACCCTACTTAAGGGCTAGTGACTATCCTCCCTAGGACCAGTATATAATAACCTAAGGCTCTAAGATAACAGGTCTTAGGCCAGCTTAATAGTCCTAAAACATAACTTAGTCCCAAATATCTCCTAGGGTCAACCTTAGGGCCGGTTCCGGGTTCCTAACGCATTCCTCACCGCCTCTAAGTCCCCCTCGAATAGAATGCCCCTAATATCACGCCCCTCCTTCTAAGGCTCCTATCCACGGGAGCCGGTAACCGTTACTAGTCCGGACCCGTCTATTAATCTATCCCGACCTAGGGATAGACAGGCCGGCCTAAACCCCACCTATCAGGGCTACTAACTCCCTCCTCGTCTATCCGAGCTAAACTAGATATCCCCGTTAACCTGGCCTAACCTTCCTCTAATTAATCCCGTTCTCCTCGTATAGTATAACCGTAATCCTTATAAACCGGGAGACCTCGTTATCTTTAGATAAAGCATAACTCTCCTAAGTCCCCTTATTTATCACCACCACTACGACTATACCCTAATAAAGCCCCGAGCGCTCTGGCCGGGGCCCCTCCGATAAAGGGCTCTAGTCTAGATAAACTATAATTCTAAAGGCAGGTATTATATCGGTAAATAATAGCACTTATAGGCAGTAAACCGTAGTCCTTATTATTTTAGTAATCCTCCAGGGCTCCTTTTATCTACTCTTCTTATACTACCACTATTATTAAAGCGGCCTAAGATATATATATAAAGGGCCTATCCTAAATAAAGCCCGTCACGATATAGTCCTAAATAATAAAGAACTTACCCTGTTTCCTTTATCGCCCTCTCGCGGCTTATCTAGCTTAAGGCCGGGCAATAATAAGGCGTGATATCTATTATAAATATTAATAATAATAAAGCCCCTCCGTAGACGCGTATTCTATAATAGCACCCTAGACGCGCCCTTTATTAACTAAATAACCGTATCGTAGAAACCCGTAATAGGTAGTTATATCTAGGTAAAAGGGGAAGGAGTAATATAAGTAAGGCCTATATTAGGTTATACGCCTATTCTAATATAGACTTTTCTATCTACCTAACTTATCTTATTATTTTTCCTTTTCCTTACCTATTCTTATTTACCTATCTATAATAATAATAACGCTATCACTATTAATAATAAGTTATCCGCCCCTGTCTATATTAAGGGTATTAACTTATCCTATCGACTCCTTATTAGGGTACGTATTATCTTTACGTGGTTCCGTGTATCGTATATAGGAACATAGGCGGCTTAGGGTCCGGCTAATATTATAGCAGATTATTATTATTATTACCACCACTATTACTATCACTACTATATAAGTATTATACCGCCTTCGCGTAGACTATAGGCTAACTTATAGTATTAGAGCAGACCACTATTATATAATAGCGCCCCCTGCTTTAGCTAATAAGCATAAAAAGTCCGGCGCGGCCGGTAAATCTAAGAAATCCGGTAAGGCTAGTATAAAGTCTACTAAGGTAGCACCTAAGGTTATCGATAAGGGGATAACTAAGATTACTAGGAAGAAGGCATAGCGGGCCGCTAAGAAGGCTTAGGCTAAGGCTAAGGCCGCGGCTATAGCGGCTACTCTTAAATAATAGTAGTAGTAGTAGTAGTAGTAGTAGTAGTCTAACTCTTTATCGGACTTATTATCGGATTTATCTTCGGATTCGTTATCTTCTCCCTCCTCGGAGGATAAAGCTATCGAGTAGCTAGGTATAGCGGCTACTCTAGCTAAGTAAGCTACGCTAGTTAGGACTATTAAAAAGCCAGCTATTACGGCTACTCCGGTTACTAAGTTAACTAGCCCTCTCCTTTTAGGGTATAATAACTCGCCGTAGGGTGCTCTTAAGCCCCTCGGTGACCTAAAGGGCGTCCTCGATTATACTAGTTAGGACGTTATTATAAGCGGTAGTACCGATAAAGCCACCCTTTTTAACGATAAGGAAGCTAACTCCGATAGGTCGTCGTTATTAGAGTTTACTCTATCTATAAACGGGTCTAGCGATAGACCCTTAGACTTTAGCGACGGCGACGGCGTTAAGATGCCAGTGTGTCCTGTTATCTTAGTTAAGTCGGGCCTAAAGCTTTATACTCCTTATAGGCGGTACGCCCGCGTACTGGGTTTCCTGGTGCTATATAGCGATAACGCTACTAGTCCTATTACTATACGGCCCTACCGCGGTAATAAGGTATCCGATAAATACTATTACTGCTATAATAGTAATAGCCGCGACTACGAGTTAGTATATTTATATAGCTATAGTCCCCTCTACTTTAACCGCTCCTAAGGTTATTAACTAGATATATAGCTTTTATTATAGGCGGAGAGGGCAGCTAAGAAGCTATAGAAGATATTAGTAGCGGCCATACAGGGCGGCGGTGGTCTAAACGACTAGGCGTCTATAAGTTAGCCCGATATCTTTATAAAAAGCACCGCTAATATATATAAGCGCCAGGCCTTCCGGGTCTAAATTAAGTTACGCCGGGCCCTTAAGGCTATAAAGAAATACGCCCACGATAATAAGGGGTTCGACCCCCTAAAGCGTTATCGCTAGGAGGAGGAGGAGGAGGCGGAGAAAAAGCGCCGCGATACTCCTATTAACACGGAGCGCCACCTAGCCACTATTACCCGCTATCTAGGCCAGTTAGTTAAATAAAATTCGAAGTTCGCTAGTCTTCGTAAAAAAACCGGCTATAAAAAATAAATAAGGACTATTTACGGTTATCGTTAGGCTTAGACTAGGGGGAGTTAGGGGTAGGGGGGGGGGGGCGTTAGCGTTTAGTTTTTTTTAATTTTTCTTTTTTCTATTTCTTTTTTTTTTTCTATTTTTTGTTCCCCGGCCTAAATAAAAAAAGACCCTACGGGGCACCGACGACACTATTAATTAGCTTCCCTTTTCCGATTATAATACTCCTCGATAAGCGTGTCGGGGAGGTATCTTCGTGGTTCCTAAGTATTATATTTATACTCGTACCCGGCCTACTTAATAAGGTATTCGCGCCTATTCCCGTTATAGCGATAAGCCAGGACTTCCTCCACCTCGTATTTATCCGACTTTTATAGTTCGACCTTAACGTCCGCGGGTATAGGCGACCTGCCGTCCCGAGACTTCTATGGTTCGAGGAGTAAGATCAGGAAAACGTTATAAATCTTTATTAACTCCGGGAGCTATAGCTTATAGGCGAGCCTATACTAACCTATTACGGAGGTAATCTTATAAGGGCTAAGGAACTTATCTAATAGTTTCTTATTAGGGTAATATTACTTAATATTCTTCGAAGATAGCAGCACGTAATCGCTAATCTTAAAGCGCTAGGCTACCCGGCCGGCATTATAGTATCGTTTATAGGTGGTTTAGGCTTTCCTAATAAGGACCTTTATAGCCCTGCGATTTAATATAAGGTGCTTTACTCTTTACTCGGCTATAGCGGTATAAACCTCGCCTAACTTACGTATCTATATATTATATAGTCCGCGTGGGTTAAAACCTATTAGCGTAATAAAAGGGGTTTACCGGATAGCTAAATACTATATAGTGTTATAGGTAAACTAGGCCAGGGGTAGCTAGTTAACCTAGTCGTCCTGTTATAGGGCACCGAATACCCGTAAAAAGTGCTCTAAGTTCTGGTTCTATTATTCTATCTAGCTATCCGTCTAGGGGTGGAACGCGGTTAATAACCGCCGCTTAACGCTTAGGAGGCTATATAGGGTAGTCCAGAACTTACTAATAAATAGGGACCCTTAGTCTAAAACGATACTATTAGGTAGGCCATGGATACTAAAAACGTGCACCTATAGAATACTAGTAAAACCCTTAGCTATTAAAGAGCTGTTATAGGGGATATAGATCGCGTACTTAGTATATCGATATACCACGACTAGGATAGAATCCCTTTTCTTTCCCTATAAGGTTATAGGGGGGAGGCCTATCACAAAGTCTATTAAGATCTCTTAGAATAGCCGTTCGGGTACGGGTAAAGGTGCCAGGTACCTAAAGGGCTTATACTGGCGCGGCTTAGTCCTCTAATAAATACTACACGTAGGCACGAACTTCTTAACGTCTCGCGAGAGGTATTCCTAGTAGTAGGACTCGGAAATCCTCTTAATCGTCCGACCTAACCTATAATAGCCCGTAATAGGCGCGTTATAAAATACCTAGAGGACCTTATCGCGTAAACCTAACTAGTTCGGTGTAAAAAGACGGTCCCTAAAATAGACCGTACCCTAACCGTTATAGGACTATAGGTCCGCTAAGTTATCTTTCGATACTAAGGAGATATAAAAGGGATTATCCTTTTAGGCAAAGATAATCTTATCCTTTAGGCTAGATAGACCCGAGGGCTTAGGTATACCTCGGGCCCTTATAAGGCTAATAACGAACTTCTTAGTGAATCCCTTAACGGGTTTTTACCGCTCCGCTTCGAGATCTACCTAATCTATAGTAAGCTACGGCTTTTATAAAAGCCTATCTACGGGGTTCTAAACGCCCGGGTAATAACGGATCCTAAAATCAAAGCTTAATAGCTCCTCTAACTAATAGCCGTATTAAGGTTTAATTTAAGGCTTATTTAGTAAATACCGGTAGTTTAAGTGGTTAGTTAGCACCTTTACTAGGGTCTAACTATACGCTAAATAGTAATACTATTACCGGAACGCTTCGACGATCGCTATTAACTTAGTATCTAGTATCGGATAGTTTAGTTCGGGTCCCCTTAGCTTCCTAGATAGGAACGCTATAGGTCGCTATATTTAGTCCTTATACTAGCTAATTATAGCGCCTAGTACGAAGTTAGACGCGTCGGGTTCTACACGAATAGGCAGGGCTAGGTTAAAATACTATAGCACGGGTACCGACTAGAATAACGATCGTAACTTCTTAAAAGCGGCCCTCTCTATATCCCCTAACTAAAACGTACCTAGTCTACCCCCTAACCTTAATAGGTCCGTAAAAGGGGTAGCGACCTTAAAGTAGCCTTTAATAAAACGTCGGTAGAAACTGGTAAAACCCAGGAAGACCTAAATCTTCTTAGCGGAAGTAGGTTCCTCCTAATCCTTAATAGCCTTAACCCTCTTTAGGTCTATAAAGACCCTATTAGGGCTATATATAAAGCCTAAGAACTCGACCTCTTACGTCTCGAACACGCACTTTTAAGGGTTTACGAATAGGGACTATTCCCTTAGGCGTATAAGGATCTCCTTAATATATACGCGGTAGGTACTAAGGTCCTTGCTATAGATTAGGATATCGTCTAGATATATAATATAGATAGTATTAATAAGACCCTTTAAGGCTTTATTAATATAACGCTAGAAGCTAGCGGGGGTATTATATAGACTAAAGGGTATTATTAAGTACTTAAAGTGTCTATACTTAGTTCTAAAAGCCGTTTTCTACTTATCCCCTTCTCGAATTCTTAAGCGATAGTAGGCGTCCTTAAGATCTAACTTAGTATAAACCGTGGAGGACGCGAGGCGGTTAAGGATCTCGTGTATTAGGGGGAGCGGGGTATAGTCTTTACGGGTAACCTTATTAAGACCTCGATAGTCTATATATAGGCGTAGCTATCCACCCTTCTTTAGTATAAACAGAATCGGGGCGCTTATAAAGCTTATTAATAATCGAATCCACCCTTTAGCTATAGCCTCCTTAATATATTTTTATAGGACGGGTAGTTCTTACTCGGCTAGGGGGTAGATAGGGCCGAATAGGGGTAACTTACCTTCCTCTATCTTAATAGCGTGATCCTAACGCTAATAGGCGGGTAGACGGCCGGCCTCTATAACGTCGAAAACGTCTAAGAATTCTTAATAGTGCTTAGGGATAACGTTCCCTAACTCGTCCTTATTTAGCGACTCTTAATACGGCCCGGGATTAAGATATTCTAGGATCCCTTTATCTAGTCGGGTCGGGTTAGGGGGTATAGGGGGTATAGGTTATAACGGGTCTAATTAGATAATAGGGATTAAAGGACTATTAGGTAACATGTCCTCTTTTTCCTTGGTAGCGTTCTACTTCGTGCTAATAACTCGGCCGATACGGGGGGCACCGGACTTTATAAGGCGGATAATAAGCTATATATACTCCTTCGCCTTCTTTAACTCTCTTCGACCCGGGACGCCTTAAAGGTCCTCTTATTAGAGTCGATATATCTATTCGCCGGACCGGAAAGAGGTAACGGGGTTATATTCTATTAACCAGGGTATACTAAAGATAACTTAGGACTTATCGGGGTTTATATCTAATACCTTAAACTTAATCGGATATATCCGGGTCCGGTCCTAACTATCCGTGACCTTAATATACGTCTTAAAGGTCCTAATAAACTATACGTCGACCCTAGGGATAACCTATCTAAGTCGCTTCGGTGGTCTTAGGGGACTATAGGCGGGAGGTAGGGCCTTTTAGTTAATTAGGTTAACCTCGGCACCTTTATTAAGCTTAGCGCTCTAGCGGCCCTATCCGCCGCTTAGCCGTATCTCTAACTTCGCCTTAATCGCGCCCTTATTAGCGAAGAACGGCTAAGACGGCGGCCCTTCCTAGGCCTAAGCCTATCTAATAACGGGGTGCCTTATATTAACCAGCAGGTTATTCGGGTTCTAACTAGCAGAGTATCCTAATAACTAACCTAACTTAAGGGGTTCCTTCGGGTATTTATTCCGGTAATACCCCTTTTTATTATAGCTAAAACACGTAACGCCGGGGTGGTAGCGCCTCTTAGGAGGCCCGGGGGCTTTTATATCGTCTACTTCGATTAATTCCACGAAACCTTAGGGAGGTATAAAGGGCCGAATAGTTATAATACGGGCCCTATTAAGGGCCCTATTTCGCCTATGCTTCTCGCCGCGGGGCTGCCTTAGGCGATTATTCCGGGGCGTCTTTTCTTTATTTTTACGTAAAAGAGTAATCTCTGCCTATTAGGCTACGATACCTAACACCTTATTATCGGTAGGGATACCGGCGGCCACGATTTAGTTACATAGCGGCTTATTAAGCTTTATTAAGATTAACTATATACGCTACTTATCAGGGAAGGGTAGGGATACCTCGTTAAATAATAAGTCTAGCCTATCAATAAACTTAGCGTAGGTCTAATTAGGTTTCTATATAGTTTAGTCTAAGAATAGCTTCTTAGTTATAGATATTTTACGGGTTTTATTATCGACTAACTACTTAGTTAGGAAGGTCTTAAGGTCCTCCTAGGTAGCACCTCTAGTCTTCCTATAAACGCGCCTATAATAGGCACGCTATCGGGATTTTATAATCTTCGGTAGTAGGGTAAAGGTAAGATAGATCTTCTTTGCCTTAGACGGCTCGACCTTATCGAGTATAAAGCGCTCCTCGATTTCTTTAATAAACGTCTAGAACTGGTTATAGGACTACCCATCCTATTCGGGGAGCTTCTATAGGACCTTATACTAGCTTTTACGGGAGTCCCCTTAAGGGGTATATTCGGAGGAATCGGGGTCCTTCCCCTATTAAAGGGTAAGGAGACGTTTCTCCTTCTTTTCGCGCGCTCGGCGGTCCTTATAGTACTTAATCAGGAAGTCGAGTTCCGCCGATAATAAAGTACCGGGGGGGCGGCCCTCGAGGTCTTTAATATCGAATTAGGGTCCTATACGGATAACTTAGGGGGTCCCTTAGTCGAGTAGTGGTCCTACTATAAGATTATAAGCGCCCGGGTTAGCTTATCCGCGAATCTCGAATTCGGGGTTACTATCTTTATCCTCTGACTCGGGCGTAAGGGATTACTCGCGATTAACGCCTAATAGCCCGGCTTCGGCTCTTTTAGTAGCGGGGGATATATCCCGGGTACGAATAGGGGCGGTAGGCTTAGGGGGTATCTTAGGTATTAGTTAGGGGTAGTGGTAGGATTTAAAAAAATAACTAGTCTTTCGAACTCTTAACGGTTATTATACCCGTAAACGGTTAGAACAAATAAAATATTATAGGTTTGTATAAGGAGTAAAGAGAGTCGTTAAGACTAGAATAAGGATAGGTCACGAGGCTGACCTTAGGGGGGAATTATTATAAGATTATTCGTTAAGCCCTTCTTACTTAGGAGTTAACCGGAAACACCCTACTTAAGGGCTAGTGACTATCCTCCCTAGGACCAGTATATAATAACCTAAGGCTCTAAGACGACAGGTCTCAGGCCAGCTTAATAGTCCTAAAACATAACTCGGTCCTAAATATCTCCTAGGGTCAACCTTAGGGCCGGTTCCGGGTTCCTAACGCATTCCTCACCGCCTCTAAGTCCCCCTCGAATAGAATGCCCCTAACACAAAGTCCTTAGAAAACTCGTCGGCCCTAGGCGGGATAAAGGTATCTTATAGGGTAATAGTATTAATCTTAGTAGTAGAGTTAATAAGGCGTATATTACTATCTTTCTTTTTTATAAGGAACTAGGGGTTTTAATAGGCCGTGTGGCTTTCCTTAATAACCCCCTTATCCTTCCTATCCTTAATTATCTTAACGATAATAGACTCTAAGGCTCTAGGGATCGGGATCCCTTTCGCCTACTATACCTTATACGGAACTACTTTAATCTTTTACGGTAAGGCGACTCTAGGGTTAAGTCTCCCGTACTCTTACTAATCCTACGCGAGGGTAGCTTCGCGGTTTAGGAGGGTCTTCGTTAAGAGCTCCTTTTTTATAGGTAATAGATAATCGGTAAAGTCTAGGATATCTTTAAGTCGCTTTTCCGTGAGTCTCGAGTAAGGGGTAATCTTAGAAACCTTTAGGGTAATTAGGCTAATAAAACGGTTATCTTCCTGCTCCTATATATCCTCGGGGATTTCCGCTAAGATCTTCTGCTTCTAAAGAGGGTCGCCTTCGGGGACGGAACTATCGGATAACGCGTTATTTATAGTGTGAGTCTTAAGGACTTTCGGCTTATATATAGTATAGATAGCCTGATTAGGTCCGTGGTATGCCTCCTTAATTAGGTCCTAGTGCTTTTTCCTTTTCGCGGTTTATAGCTTTTTTACGGCTATTATAGCGGCGCTAGTAATACGCGTATCTTCGGCCCTTAGAGCCGATAACGCTAATAACTAGTAAGACTTCCACGCTTCCGACTTAAAATTAGTAAAAGTGATTTAGTATGAATTAGGCTAATTAGGGTAACTATAATAAGGACTTATAAAAAATATAGTAGTGGAGGAAGAAAACGGAGTTTACGGTGTTATCGGGCTTCCTTATTATATTTCCTATACCCTCGGCCCTAATTCCGTGGTATCGCCCTTAAGGCCACGTATACCCTTAGCAAAAGTGGCTTAATCTCCTTAGAGAACACGAAGGCTACTAAAGACGCTACGTTAGCGTCTTTAATTATATATTAAATCTTATCGCCCTCTTTTAGAACGTCTAAAGGGTAATAGTTAGCCGTCTTCTTAATAGATAGCGAGGTAGCGGCCCTAGGCTAATAGGTAGGGTCGTTATCCTAGAGCTAATATTAATTAGCCTGATTAGACCGATCTTTATCGATCCGACGCCTTTTATTAGCCTTATAGTTCGGCTAGCTTTAGTTCCTTAGTATCTACTTAATCTACTCCGATAGGCGATAGGTATAAGAATACGGGCGTTACTAAGCGTAAAGTCGGTATCGATTTAACTATCCCAGAAAGAAAAGGACGCTCTAGTCTCCTAGATCCACGGTATACTAAGTAGTATATCAGGCCCTAGACCGGGGAGGACTTAGAAGTTAAAAACGCTACTCTGCTCGCCGACCTATAAACGCTCCTTAAGGTACCCTATACACGGTTATCCCTCTTAGTTATTAATACCCTTAATCCAAATCTTAGTTTAGCTAATACGATATTCTAAACTAAAGCGTTTTATAGTGTCTATAAAGATAGTATTAAAGGTGGCCCCTATATCGATAATAGCCTTAATAAAAACGTCGGGGTTATACGTTAAAGTACCCTTACGAGTAAGCCTATACTTTAAGACTATATATCGGGTAATAACTAAAGGGTTATCGGTTTTAGGGATAGCCTCCCTTTCGATAATAGTAAGGGTATTCGAGTTAATATTATTAGGTCGGGTAAATACGACGGTATACCCCTTAGACGAAGGCGGGGGAGGAGGTATACTAAGGGGACCTTATCCGTTAAGGAAAAAGGCTTTATTAGCGGTTAGGCGAACGATCTTACGCTAAGGCTAATTAGTCTTAGCGGCGCGTATCCTCTTGTTATTTCTTAGTCCCGTATCCGGGTTATTAATAAAGTAATACTATAAAAGAACTTTAATCCGGAGATCCCTGATTTACCTATTTAGGTCTTTCCGTGCTTACTTTAGGTTATAAGGGTTATCCGCGGAGGCACTGGCTTTGCCTTTGCCTTTATCGACGGCCTTAGGTTATTACTAGTCGGGCTATATCGGCGCTTTATTTATCTTTATTTCTTTATTAACGACCTTAGTTATTATCGGGGTCGGTACCCGGTAGCTAGGACTAGGGTTTAACTTCTATAGGTGCTGTTTAATAACCTAATTAAGGAAACAGATAACCTTAGGAGTGGGTTTAATAATCCTCCTACTCTTAGTTATATATAAAGGCTATAAGGGGGGCTGCTCCTTCTAAGTATCCTTTAACGCGGTATAGATATCCGCTTACTAATACTTAGATATAATAGATACGAAATTAACGCTAGTGCTTATTATAGGAGCCTTAGCCTTCGCTTTTTCCTCCTTTAGCCTAGTATAATATTCTAACGTTACTTATATAACGTCTTCTATCTTAATAAGGAGGTTTCCGGAGTTAGTGCTAATATAGTGGGCTTTAGCTAGGTCTTTATACTTCCCTTAAAGGCGGGTGCTAAGCTAGTAAAGGATAGACCGCCGGTACGGCTAGTCTTACTACTTAAGGTATATATCCTAGGGGCAGGGCTGCTACTTATTATTCTAGTCTAAGGCGAGGTAGTCGGGGTAGCGGAACCTAACTAGGTGCTAGGTCTTATTTAGCTATAGTACCGCGTACTGCTTATAGCGGTAACGCTCCTATTTATAATAAAAGTAACGAGGGGGTTAGTTATTAATAGGGTGGTATTATAACGGGCCGCCGGAATAGGGGTAAGAGTTCCTATTCCTATACCGCGGTAGCCCTTGCCTATACTATATATTATCCTTATATATACCGATATTAGTCTGATTAGGGGTAATATCATAAGCTACCAGAGCGGTGTCCTGCCTCTCCAAAGTGGACTGCTTTAGGGCGGCGTAGAATAGGGTCTTTAGGTAGGGGTTAGTAGCCAGGATCGCGTTAACCTTATCGGCTCCTACTCGGCGCGAGAGGGCTATAACTTAGGGGACCGCGTTCCTGATAACGCCTATACCGTTATAGACTATAAAGATAGCGCACTTCTTTAAAAGCTCCGTTAACTTATTTATATCGCTCCTTATTTATATAGCCGGTTTAAGTACCATAGTAGGCCTCCGTAAAATAGTCGGCGTATATATTATCGGGTTAGCCTGATTAGGCCGAGGCGTAACGGCTAGTATCGGTTTAGTGGTTAGCGTAAGGGTAGGAATATCTATAATACTCGTTACTTCGTTAATAGGCCGCCTATTAGCTACCTAGACGTCTTCTGCCTACTCTTTTAATATATCTAATAGATCGTAATACCTATATAGTCGGTCCTTTAGGTTAACGAACTTATACTTTATCCGGTTAGCGAGCTATATATTAATATCTCTATATAAGATAGTAAGGAAGATATCGTAAAGCTTATAGTCTTCGATAAAGGTACCGCCGACCTTATTAGCTCTTAACTTCTAAACCGTGACGCTTATTAATAGCTACTTAACCTATTAGACGGTTTTAACCTTTTCGTGCTTATAAGTAAGTCGTAACTAATATACTTAGTCGGATAGGTTAAGCTATTAGTCGGGATCTAGGTAAGAGTATTTATTAATAAGCCGCTACTTTAAGTGCTTTTATTAGCCGCCGGATACTTCGATTAGTCGGATTATCTTATTAACCGTAGGATAGATACTAGGCTCCGTGAATAGGCTAATATAGGAGATCCTATCGGCCTCGTTAAGGCGGTTAAGCTTAGTATAGTCTTTATAGTCCCTAAGGAAGTTAGATAGGGCCCTTTTATTAAAGCGAGGGGCTCCCGCGGTAAAGGGGTTTAGGGGCGCGCGAGACGTGATAGTAGCTTAAGTCTTTTTATCGTTGTATAGGCTAATATACTAGTAGATAGCTACGAGCGTCTTTAAGGTGAGGTTTACCTTAAAGTTCTTAAGGACGTCGTTAAAAAACGTGATAGCCGTGGTGGGTGCGTAAGCCTGCTAAGGAGCGCTCGGTCCGGGGGAAACAGGGGGAATAGGGGGAATAGGGGGAGCGGGGGGAGCTAGCCCGCCGCTAAGGTTCGGGTTACCCTAACTAGGCGAAAGGGAAGCCGATACGGCTCCGTAGCTAGATACCGGGATACCCTGATTATAAGAGGTAGTCGTTAACGGGCCGATACCGGGGTCTATATCCCCTTACCTAAGCGAGGCGGTTATAAGAGGAGGGTTAGCCGTAAAAGCGGCGTTACCCTGATTAGGCGTAACCGTGGTTACTAGGGTTAGGATAGCCGTGTATATGCTATTATTATTAGGCTTAGAGTCGCTATAGACTATAACCGTAAGGGGAGGGTCGCGATAATCGGTTTATTATAAAGCCGTTATATTATTAAAGGGGGGGGGTTAATCTATTATAATAACTGGTTTAGGCAGATTAGGGGAATTAGGGTCTTTAAAGAAGAAAGGGTTAAGAAATAAGAAGTAGTCGTGTATTAAGTCTATAAGTTTAAGGATAATTCTATTTAGTGATAGGGGGTAGGAGGAGCCCTTTTCTTAGGGGCCCTAAAGGATATAATATAAGTATTCTCTGCCTAGGCTTAGGAGGGAACTTACCGTGGTTAGACTAACGGAGATACCTATAAGGAATAAGATAAGGTATTACTAGCTATTATAGGAGATTAGTTTAAGTCGTATCCGGGATCTATTAACAGGTTTACTTAACCGCCGGGTCTATAAGGGCGCGGTATCTCGGGGCTCCTTAATAGGTTCTTTTAATTATTAGGGCCTTATATAACTAGATTTTCTTAAAATTCTTAGGGCTAAGGACTTACCGCTATTTATATAGGCCGTTATTACCCTGATTATAGTAAGGTTAACCCTACGCCTTTATTATTTCCTACTTAAAGGGTTATAGTAAAAGATTTTTTTATATCTAGGCTCTACGGCCCTTAATAGTCTATATCCGTAACTTTTCTTATTCCGGTAAGGGAGCGCGCCCTCCGTCTCTATATCTATACTATATCCGGAATCTATTTTATAGTTAATCTATTCTTTATTCTATTTATCGTACCTTTTTCTTAACGGTTTTTCGCTTTTCTTCCTACCTTTACCTTATCGGCGGTAGGGGCCTATCTCTCCGTCTATAGCTCTTATCTTATTTTTAGTAGGGAGGATCCGTCCCTGTTTTCTGGTTATTAGGTTTTATTAAAGCTACGTAGGGGGCAGGTTTCCTAGACTATTATTATAATCTTAAAGCTAATTTTAAATATTAATACTTTATTTTAATCTCGGCCCCTTAGCCGTATACTTCCCTTCCTACTTCCGTAATTAATATATAGTTTATTTAGGTAGGCCGGAACTCCCCTTAAGTGCTTTCGGTTACCCTGATTAGACGATTAGGACTTCCTAGGCACCGAATAGATCCGCCTCCGAGTATTAATTAAAGAAAGGCGAAGCCGTTACTATATAGAACGGCTTAGGTAGTATAATCTCGGATAAGTCTTTGATAATAGGAGTGCTTAAGACCACGAAGTGTATATAACTAAAATAATATATATAATAAGGAGACCTTTAAAAGAGGTTCCTGGAGGTGCGCGCTGCTCTAATTAGGGTAACGTAGCTTAAAGGAAGTGAATATAATAAACGTGGCAAAACTTAGGGTTAAAAGGATAATAATTGTGTAGGATAATGATTATCCTTTATGTCTAGGTGGCGTCGCCACGTATATATAATATATAAGATAAATAAAAAAGCGCGCGTCTTATAACGTCACGTGACGTCCTAACGATATGGCACTGGGTTCCGAACCACCCCTCTATAATAGGTAATCTACCGCCCGTAGCCCGAGCCGAAGTAGTAGTCGGAAGAGCCGCTACCGCGGTAGAAGTACGACTCTATAGAAGAGTCCCGCCGCCCGGTATATTCCTATTCGCCTAATTAGGTGTTATTCCTATAGTCAGGATAGTCACTGTCGGCGTATATACTCGAAGGAGAGCCCTGTTAGCTCTGTGATCCGGAAGAGCTCCCGTGATAGCTCCGCGCTTTAGAAGAACTGGCGCGTTAGTTCCGTTAATCCCGTGGCAAAGAGCTCCCGTGCTAGCTCCCCTGCCTCCACCGATTCCGTGGCACCGGTTCCGAAGAGTCCTCCCGTGGACTCTATGACAAAGGAACCTACCGTTGCCGCTGCCGCTGCCACTGCCCCTCCCGCCGTTCCTTTAGTCCAGAGTCCTCCCGTGGACTCTATAAAGGAGAAGAAGACGCCTACCGTTCCTGTGGTGGAAAAGAGTCCTCCCGTGGACTCTACCGTTCCGCCGTAGAGCTCCTATGCTAGCTCTGCCGCCCCCGCCGTGAAGAAGAGCCCCGTTGGCTCTATGGTTCCGAAGAGTCCTCCCGTGGACTCTTTGACGAAGGAACCTGCCGTTACCGCCGCCACCGCCCCTCCTATTCCTCTGATCCAGAGTGCCCCCTTGGACTCCCCTGCTCCTACCGTTCCTGTCGATTAGTCTTTCCGCCTGCCTCTAGGCTTAGAAGACGAAATATAAGTATATATCGATAAGTATACGGTAGAGGACGAAGAAGAGGAGCGGCGATATAATATAGGCCTGCCTCCTGCCGTGGAATCCGGTCCCGATCTATTCGTTAACCTCTTTACCCGCCTACCTAAATAGACGGCTTTTTTTTTACCCGATAGCTTCGAAAATCCTTATCTATAGTGGTATATAGGCTATTATAGTCTATTAAGCCGGCTATAGATCGAAGATATATTCGGTAGCTCCCTTAAAAAGGAAGTTAAGATAGTAGAGATATAAGCTTTATAGTAGGTGATTAACGTGATAGAAGCAGAGGTATAGCGGAAGCAGGGCCTTTATAATTAGGCTTTAACGTAATCGTTTTTAGGAGATGAAGATGTTCGTGAAGTTATAAGAGCTTTGTCTAGTTCTTAACGGCTATTAACGTCTTCTTCTTTTTAGGTGGACTTACCTCTAGGGCCGAGGGATTTTTCCTTACTATCTTCCTCCTCCCTCCTTTCCCTTTTTCCCCTTTCCTTTTCCCGCCTCCTTTCCCTCTGCCTAATTAGGGTAACAGAATCGTTTTCGGAAGCAGAAGTCGTTCGTGGAGTCCGTGGGAGCTTTCCTAGTTCCTGACGGGGGCCGCGTTCATGGGTTCGACTCTAGGGCCGCCTTTCCTTTAGATTACGCCCCGGGGCCGGTTTTTTTTTTCCTAAAGCTCCTCCGTTAACCTAATCAGGACCTTTTTATTATTTTGTTTTTGGGTTATTTAAAAGCTGCCCTCGAGGGGGACCTCTTTATATAGCTTTAGGGCCGATGGATATAGAGTCCTGCCCTCCCCCGATTCCACCCTGCCCGCCTCTATTCTTTTCTTTTTATAGAAAGCTATACGCGCAGGAGCTTCTTTATATAGCTTTAGGGCCGATAGATAACTAGGCCTCGGGCCTAGCCTATAAGTCTATAGGAGCCTGCCGATTTTTCACGGATTTTTTAGCTTTTCTACCCAGCACTTTACCTTTTCCTTAGACTATATCTTTTATAGTTCTTCACCGTTTCTTTTGCTCGTAACTATATTAGCCTAATTAGAAGAAGAGTAATCGAACGACTCCGATTTCGATTGATTTGGCCTGCTGGTTATTGACTTATAGTCGGTTGGTTTGGTGATACGCGTTGGATATCTTCCCCCCGAAGAAGACCACGTGCCACTAATCCCGCCTACTCTTTTTGGATCTTAATCCTGCCTGCCGTTTTCTGCCGGTAGAGTCACCACGAGCTTTTTCTTTATTCTTCCTCTTTTTCTTACTCTTTCTACTACTCTTTTTTTCCCCGATACCTTTATTCCTCTGATCGGCCCGAGCCTAATCCACCTGCCTATAGTTAATCCGATTAATCCAGTTAATCACGATTAATCCTGCTCTTCTTCCTATTCCTTCGAGACCCGGTTCCGTTCTTCGCCTACCGACTCTACGAATAAACCGATAAACCGACCTGCCTTCCTATATGCCGTGCCACGCCACGAAAAGATCCGACCTGCGTGCTTTATATATACGAACCCGAAGTGGACTGCCTGCCTTAATCTGGGTAGTAGAAAGAGATAGATATACTCTACATCGCTTAGTTCTGCGTTTTGCGTCGTTAATCTTTTACTAGGGCCGCCGCCTATTTACTGCCGCCGCAGCCGCGTTGCCTTATTCCTTATACGGAACCGAATAGGCCGCCGCCGCCTACCCTGTGTATGCGTTCGTCGTCACGGTCTTCTTAAAGACTATACTAGGGCCGCCGGCTATTTACCGCCGCCCACTACCACTGCCGCCGCCGCGTTGCTTATTCCTTTTACGGAACCGAGGAAGCCGCCGCCGCCGCCTGGCTTACGTACGAAGGACCTGCGAGGTCACCCCTACGTTTATAAAGTCACCGTCCTTCGAGCCTGCGTCTTCGAGAGACGTCTTTAGGAATACGTGCGCGAGGAAAAGAAGGATAGCTTATAGATGCCCTGATTAGGGCAATAGAGATATATTTGGGACGGTTATTGTTTGTGTTTGTGTTAAAATTATTAAGACCACGAGGCGTGGCTTGATAATTTGGGGCCGATTATAGAGGGGCAGACTCGTGTTCCGGGTCTGGACGTTATAGATATCACGTGACCACGTACACGGTCCCAGAGATCTGGTCCTGTATACGGCTATTCTTCGGAATAGACCCACTATATCTAGCTAGCTTTTTGTCCGATCTTTCACGATCATCACCTATCACCTATTATAATCACAATTTATATTATCCTTCCTTTTTCGGGTATCTAGACGATCCAGAAGAGCCGACCGTAGGCCCGCCTGCCTATCTAGCTATTCGTTCCCCTGATCGGACCACTGCCGACCCCTCTAGAGGCCCGGCGACCGTTTCCTCGGGACCCGTTTAGCTCTAGATATGGACCCGTGACGAGCCTGACCCTTCCTTTCGGCTAGCCTATTAGTTGGTTGTTTGTTTTGGCCCTAGCGGAGCCGTTCTGTATAGTAACAGCTTCGCCTTTCTTTAGTAACCGAGAGGATCGGCGAGTAGGCGTATAGGATTCACCTTCCTGCGTAGTATATAAGGATACACGATATATTCCCGGTATCCTTATTAAAACCGTGGAAGGACTAAGTAGCCGTGGAGCTATTAGCGAAGGATCTCCCGCTTCTAGAGGAGGAGTAAGATAAATAGGAGGTAGAAGATATCGTTAATTATAAGGAAGAATAAGAGAAAATATTCTACCTCGTAAAGTAGGCGGGTTAGCTGGTAGAATATAATACCTAGGAACTAGAGGACTACCTAGAAAACGCTTTAGGGATCCGGAAAAGATACTAGAAGTATAAAAAGCATATATATAAAAAGTAGGACGACTATAAGATAGTATAAGGCGCTAAAGGGTTATCGGATATAAGAATAAAAACTTAATTATAGGCTATAATAACCTTTTTCTTATAGTAACTTAATAAATAGGGTTAATACCCCGACTAGCCCTAAAACTCTAAAACTATTAGTATAAAGTTTAACGCTATTATAGGCGATTACTACCAGCGAATACTTAGCGAATAAAAAAAATGATTAATTATTAAACCTATAAAAAGAATCGTCGAAGTTACCGGATAACGAAGCGCCGGATGTATAACGCTAACGGTTAGGCCGGAAGGGGCCCGGAATACCCTCGGCGTCCCTATTAGTATCGATAATAGCCCCCGAAGACGCGGCGGAAGAGTGGCGACGAGGAGTACGAACGCGGCGCAGGGGGGGCTTATTATCGTCGTCGTCGATAACGAATTTATTAGCCTAAGGGCCGGGGGGCGCGGAATAGTCGACGTTGCTAGAAGAACCGGCCTGGTTCTAGGTAGGCGGGGCGCGGGGAGCCTAAGCGCGACGAGGAGCCGCGGGGCGGCCGGCGAAATAACGACCTAAAAGAGGACGGCGCGGGACCTTAACTACCGCTACTAGGTTAGCGAGACCAGGGAGAGACAGGAAAGCCTTTATACCTTCCTAGTAAGCCTTATCGGGATATTCGTAGCGATATATTATCCGTAAATCGGTAATATAACGGTAAAGGGATATAACGTTACGTAAGTCGTCCTTACGCAGAGGGCGAATCTGGTTTAAAAGGACTATAGTACCGTTATTAGAGATATAGCCGAGGCGGTGTATAAAGTCCAGGGCTATAACCGAATAAAGGGATACGACTTCGTTTAAAAGAAGTTACCGATTCTATTAACCTATTAGCTAAGTATCGCTAAATACTCGGCGAAAAATAACTTATAGCTATAATAGGTAAATCACGATTACCTCGGAGAATAACTACACCGAACTATTTATAAGTAATAGATATACGCGCGTAAGCACGCTACTATTCGATTAGCGTTAAGAGAGCATCCCGATCCAGGATTTGCTTACTGCACTTCTAGAGTAGCTAAGTAGCTTCTAGCAGGAACTCGGGAATCTAATAATTTTTTTCTTTTTAGTAACTAAAGACCACGGAACGCTAAGATATCGTCGAACTTACGGCGGAATATTATTATTAATCGCGGGCGTAACTAATATAGCGGCTAGCGCTAGTAACGCTATCGGACTTATTAAAATACTCGATCTTAATATACCGACCCAAGCTAGTAATATAACGCTAATAGGGTGCCTTATTATGACGTGAAGCTGTGATTAACCGAACCGAGCTGTAGAGATACAATAGATTGCCTTGATTCCACACTTCAGGCTCGTAGGAGGCTAAGCTATATATAGGCTATGCCTCGGCTATATACAACCAATAGGAATCCCGTTCCAGTAGCCTGTTTCATCCATAAGCCACACCTGCTCTAACCCCGCGTCGGCTCCTTTGCTAAAGGGGGATATATCCCGGGTACGAATAGTAATAGTACGCTTAGAGGGTATCTTAGGTATTAGTTAGGGGTTAATAATAGGATTTAAAATTAATAAGTTTTTGGAACTCTTAATAGTCGTTATACCCGTAAACTACTAGAATAAATCAAATATTATAGGTTTTATGTAAGGAGTAAAGGGAGTAGTTAAGACTGTAATAATAATAGATTACGAAGTTAACCTAATAGGGGGGGGGCATAATTATAAGATTATTCGTTAAGCCCCTTTACTTAGAGCTTAACCGGAAACGCCCTACTTAAGGACTAGTAACTACCTTCCCTAGGACCTATACTAGGCAGCCTAAGGCTTAAAGAGACTAAGTCTTAGGCCAGCTTAATAGTCTCGAACTATAACTCGGTATCGTATATTCCTATAGTTCACTATATAACTAGTTCCAGTCCTGTAACGCATTCCTCAACGTCTCTAAGGCCCCTTCTAAATCCCTTAAACGAGTTATCTCTGAAAATAGACTATTAGGCTAGGAGATAAATGGGTGCGAGGAGCGTGCGTACGACTATTTTAGTCGGTCACCTCTACGTATTAGGGATAGAATATAGGAGAGAAAAACCGAGCTAGACGAGGCTATAACGATAGCTTAAGAGGTATAACTATATAAGGATTTAAGTCTCATCGAGAAGGCGAGTAATAAGCGATCGGACACCGGTTATAAAAGGACTCTATTAAACTTCTAGCCTTCGGATAATCGCTTTAGTCGGGGGAGCACTCCGGCGATAAGTCGGCGTATGCCCGCCGATATAGGTAAGACCAGGGACTCGTTAAAGCGGGCGGCCTTAATAGCTTAAAAGGCCTTAGGCTGGGCCCTAAAGCCTTCGTAAGTATAGGGTATACGCGTATTTATTAGTAAGTGCTATAATCATAGCAAAAATCATTACTATTTTAAGGACTATTATAGTAATAAGTAATAATGGATAACCGATAATAGGGCGGCGAAGAATTATGCCTGTGGTAGTAATATACACGCTATATATAATAACCTTGAGAATAATATTCGGGTTAAGGGACTCTATTCGCTAGGAAACGAGTCGGCGTAAACGGGGGGGCCGAACCTATGCCCGATAACCGGCTAGCGATCGCTATAAAGGAGGCAATAAGATTAATAGCGATAATAATCTGTTACAGGAAGGAGATTAAGTCTAGCATGAATTTAGTTATAAATATATAAGTATATATTATTAGCCCGGCGTTAAGAAAAAACCTAGGGTTAAAAGCACTCTTAGAGGTTAAGACTCTGGAGGTCGAGGGCTTTAATACTAGCCTGGCGATAGTCCGCGGAATATAAGGCTAGCTTTTTATTTACTGGATATAAAGGGACGGCCACGACTATTAAAGAGGGTTTTTCTATATACGGATCGACCTAAGAGTACCGGATAATCACTATTCTCGAATAATAATATAGGTTAAGAAAGTATTATTATTAATACGGCTCGCCGAATATTCGTTTATAGACCGATTTCTATAATAGATCCCGAGCTACAGGCTTACGAGGGTATTAAGAAACGAGTAAAGGTATATATAATATATATAGCTACCGCTACTACTATTATACCGGGTACGCCGGATATAAGTATTCCGTTTATAGATAACGATAAGGTAATATACGGACTGTTGATATTATACTCATAATAAGTAATAATTATAATAATCATAAGTATAATATCTAAGTCAAAATAAACAAGATATAGTTATAACTATATAACTAGACGTCTACTTTATAACCAGCTTAAGCTATACGATAATACTATATATATTATACGTGTATATATACTTGGCTTAAAATATATATTATATAAATATACTAGGCATTGTAAATACGATATCTTAGTTATTACTTAAGCTAATAACGTGGCGTGATAACCGTCGCGTAGGCTATTAACATAGGAGTTGCCACCCAATCTTTCAGGGTCTTTTGCCAGCCCCGGATCCAGGAAGAAATCCCAGAAGTCAGTTCTTTACATATAACTACACGTTCGCGTAATAAGCAGTAATCCTACGGATCTACGAATTCAATAGTTATTTACTTAATTTTCCTCTCTTCCGCGCGTATAGCCTACTACTCGTAGCCTAATCTATTAAAAGGTTATAAGCCCGGGTTAGCAAAGAAGGAAATCTACTCTTTTCTACCCTTTTATTCTATTTAAAATACCAAAAAGACTCGCGCCTTTTTAGGCCACGCAAAAATACTAAAAAGACTCCTACCTGCCTTTTCAGGCCGTCCCTTTATCCTCCCCCGGTCGCAGATCCTTATCTCCGACTATACGAAATCCCTTTATCTCCCGGAGATAGCTAATCGAATCGAACCGTTTATACCGATACCACGGTTTAAAGCTCTTTATTCTTCCTAATACGGTCGCCAAGAGCTATGCTAAGTTCTTTATTCCTGTTCCGGAAGAACTACACAATCGGAATAAGACTCTTTTCACGATTAGATATACTATTCCTTTATTTTACGAAGGGCTTTTTAAAAAAGAAGAAAAATAACGAATACGTGGATTAAATATACAGGCTCTTATAACTGCTCCACGAATAATAGCTATAATAATTAAGCCACCTAACCTACCGCGCTGCCTATAATAACAGGATATTATAACGTGGTATATAAGCTTTTAGCAAAAAGTCCGCCTATGGAAATCCTGTTATTCGCTTAGTATAAGCATCGCTTTTCTTCGCGCTACGAGATCTATAAATAGCTTTACCGTTTAAACCCACTTTTAGACCCACTTTTCGAAGCTAGGCTAATCAGAATCAGACCTTTAGCTTAGTATTCTTTATTTCTATCCTTTATCGATAACGCAATAAAGAAAAAGCAATAAAGAAAATAATAAAAATAAATCGTTAAATAATCCAGTTAATTCTAACTTAAATAAATAATAAAAAATATCGTTCTGCTACTTAAAAATGGCTTGATAAGAGACTAGTAAAGAAATTTCAGTCCGGAAGCTCCAGGGCAGCATAGACTATCAAAACTAGACTATAGGAATACACGCTTACTTTACTCGTAAAGGAAAATATATTAAAGACGTTGTAAAGCCCCTTCTAGTAAATCCTTCTATAAAACAGAAGGAGGAGTCTCTGAAGGTAGCTAGAGATATACTCCCTGCTTTTGTAGACGTCCCTTAACTCAGGTTTAAGGAATAAACGAAGCTTCTAAAGTATAGGATAAACTAAAGGATTTATATAAAGTAAAGGGATTCTAGGCCGACTATAGCGTCCTAACTTCTTTTTTTAACCTCTCGCCTTTAGAATTCCCTAATCTCGAAGCGTATTTATATAAAATATAAGAGAGACTGCTTACCTTAAATCAAAGAGGTATATCCTTTTCTAATAAGGTAGTCTTTGCCTGGATTCTTAATAGTCTCGATAAGAGGTACGAATCCATAATAGGATAAATAACTTAAGCTCTCGGTCACGATATTACTAGTTATATACTAGATAGATTAATAGCGGAATTAATAGACGCTTTAAGAAAGGTCGATTACCCGTCGAATACCCTCCTTATATAAGGTTTAGAATTATAGAAAAATATAAAGAAACCCTAGAAGAAGACTAAGGGTTTATTCTGTAAGAACTATAAGAAGCCTGGCTATACGCCGACTAACTACTATTTTCTCTATCCTAAAAAAGCACTTAAGAACTAGGTAATAAAGGATAATTTAGGATTAAAGAAAAATCCCCAGAATAGGGTAAATAAATCCTAGTCCTCTTAAAAGGATAAGGAAAAGAAAGGAGGAAAGACGAGTCTTTCTCGAAAAGAAAAACGTATAATAAACCTCGTACTAAAGGCTAAGGAATAGCACGCCTTAGATACGTCTTTAGAAGAGGAGAACGACGAGTCTGCTGTGGTTAATATGATTTTAGATTAATAGATTTAGTAGGAGGATTAGCCCTAGGAAAAAGAAAAAGAATAGGAAGACGATAATTAAGATAAAGAGGCCGGCGTTATTTTTAAAGACGTCCTCCCTCCTCCGTTTCCTTTTCTAGACCGTCCGAATCCTTTTATATAGGATTTAATAGATATGGATCAGGTATTTATTATCTCTTTTAAAAATAAAGATATAAATAATACTAACCTTAATATAGAGTAGTTAGTGGAAAAGATTTATAAAAAATAAGCAGAAAATAGTATTAAATTAGATCTGAATTTCTATGTAAATAGCGGGGCTATAGTGTATATTATTATGAATAAAAGACTCTTTTCTACTTATAATTCTAAAAAGAGAACTATTTGTTAGGGTTAGGTAAAGGAAATAAAGATATAAGATAAAGGAGACTGCGTTATAAAACTCAGGGATACTAGAAAGCTTCTGCTTTTAAAAGAGTGCCTTTATATACCAGAAATAGGCACGAATATTATTAGTCTCTTTTATCTTAATAGTAAAGCTCGCGGTCTTACTAGAAACAAAAAGCTCTTATTATTTAATAATAAAGAGCCCCTCTTTCTTTATATAACGGCTCTGCTTTATAACGGGCTGTACTAGGCTGTAGCACGGGTATTATCGTATAGGGGGGCTAAGTCTCTAAAAGTAAATACAATAAATACAAGGAAAATACCAAAGAAACAGCCAGGAGACTTAACTAGAATAAAGAGGTTTCAAAGGTTTAAAGAACAAGTTTTAAAGAAACTAAATAAACAAAGAAAGGGGTTAGTTAAACCTTAACAAAGAAATAATATAACAAAGAAACCTTAACCTCTTTAACCTCTTTAACCTTAAGAAGAGCTTTATAAACAAAGAGACCGTAATAACCGTCGAAGGACTACCTCTATAACTAAGAACACAACGCTATGGCATAACAGGATGGGTTATATTAACCCTGTTACCTTAGAAAGTCTCTATACTAATACTCTTTAAAAAGAATATAATATAACTAACGAAGAGTTAACTAAAATACAGAGCTATAACGCCTATAAGAGAAGTAAGGCTATTATACTTACGAATAAAGATTTAGTTAATAAATATTAAGACTTTTCCTATTTAGAAAAGGTTTATATAGATCTTTATGGACCGATCGAACCTCTTTTTTATAATAAAAAGCGCTGGATTTTATTTATACTAGACCGCTCTACCCGGTTCCTGTGGGCATAACTACTCTTAGATAAGTCTGAAATAACGGTAGTAATAGCTATAAAAGATTGGAAAGCTTAGGTGGAAAATAATAATAATAATAAATATCACTTTTTTATTAAAGAAGTAGATATAGACGGTGGAAAAGAATTTAATGACGCCTCTTTTTAACGCCTCTTTAAAGCTATAAAACATAATATAAAGCCACCGTACACACATAAAGCTTAAGGCTATATTAAAAGAATTATAAGGACTATAATAGAAAAGCTTCGAGCTCTTCTTTTCCACTTAAGGCTACCTAGATACCTTTAGGGTGAAGCTATTCTCTTAGCTATTTATATATATAACAGATCACCTAATTCAGCTCTTAAATACAAGAGTCCCTATAAGCTTTTATAAGGTCAGAAACCTAATATTAATAATATACGGGTTTAGGGTTCTATTATTTATTATAAAAACAACGACCCGAATATAAAGAAACTAGATATAAGAGCATTTCGAGGTGCTTTAATAGGTTTTAATAACTATAACTATAGGGTTTATAATCCAGTAACTAGAAAGACTGGTTGGTTTCGAGACGTTTATGTCTTAGAGAATTAGTTTCTTTACTCTTCTTCGGATAATTATAATAATAACTATACGCCTAAAAACGAATATAATAATAACCTCCCTCCTTATATTAATACTTAGGCATATAATCAGGTTTCTAACCGCGGGCCTTATTAACCTGTTAAGTATAATAAAGGAATCACTTTTAGTAAATTACCGGTTAATTTTATAAAATATACCTTCGCGTATTTCGAAACGTTCTGTTAAGTCTATTTAACCTGAAGAAGAGAATAATAATCATAGACGAAAGAGTCTACGGGCAGCGGGTTATAAGGTTCCAGCTATTAATAATAATAATAATAATATAAACCATAGCCCGGCTAATAATAATAATAGTAGCCAAAGTACCAGGCTAGAAGTCCAAATACCTTTAGAACCATTAAAACCGGACTATAAGGATTTAATATCCTATAATAATAGTACGCACTTACTATATTATATAAAAGATACTATACTTAGAAACCTATAGTTTTAAGAAAATCCCCTATTTCTTTTAACTATAAATTCGATTAACGAACCAGCTACCTATAAACAGGCTATAAACTGCCAATATAAAGATAAATAAATAGATGCGATGGTAGCAGAAATATTAGAACTCGAAAAGAGGAAGACCTAGGACTTAATAAGTATAAAAAATACGCCTAATAATTATAATAAAATAAAAGAAGACTACCACGTACTGGGAGGTCATTGGGTCTTTAGAATTAAATATAATAGCTCTGGCGAAGCTATTTAATATAAGACTCGGTGGGTTATTCAGGGGCTTAATCAGGTTCTAGGTCTTAATTATCTAGAAACCTTTTTAACTACCTGCCGGCTAAAAAGCTATAAACTAGCTTTAATACTAGGCGTATTACACGGCTAGAAATTCAGGCAGTTCGACGTTAAAAACGCTTTCGTTTATACCGACATAGATACCCTGATATACGCTATATAACCTATAGGCTTCGAGAAAGAAGAGGGTTTAGAAAGTAATAATATAATACTCTGCAAGCTTAATAAAGCTTTATCCAGGTTAAAACAAAGTCCTAGACTCTGGTATAATTACCTGGTTAAGATATTATCTAAGCTAGGTTACCGGGTCTCTTAATACGATAACGGACTTTTTACTTTTTATAAATATAATAAAGTTAAAAGAATAGAAGAACGAGCTATTCTTTTGTGCCACGTTAACGATATAGTGGCTCTGAGCCCTTCTAAGAACACTTTAGATTATTTCTTTAAGGAGATGTCTAAAGATATAACACTTAAAGACTTAGGTGAAATAAATTCCTTTCTAGGCCATATAATAAATATAAATAAAGATAATAAGACTCTTTCTATAAGTCAGTTGCCTTATACTAATAAGATACTCGAAAGGTATAATAAACGAAGTCTGAAAAGGGTTAATACCCCTTATATACATAAGAAGGTCCTAGTACTAAATCCTGAATAAGCGTTAACTAATAATATAAATAAATACCAACAGGAAATCGGGGCTTTATTATATCTAGTCTTGCATTCAAGACCAGATATAACGTACGCAGTTAACCAGTGTTCTCGCTATATGAGTAATCCCTCGCAAGAACACTTTACTGCGTTAAATCGAATCTGGGCTTATATAAATACATATCCTAATATCGGTCTTTTATATAACTGTAATAAAAAAGACCTTAGTATTTACGGTTATTCTGATGCCAGCTTTTCAGATATAATCGAAGATAGAACCTCGACTTTAGGATATATTTACTGCGTGAGAGTAAATAACCCCGTTAGTTAGACCTTAACTAAACAAAAAGTCGTTACTTTATTAATAATAGAGGCCGAATATATAGCTCTCACAGCAGCTTCTAAAGAAGGAATCTATCTTTATAATTTATACAAAGATATACTACAGAATCTAGGTCTAGATTCTAATACAAGAGGCAATAATAATAATAATAATAATAATAATAATAATAATAATAATAATAATAATAATAATAATAATAATAATAATAATAATAATAATAATAATAATAATAATAATAATAATAATAATAAAACTCTCGAGATTCTTACTAGTTTAATAGATAGTAAGAGTGCAAAGAAGCTCGCCGAAAACCCTGAATTTCATAAACGGGTAAAGCATATCGACAGGCAGTATCAGTACTGCAGGCAACAGCTACATAATAATACAAATAAAAATCGTATATATGAATACGAAATTTAATATAGCTGATATAATAACTAAAGGTTTAGCAAAAGAGACTTATAATACCCTTTGCGGTTATATAAACCTAGGTTATAAGGACGATACGTTGCCCGAGTATGATTTGCCGCCTTATAATAATATTAAAGAATTAAAATACTAGGTTTTAATACTTAGTATTCTTAGTTCTTTACAAGGGGATATAAGTAGACTTTTTACCTTCGGGTTTTCCTAGATATCAAAGGTTTTTCTGAATTTTCCTTTGAATAATATACTATAATAATAACAAGGGTTTTTCAAATTTTCCTTGTATTAAAAAGAAGAGGTTTTTCCAAATTTTTCCTCTATGTATTCTAGTCTAGATAGACTAGGATTACTGAGCTATAATATAACCATAACTATAACATGACTAAGCTGCACTTATTATATAAGAGTCAGCTTACGGGGGGGTGTTGATATTATACTCATAATAAGTAATAATCATAATAATCATAAGTATAATATCTAAGTCAAAATAAACAATATATGGTTATAGCTATACAGACTAGTCGTCGAACTACTGCCGGAAATCGCTGACTACTAGGACGTGTTTTCGGAGTAGGCCACGAAGGAGCCGCCCTTATTAAAGGACACCGAATATACGATTAACTTATAAGACGGGAAGGAGCCGCTATTATGGCTGTTATATCCCTTATCTTAAGCCTAGCTAAAGGGGCTAAAGAAGTCTATCGCTAAAGGGATAATAGGCGGTTATATCTAATAGTCGATAAGCCTAGTAGGCTTACCGGTGCTATTTATGCCTAAGAAGGATAGTAGCTTGAAACTCTACGTTAATTATTCGAGGTTTAAACGGTATAACGATTAAGATTAAGTACCCTCTACCCCTAGTCCGCGAGCTATTAATTAGGCTTACCGAAATGAAATACTTTTCGAAGGTAGATATCCGAGATACCTATTAGAGGATCCAGATTAAGAAGGAGGACCGCTAAAAGACGGCGTTTAGAATACGGTATAGTGATTATAAGTATACAGTTATACTATTTAGGCTAACAAATACTCTATCCACTTTCTAAGCGTATATTTACTAAGGGCTTATTAGTCTACTAGATATATAGTATATCACTTACCTTCACGATATCCTTATATATCCTATATTAAAGGAATAGTATATAAAGGACCTAAAAAGAGTTTTGGATCGGCTTTATAGGGCCTAGCTATATATAAAACTCTTAACGTATAAGTTTTACCGTAAGTTAGTGGATTTCTTAAGGTTTATAGTAACCCGCGAGGGTATTATAATTAACCCGGAATATATATATATATATATATATATATATATAGTCGCCGAATAGCCGGCGCCGGAGTTATTCTATAATATCTAAGTCTTCCTCGGTTTTACTAATTACTATAAGAAGTTTAGCAAGAGATATGCTATAGTAATAACACCGTTAACTATATCACTAAAAGGCAGTTACGCAGCTAACAATAAGGGACTCTTCGAGTTTCCAGATAGCCCTAAGCGGGCGTTCGAGCCATTAAAGGTCGCGTTTGGTATAGCGACTATTCTACCCTATTAGAATCCAGTGATGTAAGCGGCTCGTTATGAGTTGTTTATAAACTAAGGCCGAATAATTAAATTATCTAAAGCTAAGGAGAAAAGGAGGAAAAGGAGAAATCTCTATAAGTGCCTATAACCTAAATATAATATCGCGGCGACCCACCGGGTACGTAATATTATTAGTCGGAAGATCCGATGCTTACCGGATTATATCCACGGGGTTAACCCGTAATATTACCTCCCTCCTCCCTTTAATAAGTCGTTAGCTTTCGGTATAGGTTAATAAAGCGTTATTATTTAATTAAATAATAACTCTTGATTAATTAAATAACGACCTTTCATAACTCTTTTCCTTCTAAATAACCCTTTATAGTTTATTTTATTCGCGAAAGGGTACTCGCGGCGATCCTCTTTATAGTTATATAATCAATTAAAGTTCTAAATAAGGGCAGTATTATTACTTATAACCGGGTAGCGTAGTCGTTCCTTTTATAAAGGGGTATAACGAGATAATCGCAGACCCATCGGCATATAGTCGGACCGATAGCCGCGCACGGACCAACGATCCGAACCTATCTCTATACGTACATTAAGGGATTAGTTTAATCCCTTAAGTTAAAGTCTTAGTTTAAAGTCAGCGCTTAGTTAACGAATATACTACGATCACTCTGCGATACTAAGCTATCGAGCCTTTTCTATAATATCTTTTCCTTAACTAAAATCTACGGACTTTCCTTTCGTTATAATTCTTTAACTTCTACACCTTTAAGGTAGTCAGGCCAAAAATACCACTAAGAAGGACTTAAGGAACGAGTATCCCCCCGGGGGGAGCTAATAAGGACGCCGAGCAGGCGCCCGTTATACCGAAATTAATAACGACGGTACCCGAGCAGGGACCGGATAAAAATAAAGGGTCTATAGATATACCGGTTACGCTCGGTCCTAAAGATAGTGGTTCGTAGGTCGATCGGCGATCCGTCGCTAGCCCCTCGACGTTAACGCAAAAGGCGTTAATTACGATATTTTCGTAGTATCTCTAGTAGCAGAGCGAGATTAACCGAGTAATTATAAAGAAGCTCGCCGAATAACCGGCGCCCCGGCGCGATTACGAAAAACCGCTAGTATATAATTATAAGCTAATTAAAGAGTTATCTACGGTTATAAAAATCGACGATTAATTAGCAGCGATTAAGGCTAGGAACCAGTTTAGGCCTAATACCCTAGTGCTATACTAGATCGAATAGGCTTTAATAAAGCTCGAATATACCTTCTAGATATCCTAAAGGCACTATACCAGGAAAATTACTAACCCGAATTAGGATAACTTTACGGCGTTTATTCTGTAAGAGTATCTATCTCGGGATATATAACGGTACTATTACTATAAGGAACTTCGTAAGCTACGAATAACCGGCGATATAACGCCGATAAAACTATTTAAACGGTAAGATAACCTGTATAGGCTATTAGGCCAGGAGATAAGCGGAAGCGAAGAGTATACCTACGACTATTTTAGTCGGCTACCCCTATATATTAAGGATAAGATATAAAAGCAGAGAACTAAACTAGATAAGGCCGTGACGCTAGCTTAAGAGGCGTAGCTATTCTAGGATATAAGCCCCATTAAGCAGGCGAATAGTAAGCGATCGGATACCGGCCGTAAAAGGACCTTATCGAACTTCCAGCGTTCGGATAGTCGCTTAAGCCGGGTAAATACTCCGGCGACTAGTCGGCGTACGCCCGCTAAGCCAGGTAAAGACTCGAAGGGGGCGCCCCTAACGGGTTAAAAGGCATCGGGCTTAGGCCTAGAGCCCTTATAAGCATAGCCTAGCACGCGTGCCTTTACGGGTAAGTACTATAATTATAGCAAAAAGGGTTACTGTTCTAAGGACTATTATAGTAATAAGGAACGGCGGATAACGGCTAACGATAAGGCGGTAAAAAGTCGCGCCCGCGTTAGTAATATACACGCTATATATAACGACCTCGATAACGATATTCGGGTTAGGGAACTCTATTTATCAGGAAATAAGTCGGCGTAGACGGGGAGGCTAAACCTACGCCTAATAACCGGCCGGTAATCGTAGTTAATAAGGTAGTAAGGTCTATAGTAATAGTGATCCGTTATAGAAAGGAAATTAAGTTTAGCGTGGACTTAAATACCTATACGCAGGTAGATATTATTAGCCTAGCGTTAGTAGAACGCCTAGGGTTAAAACCGCTTCTAAAGGTTAAGACTCTAGAAATTAAAGGCTTTAATAGTAGCCTGGCAAGGGTTCGCGGAGCGTACGACTTAGCTTTTTATCTGCTAGACGCAGAAGGACGGCCACGCCTACTAAAAAGGGTCTTCCTATATACGGATCGACCTAAGGGTACCGGATAATTACTACTCTCGAATAATAGTATAGGTTAGAAAGGTATTATAATTAATACGGCTCGCCGAATATTCGTCTACGGGCCGATCTTAATTATAGACCCTGAGCTATAGGCTCGCGAGGTTATTAAAAAGCGCGCGAAGGCGTACGTTATATATATCGCTGCCGCTATTACTATCGCACCAGGGACGCCGGATATAACTATTCCGTCTATGGATAACGATAAGGTGATATACGGAGTAATCGTTAAGCTACCGCTAGAAATCGCTAACTACCAGGACGTATTCTTAGAGCAGGCTATAAAGGAGCCGCCCTTACTAAGAGACGCCGAATATATAATCGACTTATAAGATAAGAAGGAACCGCCGTTTAGGCCGTTATATCCCTTATCTTAAGCCTAGCTAAAGGAGCTAACAAAGTATATCGCCGAAAGGATAATAAGCGGTCGTATCTAATAGTTAATAAGCTCTATAGGCTTACCGGTATTATTTATACCTAAAAAGGATAGTAGCTTACGACTCTATATCGATTATTAAGGGTTAAACGCGATAACGATTAAGAATAGGTACCCTTTAGCCCTAATCGGTAAGCTATTAGATAGGCTTGCCACGGCTAAATACTTTTCTAAGGTGGATATCTAAGATACCTATTATAGGATCTGGATTAAGAAGGAGGACCGCTAAAAGACGGCGTTTAGAATACGATACGGCTATTATAAGTATACGGTTATACTATTCGGGCTAATAAATACTCCGGCTACCTTCTAGGCGTATATTTACTAAGCACTCGCCGGTTTACTAGATATATATTATATCGCTTACCTAAATAATATCCTTATATATTCCACGTTAAGGGAGTGGCATATAAAGGACCTAAAAAAGGTCTTAGATCGGCTTCGTAGGGCCTAGCTATACGCGAAGCTATTAAAGTACGAATTCTACTATAACCGAGTAGACTTCTTAGGGTTTATAATAACCCGCGAAGGCATCGCGATAAATCCGGAACGTGTGCGTATAGTCGCCGAGTAGCTAGCGCCCGAGTCCTTCCGGGATATCTAAGTTTTCCTCGGTTTTACTAACTTCTATAGGAGGTTTATTAAGGGATACTCTAGAGTTACCACGCCGCTAACTACGCTATTAAAAGGTACTTAGGCGGGTAAAAAGAAAGGACCTTTTAAGTTCCCGGATAACGCTAAGGGGGCGTTTAAGTTACTAAAGGTCGCCTTCGGGTCGGCGACTATTCTACGGTACTAGAATCCAGTGCTAGATATAAGGATTAAGACGGATACCTTGAATAAGGCTATTTCCGGGATCCTAAGTCAGAAGTATAAGACTAGATAGCGACTAGTCGCCTACTTCTCGCGGAAGCTCTCTAAGATAAAGTAACGATAAGGTATAGGATAGCAGGAGCTATTAGCTATAATAAAAAGCCTCGAGTATTAGCGTTACTATCTTAAGGGTATAGGGTAGGTATTTACTATACTAATAGACTATTAGGCGCTTAAAGGCGTACTAAACACGCCGGCCCGGGACCTTCACGGAAGGGTCGCTAAATAAGTATACCCATTATTATTATTCGAGTTTAAGGTTTAATACCGCCTAGGTAAGATAAACCCGGTAGACGGCCTATTAAGACGGCCGGATTATATAATAGACGAAACGCCGTATAATAACGTGCTTCCTACCTTATTGTGAAGGTTATAACTAGTTAGCGACCTCCTAATAAGTATTCGTTAACGTATCACGAGTATCTATCTTACCCTAATAAGTAACGCGGTAAAGATCGTATACGTTTAAGCCGCTTAGGTAACGCTACCCGAATATAGGCCTAGTAAACATAAACGGGCATAGACTCTATAGGAGGGAGCCCTGCCTAGCTTAAAAGATAAGGACGGAAAAGGGCTACGACCTCTGCGTCTTATCGACGACACCCGGCGTGTTATTATCGCTACTATTACCCGCTCCTAAATATAAGATATAAGGCGTAAAGTAACTACCTAGCGAAGGGTCGCCGATAAAATATCGCTAATACCCGAGGCTAATAAGGCTAGGGTTACTATAATACCGGATTAGTATATGCTACGTTTTATAACCTAAGAGCTAGCTAGGAATAAAACGGCAGGTTACGTATTATTAGCGAGGAACTAAAAGATCTAGTTAAAGGGCTATAGACTACTAACCCGGATTATATATCCTTAATTAAGAATATTCGCTAAAGGACCGGAAAAAAAGCGGGGTACTCTCTTAAAGAAAAGGATATACTATTATTTAAGGGACGATTAGTACTGCCTATATAGGGCGCCCTAAGGGTGGAGGTCCTACGATAGCACCACTATAACCCTAGAGCTAGGTATATAGGAGCGAATAAAACGCTTAAGCTAATCTTAAGAAAGATCTACTAGGTGGACTTAGCGGCGGACGTTCGCGATTATATCGCCGTATATTCGGCGTGTTAAGGAGTATAGGTACTATAATATAAGCCGTACGGTTAGCTATAGCCGCTGCCGTTACCTACGTATCCGTTCTAAGAGATTAGTATGGATTTTATTACGGGTCTACCGCCTATAAAAGGGGCCGACGGGTAAACGTATAACGCTATCCTAGTAATCGTCGACCGGTATATAAAGTACGCTCTGTTTATTCCTACGCGGAAAGACCTAATAGCACCCTAACTAGCGGCGCTACTATATAGGGAAATTAAATACCGATTCGGTAGCCCGGAGGGCATAGTAACAGACCGGGATAAGCTATTTACTAGTTAGTTTTAGATAGAGTTCTGCTATAAGCGGGCGAATACTTAGCGACTATCCACTATATACTATCCGTAAACGGATAGTTAGATAGAATAAATATATTAGTTCCTAATTAAGTACCTACGAATAATCGCCGGTAACGCGACGACGTAATAGCCTATTTAGTTATTAAAAGCAGGGTTCGCCTATAATAATAGCGAGTATTCCTTATTTAGTATCTCGCTATACGAAGCGTTATACGGGTACTATCTATATATAGTGGAATATATTCGACCTAGGGACGATACCCGGGTATAGGGCGTTTAAGAACGTATTAAAAAGTTAGCGGAGGTTCGGCGGAAGGTCCGCGACTATTAGGCGCGTGCTATAAAGCACTAGGCTCGGCACTATAATAAACGCTACTAACTAGACTATCTATAAAAAACTTCCGATTCCGCTAAGGGTTAAAGCTAGCACTATAATATATTCGGGTATAGGTAACTAAGAGAATCGGCGAGCAGGCATATAGGGTTCGCCTTCCTATATAGTATACGAGGATACACGATATATTCCTAGTATCCTTATTAAAACCATAGAAAGACCGAGTAGCCGTAGAGCTATTAGCGAAGGATCTCCCGCTTCTAGAGGAGGAGTAAGATAAGTAGGAGGTAGAAGATATCGTTAATTATAAAAAAAAACAAAGGAAAACGTTCTATCTTATAAAGTAAGTAGGCTAGCCGGTAAAATATAATACCTAGGAACCAGAGGACCACCTAAAGAACGCTCCAGGGATCCGGAAAAGGTACTAGAAGTATAAAAAGCATATATATAAAAAGTAGGACGACTATAAGATAGTATAAGGCGCCGAAGGGTTATCGGATATAAAAATAAGAACTTAATTACAGGTTATAATAACCTTTCCTTATAATAACTAAATAAACGGGGTTAAGCCCCGACTAGCCTAAAAATATCCTAAACTATTAGAATAAAGTTTAACGCTATTTTAGGCTATTATTACTAGTAAATACTTAGCAAATAAAAAAAAATTAGTCACTAAAACTATAAAAATCGGTCTTATTACTAATATTAGCGGTCACGATATCGTTATTATTAGCGGGGGCCGGCTAAGTAGCGGGCGTATAGCGGTAAGGTATACGAATATAATAATAAAGGATATCCTCCTTATTAGAAAAGGTAAACGCCGGCGGCGTATACTTAGTATCGCTAGAAAGGCCGGGAGTAGTAGCTAATAAAACGGCGGAAGATCGGCGATAAGCAGGGCGGCGGGGATAAACCATAGCGGGATAAAAGGCAGGCGCGACGGCCTCGTTAAAGCTATTAGTAAAAGGATTATTATCGCTATCGGCAAAGGCGTGGCTATAATAAGTAGCCGCTAAATACCCAGCAAAACGGTAAGCCAGGGCAGGGCGTCTAGGATTATTAACGGCCGCTAAAAGGTTAACGAGTCTATCCAAAGATAAAAACGCCTTAAAACCTTAAAGGCGGTCCTCGCGGTTAAACAGGCAGTAACCGTTTATCGCTAAATCCTTAATAAAAAAGATAAGCGACTTAACGTCGCGGAGATCGCCCTTATAAAGGGGACGGGTTTAGTCCAGTAACGCTAACGCTTAGGTGTTATTACTATAACTAAGACGGTGCATAAAATTAACCGTTATTATAGAATATAAAAATAAGATCTCGTCTAAAACTAGTATCTACGACTACTAACCGTTAGGAATATAGCCGAATAATCAGCGACTGGAAAATGAACTCATATCCTTAACGGTAAGCTTCTTCTTACCATAGTCTATAACCACGCGGAACCACTTATAGGCCTTAGAAATACGCTTATAGGCGCGGCGCTAAGCTATTAGCGTTAAATTATCATCTACTATATAAACGCGCTTACTGCTATTCTATAGTAACTAAGCAGCGCCTAGCAGGAAATCCGGAATCTAATAACTAATTAGTATAAGGAAAACGCTAAAGGATCGGCGAACCTATAATAACGTATTTCTAATAGCCGCGGGCGTAGGCGATATAATAGCTAGCGCCGGTGCTATTACTAGCCTTATTAAAGTAATCGACGCTAATATAAACGTCTAGCCGGGACACATAAAATAAACAGGGAGCTTTATCCCTAATAACAAACTCCTATCCGTTATCGGTATTATATTAAAGCTCTTAGAGAGCCATAATAACCTATAAATTAACCGACGATATAGCGGCGATAAATTAGCGATAATAATATTGATAATAATAATAGAATTAAGATAAATAAAATAATCGCTATACGGTTAGCGATTATAGTAATAACTAAAGATAGTTATAGGAGGAGAATTAGGAGCTATAAGGAAAAGTCACGTAAGGAACTATATACTTATCGCCGAACGGTTACCTAAGGCTAGGCATAATATCCGCGAAAGGTTAGATAACCATAGGTAATAATAAGTATCGCGGAGTTTCTATAGCAACACTCGGATAAATCATAAGGCATATAGTCGGCGATAGAACGCTAATAGGCAGGTAAATAAAAGAGCGGCCACTCTTTTTCCTACGGGTTTTAATAAGGGCTCGTATAGAACCAGATAGATATAATTAATCGCGATAAACACGTAATTAAAGGCATCACGATAATATAAGTCTACGGGACTAGACTTATCAAGGGGGGGGGGGCAGTATAACAAGATAATCGCAGACCCATCGGCATATAGTCGGACCGATAACCGCGCACGGACCAACGATCCGAACCTATCTCTATGCGTACGTTAAGAGATCAGTTTAATCCCTTAAGTTAAAGTCTTAGTTTAAAGTCAGCGCTTAGTTAACGAATATACTACGATCACTCTACGATACTAAGCTATCAAGCCTTTTCTATAATATCTTTTCCTTAACTAAAGTCTACGGACTTTCCTTTCGTTACAAGGGGGTCCTTATAATATTCCTTCCCTAATTATATAACTTATTTATACTAATAATACCACCTTCGCTATTACCTTTATAGTTTTATTTCTTTTTACTTCTTTAAGAATATCTATTACTATTAATAGTATATTTCCTATTAGCCCCGGCCCTATCTCGCGTCGCTTTCTTATTCTAACTTTTATTCCTTTTTATAGAAGATATTTAAGTTTTTAGGATTATCTCCGGCTCTTAAGGTACGTTTTCTTATTTTTTTATAAGTTTCGCGCGACTTTTACCATCTTATATATAATAATAGGGGGCTAATAATAATAATAGTAATAATACTAATAAGGAGGCATATACTCCCGCCCGGGCTAGTAAAATGATTATTACCCTTACCTTAGCTATAAACCGCCGCGCGTAGCTAGCCCGAGCCGCTAAGGCTAAGGGTAAGCGTTCCGTGGGCGATACCTTTATAATAGTTAAGAGCCCCGCGAAGCGCGCTTATAGAATAAAATATCCTCCTAGAGGAGCCCGCGAGGGCTTTTCTTATATATACGTGAAAGTAGTTACCTCCGGCTAGGATAAGCGGCGCTATCATAATTAGTTAGGACCCGGAGCGAGGTTAGCTAACCTTAAATGCTATAACCACTTAAAGAGCGGTTATAAATACCTTCCTCCTCCGCCTAGGATAGCTAGTCCGTTAATAATACTCTTAGAGGTAGTAAAGTAGTTAACGATAGCCCCTTTTAAACTCCTAAGGCGATAAAGGCGCTCGCGGCGGCTTATTTAGCCTTTTAGAAGGCGTCGGGGGCCTATAAAGAGACTCCTAGTATTTTATAAAAGGATTAGTCTATTTTAATACTTATCCACTTAAGACCCGGTAAGCCTTGCTTATTAGTCTATATTACTGCCTCCCCTACTTATAAAGGCTCCTTTATTATAATAGATAGACCTATACCTATTATAGCGCCTCCTATTATCGTTACGCCTACTCCTAATATAACGATTACCTTTATAGGGGTAGAAGGCCTATACCGGTTAAACCGGTTTATATAGGTAGTTAAAACTGTTATAGGGGTTATAGACGTTAAGGGGAAAGGACGTTAAGTCCTTTAAGGAGAACGAAAAGGATGGGTAGGCTATAGTCGCGTTAGCTAAGTTATTTTTTATTATCCCTATAAATAATAGCGGTCGTAAAGGCAATCGTAATAATATTAACCTTAACGCTTAAACCCGGTAGCTAGGAGCAGGGCTTATCCGCTCTAAATTAAGTAAGGCCTTAACTGGAACGACGGTAAGTCCTACTATTCCGACCGTAACTAGTGCGCTAATAACGTGACGTCCGATCTCCCTAAGTATCACACCCAATTTGTATGTAGAAGTTGAGTAGGTATATATAATCACCATAGGTATATAGGTAGGTACTGCCTATCGTGTCACTTCCCTTATCTTATTAACCATTATAATTATCCTAGGTATATAGGTATATAGGTATAACGTAGGTATTGGATAGGTAAGAACCAGGCACACGGGCAGATGAATTCCTTGCTATATCATGATTTGGGGCTTATTTAAGCTGAGTTCAGGGGCGAAATGTGTGTTAATAGGGAGGTGAGGTGGAAGACGCGAATTGAATAGCTTACCTACTCGTTGTGCCTACCTACCTTACCGGGAAAATGGGGTTTAAAGGTATAGTTGTAGAATAGCTGTTAATAGCTGCTGGACACTAGTGCACGGTTGCGTTGTTATGCAACTTGGCAACCACTAGTATAATTGTCTGCCGTTGTATAGCGTTGCAGTAAAAAATACCTTTTTATATGTCACTCCGTAGTGGGTAATGTGGTTTACCCTTAAGTATGGGGATTAGACTACTGCTTATTAATTATTACGTAGATATATACGTAGTGGTGTAGCATGTCAACCCGTAGCTTGTATCCTTAAAGTCGTCTGTTCGATCCTTGTGACTGTTGTAATTTTTTGACCGAATTCTGTAGATTGTAGATTGTAGTTGTAGATGGTAGATTGTAGATCGATTAAGCCTCCGGAATCGGAAGCCTCCGGAATAGGAGGCTTAAGATTTTATTTTATTTTTTAAAAAAAGTTACAACGGCAGACAATTCCACAACGATTGACCCCTCCAGCAACTATTATTCTGCATCCAGCAATTGTTATTCTGATAGTTACTGTAAATTTTTTAGCAACAGTTGCTAACCTGCACAACTGCAAACAACTGTATCTTCCCCCCGCATCTTCCCGGTAAGGTAGGTAGGTGTATATTATAGTTATACGAACTAACGTAACTCAGTATATACGGTACTTTACGTTATCGCGTGGACCCACTAAGACCCACTTATTACGGTCGGAATAGTAGGACTTACGGTCGTTCTAGATAAGCCCTTAATTAATATAAGCGGCTTTACCGTTATCCTAACCTTTATTCGATCCTTACGACCTTTTTTATAACTCTTCTTATTCTCGCGATATTCATAGGGTTTATCGTTACTCTTAATCGGGCTATACTTCTCTTCGTAACGATCGAAGGCGCTTAGTTCTTATAGCGACTCCGTTAGCTCCTAGGAAATTTAAGCGTATTCTTTTTACTTTACTAACGCCTCTTTATCACGCCTCTAACTATTTTCCTATTTCTAGCGCTTAGGATCTCCTCTATTATCTATTCTTTTTCCTCTAGGCTATCACGGATTAGGCCGGGCTAAGGGTCGTATAGGACCTAGCTACGTAACGGGTCTTCGCTTACGCGTTATAATAGGTTTATATAGAACCTCAGGTATATATTCGAGGGTATAGTTAGCTTTATTTTATATAGGTTAATAACCCTAGTCACTCTTCCTTTTAGTATAACTAGCTTAACTTATATCATAGCCGGGGGGTAAAGTAGAGTTTGTGAGTAAGAGCTATATAAGGTCGCCCTCTCGGAACCGTTCTATAGGAATATAACGTTTATTCGCGGACTTGTTTTTATTATAGTTATATAGCTATTATCGCGGCTTAAATAAACTCCGTAGCCTCTTAGAGATAGCGGAGTAAGCTATAGGCGGTTAACTCCTAAGTATCGCCACTTAGTCTTTCGTAGATCTAGATCGGGTTAATATAGTATCTATACTCTAAGAAGAACGGGCTAATCTTTATAGTTAAGCTCTTGCGGTTATTTAACGCTAGTTATATTAAAGGTAGTAACTTATCCTAATCGTCTTGGGTATAGTATATAAAAGCTTAGAGGTACGCTTATACCTTTTAGTTGGTTTATTCGGTAGCGTTATCGGTTTAGGGGTAGTAGGCTATAGTTAGTTATTATTCGATCCTAGCTAGTGTATAGAAGTATCGCTAAAAGCGGCTTATTTAGTTAAAGCCTTTATTGCTTATAATCGAATAGGGTATACTATAGAATCGGGAATAATAAGATAAAAACTCTTTAATATAGGCTTTTATATTTATAGAGTCTATCGCTTTAAGGGTAATAGCCTTTCTTAATCGGTTAGTTATAACCTGTAAGTATCTATATTTCTTCTTTTTAGCGGGTAGTAGGTCGGTTATAAAGTCTATTAATAAGTCACTCGTTATTCGTTTAGGGACCAGTAATGGCTTTAGGAGTCCTTATCTAGTTTTCCTCTATACGTAGCTCTAGTTATAGATATCGTAGTTCCGTATAAACCTGGGTATATCTTTATTTATCCCCAGGTAAAAAAAGCGTCTTATTATGAAAGCGATTATAATCTCTTACCCTGAATAGCCTCTAATCGTAGAGTCGTGTATAGCCTAGATTACCTGAGTTTATAACGTGCTCCCTCCTTAGGCTCTCGGCACGTATAGGCGGTCTCGGAATATTAGTAGCCTTTATAAAGTGATTCTATACTTTAGAATCTAAGCTTAAACACTTAATAAAAGGGGGAACTATTACTTGCCTCCGGATACGGCTTAGGTAGCTAGGCGGTATGAGTTATCTTCCTTCGCTATAGAGTCCTATAGTCTTTATAGCTTATTATCGACTTCGAATGTACGTCGCTTCTCGCGAAGGAGGTAGATCTGTATTAGAATAAAGGCTTCTCGGATTAATTGTATATACCGAGTTTATTCCTGTTTATCTAATAAGTCTTTTAGCTTATTTTATTCTCTCCGTAAAAGAGCGTTAGCGGTATAGTTATTAGCACCCTTACGGTATTTTAGTATAAAATCGAATTAAGCTAGCTTATTAGCCTATCGACTTTATCTTTTCTTAAGTATCCTTTTTATTATAAAGTACGTTAGTGCCTTATAATTAAATAGGATTATAAAATAACTATAACTTAGGAGCTTAGCTTTTTAGTGCGTTACATAGCTTATAACCACTAATATCTCCTTATTATAAATCGGGTAATTATACTCGGCTCGTATAAGTCGCTGCGAGTAATAGGCGATTATATAATAGCGGCCTTATCTATCCTTTTAAGTTAAAGCGCCCCCTATCGCGAATCCTAAGTAATCGGTTTCTATAAAGGTTTTATTACTTAAGACCTATTATCGTAAAATTAGTTTTTCTTAGAACTTTCTTTTAACCTCTTCGAAGGCCGCTTACTTATCGGGGCCTAAGTTAACGCCTAGTCTTTTTTTAATAATGTTGTTAATACTACTATAATATAAGCGAAGTTCTTTACGAATATTCGGTAATAGTTTATAAAGCCTAAAAAGCTTCGGACTCCCTTTATTAAGGTCAGGGCTTCCTACTCCCGGATCGCTTTTAGTTTATCGGGGTTACACGAAACGCCCTGGCCGGCGGTGACTATAAATCCTAGGTACTTTATAGTCTTCACGCTATACTCGTATTTTACCAGGTTAAGCGTTAACTCGGCGTCGCTTAGAGATTATAATAGTAGTTTAACCTTCTTGTTAAAATCGCGGAAAGATATACTCGAGTAAATAAGGATATTATTAATATATACGGTAAGATAATCGTTAAGGTAGCCTTAAAGGGTCTTATTAATATATCGCTAAAAGTATAGGGGAGTATTACTTAACCTAAAAGGGTAACTAACTATACGAATAAGCGGAATCGGGTCCGGAATATAGTCTTCGTTTCGTGGCTAGCGGCTACTCGGATCTTATAAAAAGCGGCGACTACGTAAAGCTTTATAAGCCACTTAGCTTATTCTAGGCTCCGGAGTAACTCCGTGATTAGGGGGAGAGGATAATAGTCTCTTTATATAATCGCGTTTAGGGCGTAGTAATCGTAATAGAATTATAACCCGCCCCCTAGTTTCTTTAAGAATAGGACTAACACTTTTATAGCTAAGCTATTAGCCCGCATAAACCCCTTATCGATTAGGTAGGTAAGGGTCTTCTATCAGACTAGTAGCTCTTCCCTTAATATATTTTAAAAAGGGCCCTAGGGTAGTTCTGGCTCCTTTTTATCGGGTTCTTATATAAGGTTCACTTTTTAGTTAACTCCAGGTTAGTAAGGAGGGAGCCGGTTTATTTATAAATCTAAGAATAAGTCGGGAAATTATTATAGAATCTGTTCCGGAATATATTTCCGGGGGTTAACGAGGGACTTACCACGGAGGGCTTTATTTATGGTTCGAGTTATTCCGACTATACCACTTGGTTATTCCGACTGTAGTTCAGACTTAGACCCTAATTTTCTTACCAATCTTCCTTATTAATCTATATCGTTAATCTATATCGTCAATCTACGTCGTTAATCCACGTTATTAATCTACGTCGTTAATCTACGTCGTTAATCCACGTTATTAATCTACGTCGTTAATCTACGTCGTTAATCTACGTCGTTAATCTACGTCGTTAAGCTATAGATACAGGCAGCGCGTTCCGTTACCTCGTTATATAAAGTAAGAATAAGATAGCCGCGGTCGCGTGGGCGTGGGTGTGGACGTGGAAGACGAAGACGAAGACGAAGACGAAGACGAAGACGAAGACGAAGACGAAGACGAAGGAGTTACTGCTACTGCTGCTACTAGCTCGATCGAACGAACAAGCTATCCGTTAATTAAGTCCGAGCGATCAAATTAATAAAAAAAGACGTCGAAGTGGTTTGCGACCGTGGTTGCGAAGGGTCTATGTCTGAACTATAGTTGGAATAACCAAGTGGTATAGTCGGAATAACTCGAACCTTTATTAATATCCCTAATACTAATTACGTAGAGAGCCAGGTCTTTATTTCCGAACCGTTATTTCCTTTATAAACGATATATAATACCGGTAAATACTAAACCGGTTATTATTTAAGCTCCACGAATTACTTTAATATTATCGGGCTTCTCCTCGTCCTTTAACCGGATATTTATCCGGGCTATTCTATAATAGAGTCGGCGCCTTTTTATATAGTGAATAATGTCGTTATATTCTATTCAGGGCTTCCTTATAAACACGTTATAATCTAATCCTATTATTATATAGGCGAATAACCGTTATATATATTTACTAATCTCGAGATTATATATAGTAGTACCTAAGCTCTTAGTAGACCCATAGTATTAGAGATCCCTAAAATGGGTCTTCTAGTCTTATCGACTAACAGGAGGCGGAGGGACTTTATAAGATATTCGTTTATAACTACGTAATAGTTATATTTAGTATCTATAAGAGCGGTAATTAACCTTTTGTTTATCTGCGCTTATATAAAAGTAAAAGAATTACTACACGACTAAGATATAACCTCTTTTTAATCCCTTTTTCCTTTATAGTCGGCTTTAGTCCCTATTTTCGTACTAACACTAGTCTTTTTCTAAGTCTTTATCGCTATCTATAACTCCGATATAGATTATCTTATTATCCTAGGTCGCCGAGACCTTAGCTACGCGGGCCTCTCTGCAACCTTTGGCGTTTTTCTTTTTAAAGCGGTATATCCTAGTAAGGCATCCCTTTTTTCTGTAATTATAGCACTCTTTTATCTCTTTTCTCTTAGTCTATACTTAATTAACTCCTTTTATCTTTATATCGTTCTTATAATCGCGGGTATAATTATTATTATTATTATTACGAGGTGCCTAACTAAATTATAGCCTTATAGCGAGGGCTTCGACCTTCTAAGCGATACTTTATTTTTCGGTTACCTAGGCGTAATAGTTATATAGGAGTTCCGCGGTAATAAGTGCGGCACGGAGGCGATTACTAATCGCTCCCTCTAGGCATATAATCTTTATAGTATTATTCTATTAGCTTTTGGCGGTAATAGCTAGTTATCGCTTAAACTAGGGTATAAAGCTCCTGAATATTTAGTCCTTATATATTATAGGTTTTGTTAAGGAGTAAAGAGAGTCGTTGAGACTATAATAATAATAGGTTATAAAGCTGGCCTTAGGGGGGGAATGATTATAAGATTATTCGTTAAGCTCCTTTAACTCAGGACTTAATGGGAAACACCCTACTTAAGGACTAGTGACTATTATCAGGGATATTCTATTCGAGGGGATCGTATAGGACTTACAGGCGTTTAAGGAATGTGTTAAGGACCCGGGACCGGCCCTAAGGTTAACCCTAGGGATATTTAGGACCCAGTTATGTTTTAAGACTATTAAGCTAGCCTAAGACATGTGTGTCTTAGAGCCTTAGGTTATTATATATCGATCCTAGGGAGGATAGTCACTAGTCCTTAAGTAGGGTATTTCCTGTCAAATCCTGAGTTAAAAGGGTTTAACGAATAATCTTATAATTATTCCCCCTAAGGTTAGCTTCGTGACCTATTCTTATTATAGTCTTAATAACTATCTTTACTCCTTATATAAACCTATAATATTTTATTTATTCTAACCGTTTATGGGTATAACGACTATTAAGTGTTTAAAAAACTTATTATTATTTAAATCCTATTATCACCTCTTAACTAATACTTAAGACACCCCCTAAGCGTACTATTATTATTTATACCCGGGATACTTCCCCCGCTAATAAAGGAGCTAAAGCCGGGCTATTAGGCGCCGATCACGAGTAGTCCCTTATACCCGAGTTAGAGGAAAAAGATAGTAACCCCGAATTCGAGATTTATAGATAAGCTAACCCGGATACTTATAATCCCGCGGTAAGACCACCCCTTAACTAAGGGACCCCCTAAGTTATCCGCGTAGGACCCTAATTCGATATTAAAGACCTTAAACCCCCCCCCCCCCCCGGTACTCTATTATTAGCGGAACTCGTCTTCCTAATTAAGCGCTATAAGGACCGCCGAGCGCGCGAAAAGAAAGAGAAGCGTCTCCTTACCCTCTAATAAGGGAAGGACTCCGATACCTCCGAATATACCCCCCGAGGGGACTCCCGTAAAAGCTAGTATAAGGTCCTATAAAAGCTCCCCGAATAGGACAGGCAGTCCTATAACTAGTTCTAGACGTTTATCGAAAAGATCGAAAAGCGCTTTATACTCGGTAAGGTTAAGCTATCCGAAGCAGAGAAGATCTATTTAGCCTTTACTATACTACTAAAGATTATAAAGTCCTAATAGCATGCCTATTATAGGCGCGTTTATAGGAAGACTAAGGGTACTACCTAGGAGGACCTTAAAACCTTCCTAACCGAGTAATTAGTTAATACTAAGACCCGTAAGATATTTATAACTAAGAAGCTATTCTTATACTAGATTATATAGAAACCTAATTAAACCTATGCTAAGTTTATTAATAGGCTAAACTCGTTATTTAATAAGGTATCCCTACTCTTCCCTAATAAATAGCGTATATAATTAATCTTAACGAAGCTTAATAAGCCGCTATATAACTAGATCGCGGCTACCGGTATTCCTATTAATAATAAGGCCTTAGGTATCGTAGCCCGATAAGCAGAGATTACTCTTTTATATAAAAATAAAAAAGAGATGCCCCGGAATAATCGCCTAAGGTATCCCCGCGCTAAGAAGCGTAGGCGTAATTAGTCCCCTAGGACCACTAAAAAGACTTAGATAGGTTATCCCTAGGGTTAACGTATAGTCTATCGGGTCCTTTAAGATATATATTAAGGTTACGGATAGTTAGGACCGAACCCGGATATATCCGATCAAGTTCGAGGTGCTAGATATAGACCCTAATAGGTCCTAAGTTATCCTCGGTATACCCTAGTTAGTAGAATATAACCCTATTACCTCTTTTTAGTCCGGCGAATAGATATATTTACTTTAATAAGAGGACCTTTAAGGGGTCCCGGGTCAAAGAGAGTTAAAGAAGGCGAGGGAGTATATATAGCTTATTATCCGCCTTATAAAATCCGGTGCCCCCTGTATCGGCCGAGTTATCGGTATAAAGTAGAACGCTACTAAGGAAAAAAAGGATATATTACCTAATAGTCCTTTAATCCCGGTTATTTAATCGGACCCGTCGTTACCTATACCCCTTATAACCCCTAACCCGACCTAATTAGACTAAGGGATCCTAGAATATCTTAATCCCGGACCCTACTAGGAGTTATTAGATAAGGGCGAGTTAGGGAATATTATCCCCGAGTATTATTAAAAGTTCTTGGATATTTTCGATAATATAGAGGCCGGCTATTTACCCGCCTATTAGCGTTAGGATTATATAATCGAGATAAAGGAAGGTAAGTCACCCTTATTTAGCCTTATTTACCCCCTAGCTAATTAAGAACTAGCTATCTCATAAAAATATATTAAAGAGGCTATAGCTAAAGGGTGGATTCGCTTATCGATAAGCTCCACGGGCGCCCTGATCCTATTTATACTAAAAAAGGGTGGATAGCTACGCCTATATATAGATTATCGAGGTCTTAATAAGGTTACCCGTAAGGACCGTACCCCGCTCCCCTTAATATATAAAATCCTTAACCGTCTTATGTCCTCCACGGTCTATACTAAGTTAGACCTTAAGGACGCGTACTATCGCTTAAGAATTTAAGAAGGGGACGAGTAGAAGACAGCTTTTAGAACTAAGTATAGACACTTTAAGTACTTAGTAATGTCTTTTAGTCTATATAATACCCCCACTAGTTTCTAGCGTTATATTAATAAAACCTTAAAGGGTTTTATCGATACTATCTACGTTATATACCTAGACGATATCCTGATTTATAGTAAGGACCTTAGTACCTACCGCATACATGTTAAGGAGATCCTTATACGCCTAAGGGAATAGTCCCTATTCGTAAACCCTTAGAAGTGCGTGTTTAAGACGTAAGAGGTTAAGTTCTTAGGCTTTATATACAGTCCTAAGGGTGTCTTTATAGACCCTAAAAGGGTTAAGGCTATTAAGGATTAGGAGGAACCTAACTCTATTAAGAAGATTTAGGTCTTCCTGGGTTTTACCGATTTTTACCGATATTTTATCGAAGGCTACTCTAAGGTCGCCGCCCGCCTTACGGACCTCTTAAGGTTAGGGTAGACTAGGTATATTCTAGTTAGGGGATATAGAGAGGGCCGTTTTTAAGAAGTTACGATTATTAATCTAATCGGCACCCGTGCTACGGCATTTTAACCTAGCCTTAACTATTCGTATAGAACCTAACGTATCTAACTTCGTATTAAGCGCTATAATTAGCTAGTATAAGGACTAAACCTAGCGACCCGTGGCGTTCCTATCTAGGAAGCTAAGGGGACCCGAACTAAACTATCCGATATTAGATACCGAGTTAATAGCGATTATCGAAGCGTTCCGGTAATAACGCTATTATTCAGCGTATAGTTAAACCCTAATAAAGGTACTAACTAACCACTTAAACCACCGGTATCTACTAAATAAGCCTTAAATTAAACCTTAACACGCCTATTAGCTAGAGAAGCTATTAAGCTTTAATATTAAGATTCCTTACTATCCGGGCATTTAGAACCCCGTAGATAGGCTTTCACGAAAGCTATAGCTCGTTATAGATTAAGCGGATCTTAAAGCAGAGCGGTAGAAGCCCGTTAAGGGATTTACTAAGGAGTTTGTTATTAGCCTTATAAGGGCCCGAGGTATACCTAAGCCCTCGGGTCTGCTTAGCCTAAAGGATAAGATTAATTATCTTAACCTAGAAGGACGATCCCTTTTATATCTCCTTAGTATTAAAGGATAACTTAGCGGACCTATAGTCCTATAATAGTTAGGGTACGGTCTACTTTAGGGACCGTCTCTTTATACCGAACTAGTTAGGTTTACGCGATAAGGTCCTCTAGGTATTTTATAACGCACCTATTACGGGTTACCCTAGGTTAGGTCGTACTATTAAAAGGATTTTTAAGTCTTATTACTAGGAATACCTTTTACGAGATATTAAGAAGTTCGTGCCTATATATAGTATCTGTTAAAGGACTAAGCCCTCTTAGTATAAGCCCTTTAGGTACCTAGTTCCTTTACTCGTACCCGAATAGCTATTCTAAGAGATCTTAATAGACTTCGTGATAGGCCTCCCCCTTATAACCTTATAGGGAAAGAAAAGGGACTCTATCCTAGTTGTGGTATATCGATATACTAAGTACGCGATATATATCCCCTATAGCAGCTCTTTAATAGCTAAAGGTCTCGCTAATATCCTATAGGTGTATATATTTAGCACCTACGGCCTACCTAATAGTATCGTTTTAGACCGAGGGTCCTTATTTACTAGTAAGTTCTGGACTATCCTATATAGCCTCCTAAGTATCGAACGGCGGTTATTAACCGCGTTCTACCCTTAAAGGGATAGCTAAACGGAATAATAGAACCAGAACTTAGAGTATTTCCTATAGGTATTCGGTGCCCTATAACAGGACGACTAGGTTAACTAGCTGCCCCTAGCCTAGTTTACTTATAATACCGTATAGCACTTAGCTATCTGGTAAACCCCTTCCGTTACGCTAATAGGTTTTGGCCTACGTGGACTATATAATATATAGATATATAAGTCAGGTAAGGCTCGTGCCGCCGTAGCCGAGTAAAGGGTAAAGCACCTTATATTCAATCGTAGGGCAATAGAGGTCCTTATTAGGAAAGCCTAAACTATATACGAATAGTACTATAACGCCGGCTAGGCGGCCTAGCGCTTTAAGATTAGCGACTATATACTATTATCCTTATAGAATATTAAGTAGCGTCGCCTTAATAAAAAACTATTAGATAAGTTCCTTAGCCTTTATAGAATTACCTTTATAGTAGGATAGTATAGGTTCGCCTATAAGCTAAAGCTCCTAGAGTCGATAAAGATTTATAATACTTTCCTAATCTTACTCCTTGAACTCTAAAAGTCTCGGGATAGTAGGTCGCCTATACCCGTGGACGTTAAGGTCGAACTATAAGAATCGAATAAATACGAGGTAGAGGAGGGCCTGGCTTATCGGTATAACGGGAATAGACGCGAATACCTTATTAAATAGGCCGGGTATAAATATAAATATAATATATAGGAACTATAAAGATACCTCCCCGACACGCTTATCGAGGAGTATTATAATCGAAAGAGTGAAACTAGTTAATAGTATTATTAGTGGCCCGTAGGGACTTTTCTTATTTAGGTCTAAGGAAGAAAAAAAATTTACTAATACCCCCTCCGCCCCTTAACTCCCCTTAGTCCGAGCCTAATAACCACTATAAGTAATCCTTATTTAATTTTTATAACCGGTTTTTTTATCAAGACCGGCTAATTTCGAATTTTATTAACTAACTAGCCTAGGCGGCGGGTAATAGTGGCTAGGTAACGCTTTATATAAATAGGAGTATCGCGCCTTTTACGCTCGGCCTCCTTTTCCTCTTTTTAGTAACGACGCGCTACGGGGTCGAACCATTTATTATCCTAAGCGTATTTCTTTATAGCCTTAAGGGCCCGACGTAACTTAGTTTAGACCCAGAAGGCCCGGCGCTTATATATATTAGCGGTACTCTTTATAAGGATATTAGGCTAACTTATAAACATCTAGTCGTCTAGACTATTACTACCCTATACGGCCGCTACTAATATCTTCTATAGCTCTTTAGCTACCTGCTCCGCCTATAATAGAAGCTATATATCTAGTTAGTAACCTCGGCAGTAGTTAAAATAAAAGGGACTATAGCTATATAAATATACTAACTCGTAGTCGCGGCTATTAGTATTATAGAAGTAATAGTATTTATTGGGTACGGTTAGTCCGACTAGGGCACTTGGTTATTCCGACTAGGGCAGTACTGACAACACCTGACGCCAGCCGCCACGACTTCTTTTTATACCTAGATACTTATAGACACGTATTAAGCGTATCGTCGTTACGATAAATTAAGTGTATCGTCACTACGATCAATTAAGCATATCGTCGTTACGATTAATTGAGTGTATCGTCGGTATCGTCGGTATCGTCGCTACGATTAATTAAGTGTATCGTCGGTATCGTCTCTACGATTAATTAAGTGTATCGTCGGGACCATCGCTACGATCGATTAAGCGTATCGTCGATTAATTAAGTGTATTGTCAGGACCGTCGCTACGATTAATTAAGTGTATTATCGGGACCATCGCTACGATCGATTAAGCGTATCGTCGTTACGATTACTTAAGTGTATCGTCGGGACCGTCGCTACGATGAATTAAGTGTATCGTCGGTATCGTCTCTACGATTAATTAAGTGTATCGTCGGTATCGTCTCTACGATTAATTAAGTGTATCGTCGGGACCATCGCTACGATCGATTAAGCGTATCGTCGATTAATTAAGTGTATTGTCAGGACCGTCGCTACGATTAATTAAGTGTATTATCGGGACCATCGCTACGATCGATTAAGCGTATCGTCGTTACGATTAATTAAGTGTATTGTCGGGACCGTCGCTACGATCAATTGAGTGTATCGTCGTTACGATCAATTAAGCGGATATCTTATAGTATATGAAAGTATCTGGGTATAAGCGGAACACGCGGGCGGGTATCACCGGCTATCAACATAGGACCCCAGTCGGAATAAGCAAGTGCCCCAGTCGGACTAACCGTACCCTAAAACCCTATTTATTAGATACCTTATTACCGCGGCAGGGCCGTATAATAAGGGGACCGGTAGCATTATCGCTATATAGCGCTAGGGAACCTAGTATACGGGCGTATTATCTATAAGGAGCACGTAGCTCTAGGCCCGACCTAACTAAAATAATAGGACGTACTAGTATTTCGACGCTACTATTATCGCTAAAGTCTAAGGGTCTATTACTAGACCCGTTTATAAATAAAGCGAACTCTGATAATAATAACCTATCGGAGTTAGCTTCCTTATTATTAAAGATAATAGCTCTATTAGCATTACCGCTTATAATAACGTCCTGATTAGTATAGTTAAGGACGCCCTCTATGTTACTAAGGGGCTTAAGAGTACCCTATAACGAGTTATCACGCCCTAAAAGGAGAGGGCTAGTCGATTTAGTGACTAGAGTAGCTATAATAGCCGGCTTCTTAACGGTCCTAACCGGTATAGCTTATTTAGCTAAAGTAGCCGCCGTACCTGGCTGCTTAATAGCTTTATCCTCCGAGGAGGAAGAAGACGACGAATCCGAAGATAAATCCGATAACGAGTCTGATAAAGAGTTAGACTGCTATTACTACTACTACTACTACTATTACTTAAGAGTAGCCGCTATAGCCGCGGCCTTAGCCTTAGCCTAAGCCTTCTTAGCGGCCCGTTATACCTTTTTGCTAGTACTCTTAGTTATCTCCTTATCGATAACCTTATCTACCACCTTAATAGACTTAGTGCTAACCGTGTTAGACTTTTTACTAGCCTTACCGGACTTCTTAAAGCACTTACCGGCCGCGCTAGACTTTTTATACTTATTAGCTAAAGCTAGGGGCGTTATTATATAATAGTGGTCTACTCTAATACTATAAGTTAGCCTAAGGTCTATATACAGGGGATATAGCACTTATATAATAGTGATAAATATAGTAATAGTAATAATAATAATAATAATCTACTATAATATTAGCCGAATCCTAAGCCGACTCGCGATTCTATGTATAACTAAAATAATATACGGAACCGCGTAGAGATAATATATACCCCAATAAGGAGTTCGTGGGATAAGTTAATACCCTTAATATAGACGGGGATAAATAACTTATTATTAATAGCGATACTATTATTATTATTATAGATAGGTAAATAAGAAAGGGTAAGGAAGAGGAAAAATAATAAGATAAGCTGGGTAGATAGAAAAGTCCTATATTAGAATAATCGTATAACCTAATATTAGCCCTACTTATATTATTCCTTCCCCTTTTACCTAGATACGACTACCTACTATAGGATTTTATAATACAGTTATTTAGTTAATAAAGGACGCGCCTAGGGTGCTATTATAGTGCACGCGTCTACGGATAGGCTTTATTATTATTAATATTATAATAGATATCACGCCTTATTATTACCCGGCCTTAAGCTAGATAAGCCGCGAGAGGGCGACGAAAAAGATAAGGTAAGTTCTTTATTATTTAGGACTATATTATAATGAGCCTTATTTTAGAGGTGTCCTTTATATAAGCTTTTTAGGTCGCCTTAATAATAGTGGTAGTATAAGAGGAGTGGACGAAAGGAGCCTTAGAGAATTACGAAAGTAATAAGTGCTGTTAGTATTGTACCCAGAAAATAAATATATCTATATACGGTATAGTACGATATACGAAACCTCCTGTAAGTCAGAGACCTCCTAAGTCCCCCAGGGACCTCCCGAGTCCCTAGGGACTTCCTAAGTCCTCTAGAGTCCCCCTAGGGACTTCCTGAGTCCCCTAGAGTCTTCCTGAGTCCCCTAGGGACTTTCTGAGTCCTCTAGGGTCCTCCCGAGTCCCCCGGGACCCTAGGTGGACCCACGGACCTCTAGGTAGGCCCACGGACCTTTAGGTAGACCCACGGACCTTTAGGACCTTTAGAATAACTCACGGACTTTTAGGACCTTCGTAATAACCCACGGACCCTCGCCTATACTCCGAGAGTCCGGATACCAAATTAGTAGCTTAAATAAACCGTAGGAAAGGACTATATATACCAGGCTTCCCGCCTCCCTCTTCCTTTTCTTTTTCTCTCTCTCTCTGTATCTTACTTCTGCAGTCTTCACGGTCTTCCATAATTCAAACTGCCTCTTTTCCTCTAGATCTTCCTCTTCCGTTCCATCTCTTCGTGACCGTTGTAAAAGTGCTACGATTCATTACTTATAAATACTACTACTAGCGGCCTAATATCTGCTTTTAGAGTTATAGCTTATTCTAACTAGAGCCCTTTATTAGATAGGGCCCTAGCTAGAGCGCTTAGTGCTTTATTATAGTATAGTCGTAGTAAGGGAAAATCGATAAAGGAGACCTAGGGGAGTTACGCTTTATCTAAAGATAACTAGGCCTCGCGGTTTATAAAGACTACGGCTATACTATATAAAATAGGCGGGATTAATTAAAGGAAGGTTGGGTAAGAGGAAATTAGTCTAGTTTGATTTCGGGAGGATAAGGAGGGAGTTAGTAACCCTATTAGGTAGAGTTACGGCCGGCCTAGCCGTTCCTAGGTCGGGATGGATTAATAGACGGGCCGGACCGATAATAGTTATCGCCTCCCGTGGACGGAAGCCTTAGAAGGAGGGGCGTGATATTAGGGATATTCTATTCGAGGGGATCGGATAGGACTTAGAGGCGTTTAAAAAATATATTAAGGACCTGGGACCAGCCCTAAGGTTAACCCTAGGGATATTCAGGACCGAGTTATATTTTAAGACTATTACGCTAGCATAAGGCCTATGTGTCTTAGAGCCTTAGGTTATTATATATCGATCCTTAGGAGGATAGTCACTGGTGCTTAAGTAGGATGTTTCCCGTTAAGTCCTGAGTTAAAAGGGTTTAACGAATAATCGTATAATTATTCCCCCTAAGGTTAGCTTCGTGACCTGTTCTTGTTATAGTCTTGACGACTCTCTTTACTCCTCACACAAACCTATAACAACTATCCTCCCTAGGATCGACTTATAATAACCTAAGGCCTTAAGACTATAGGTCTTAGGCTAGCTTAATAATCTTAAAATATAACTCGGTCCTAAATATCCCTAGGGTTAACCTTAGGTCCGGTTCCGGATCCTTAACACATTCCTTAACGCCTCTAAAGTCCCTATCCGACATTCTTAAACGGAATATCCCTAATATCACGCCCCTCCTTCTAAGGCTCTCGTTTATAGGAGCCAGTGACCGTTATTAGTCTAGCCTATCCGTTACTCTATCCTAACCTAGGGACGGGCAGGCCGGCCCTAACTCCACTTATCGAGGCTACTAACTCCCTCCTTATCCTCCCGACCTAAACTAGACTAATCCCTTTTAACCTAACCTTCCCCTAATTAATCCCGCTTATCTTATATAGTGTAACCGCAGTCTTTATAAACCGCGAGGCCTAGTTATCTTTAAATAAAGCATAACTCCCCTGGGTCTCCTTTATCTATCTTCTCTTACTATAACTATACCATAATAACGCCCTAAGCGCTTTAACCAGGGACCTATCTAATAAAGACTCTAGTTAGAATAAAACGTAACTCTAAAAGTAGATACTAAGTCTAGTAGTGGCATTTATAGGCAGTGAATCGCAGTCCTTATTACTTTCGCGAGTCTTTAAGGCTCCTTTTATCCACCCCCTTTATACTACTATTATTATTAAGACAACCTAAAAAGCCTATATAAAGGATACTTCCAGAATAAGGCCTGTTACGATATAGTCTTAAATAACAAAAGAACTTACCCTATTTCCTTTATCGCCCTCTCACGGCTTATCCAGCTAAGGCCGGGTAATAATAAGGCGTGATACCTATTATAATATTAATAATAATAAAGTCTATTCGTAGACGCGTATATTATAATAGCACCCTAGGCGCGTCCTTTATTAACTAAATAACCGTATCGTAGAATCCTATAATAAGTAGTTAGATCTAGGTAAAAGGAGAAGGAATAATATAAGAAGAGCCTATATTAGGTTATACGACTATTCTGATAAAGGACTTTTCTATCTACCCAGCTTATCTTATTATTTTTCCTCCTCCTTACTCTTTCTTATTTAGTTATCTATAATAATAATAATAACATCGTTATTAATAGTAAGTTGTTTATCCCTGTCTATACTAAGGGTATTAACCTATCCCATAAGTTCCTTATTAGGGTATATATTATCTCTACGCGGTTCCATGTATCGTTTCAGTCAGGTATAGGATCGCGGCCGGCTTAGGATTCGGCTAATATTATAGTAGATTATTATTATTATTACTATTATTACTATCACTATCACTATAATAAAAGTGTTATATCGCCTTCGCGTAAACCTTAGGCTAACTTATAGTATTAGAGTAGACTATTATTATATAATAGCGCCCCTAGCTTTAGCTAATAAGTATAAAAAATCCGGCGCGGCCGGTCAATCCTTTATAAAGTCCGGTAAGGCCGGTAAAAAGTCTAATATAGTCGGAACTAAGTCTATTAAGGTGGCAGCTAAGGTTATTAAGAAGGGGATAACTAAGACTACTAAGAAGAAGGTATAGCGGGCCGCTAACAAGGCTTAGGCTAAGACTAAGGCCGCGGCTATAGCGGCTACTCTTAAGTAGTAATAGTAGTGATGGTAGTAGTAGTAGTAGTAGTAGTAGTAGTAGTAGTAGTAGTAGTAGTAGTAGTAGTCTAACTCTTTGTTCTACTTATTATCGGATTTATCCTCGGATTTATCGTTTTCTTCCTTCTTAGAGGATAAGGTTATCGAGTAGCTAGGTATAGCGGCTACTCTAGCTAAGTAAGCTATACCGGTTAGGACTATTAAGAAGCCGGCTATTACGGCTACTCTAGTTATTAAGTCGACCGGCCCTCTCCTTTTAGGGCGTAATAACTCGCTATAGGGTGCTTTTAAGTCCCTTAGTAACCTAAAGGGCGTCCTCGACTATATCAACGAGGATATTATTATAAGCGGTGGTGCTAATAAAGCCACCGTTTTTAATATTAAGGAAGCTAACTCCGATAAGTCGTTATTATCGGAGTTCGTTTGATTTATAAACGGGTTTAGCGATAGACCCTCGGACTTTAGCAATAGCGATAGCGTCGAAATACCGGTGCGTCCTGTTATTCTAGTTAGGTCGGGCTTAGAGCTTTATACTCCTTATAGGCGATACGCCTATATACTTAGTTTTCTAGTGCTATATAGTGATAAGGCTATTAGTCCTATCACTATACGGCCTTACCGTGGTAGTCAGGTGTTTAATAAGTACTATTACTACTATAATAGTAATACGCGCGACTATAAGTTAATATATTTATATAGCTATAGTCTCCTTTACTTTAACCGCTCCTAAGGTTACTAACTGGATATATAGCCTTTATTATGAGCGGAGCGGGTAGCTAAAGAGCTATAGAAGATTTTAATAGCGGCCGTATAGGGCGGTAATAGTCTAGACGAGTAGACGTTTATAACTTAGCCTAATATCCTTATAAAGAGTACCACTAACATATATAAACGCCGGGCCTTCCGGGTCTAAATTAAGTTATATTAGGCCCTCGAGGCTATAAAGAAGTACGCCCGTGATAATAAGGAATTCGACCCTATAGCGTGTTATTGCTAGGAAGAGGAGGAGGAGGCTTAGAGGAAGCGGCGCGATACTCCTATTAAAACGGAGCGCCACCTAGCCACTATCGCCCCCCGTCTAGGCTAGTTAGTTAAATAAAATTCGAAGTTGGCCGGTCTTCGTAAAGAAAACCGGCTACAAAAGATAAATAAGGATTACTTATAGTAGTTGTTAGGGTCGGTTTAGGGGGAGTTATGGGGGGGGCGTAGCGTTTAATTTTTTTTTCTTTTTTTTTCTTTCCTAGACCTAAATAAAAAAGGTCCCTACGGGGCGCCGGTAATACTATTAGCTAGTTTCACTTTTTTAATTATAATACTCCTTAATAAGCGTGTCGGGGAGGTATCTTTATAGTTCCTATATATTATATTTATATTTATGCCCGGCTTATTTAATAAGGTATTCGCGCTCATTCCCGTTATAGCGATAAGCCAGGACTCCCTCCACCTTATATTTATTAGACTTTTATAGCTCGACCTTAACGTCCGCGAGTATAGGCGCCCTGCTATCCCGAGACTTGTCGTATAGGCTGGCCCAAAGCAGGTTCGGAACGGGTTATTCCAGGCCCGAAAGTAGGAATAGACCTGCCGCAGGAATAAGGGCAGGATTTTAGCATAACGATCAGAGTTTTTATGAAGTTAATTAAATCAACAGATCGATCGCTTATTCTACGCAATTACGTTATACGCTGTTTGTAATAATTAAGAGTCTTATTTACTTAATAACCTGTTAAAGCTATTTACGCCGAGCTGCCTATAGCTATAACGATAACCTCTAATACGACTATATATATAAGCCACGAAGACTAGGAGCTATAGCAACGCCTCTATAAAGTCAGGGCCCGTAGCAACGGAGTCTAGGACTTCCTACGCCCTAATAACCTAATCCCTTGCCCGCAGCGAGCCGCCCGTCCCGAATTTGCCTCCTACGCCTCTATTACTAACGTGAACGGGCACCCCGTTAATATCTCCGAGCTAACGGCTATAGGTAAGGCCGCCTATACTGAAGACTACCGTCGATATGAAGAGGATCGTAAGGACTACGAGACCTATTGAAAAAGTTTTAACGGTATACTTAAGTAGGTGGAAGAGTCTATCGTAGCGAAGAAAAGGAAGGCCCTGATAAAGGGTACGACTCCTAAAGAGATCTTTACGGCTATATAAGCCGACGCCACGCTATATATCGTAACCCGTATAAAGGACTCCTAAAAGAACTATGACCTTTATAACAATAAGCCGCCTACTAACCTAAGGAAGGTGGCCGCCTAGCTAAACGATTAGCAGGACCGGCTATAGGACTATTATAACGTAGGGATATATAATAATCCCCGGGAGATTTAGATTAAGGATTTCTTTAACGCTATATAACCTGCCCTAGGTAACTAAGTGGATATAAAGGAATTAACGCTGGACCTTAAAATAGTAACGGCGATAACCCTTATCGCGGAAGGAAAGAAGGCGGCAGAATAACTTAATACGCTACCTATTTAAAGCTATAGAACTATAGCCTTCCCGGCCCTAAACCTAGGAGACGACGGGCTATAATAGGCCGCGAGGGCTAACCGGAGCGGAGCCTAGCGGGGCCTTATCGCCTACTCTAAAGGTAAGTTAACTAACCGTATAAGCTTTAAGCGTAGATAATCCCTTTTTAATAAGGACGAGTGCCCCGTATACTACCATCGCGGCTATAATCTATAGGGCTACTGGATCCTATTCCTAGAGTTAGCGCCGGAGGGCTTTTAAGCTAACGACTCTATTAGGAGGCTCGTGGAGAAGTCCCTTAGGATAGACCGGGACCTATAAGGCACCGTGGAGAAGATTAGGTCCCGAAATAAAAGGAAGAGGACCGCCGTTACCGATAATAATAACGAAGTCGGTGGTAATATTAAAGCCACCGATAATAATAATGAAGTCGGTAGCGGCGGCGGTGGCGGCGATAATAATAATAATAATAAAGTCTTTAAGGAGGCGTGACTACGTACGGATATAAAGTCCCGTCGGCTAGAAGCCCCGGCGGCCGCCCTCTTAGCCGCCGTATATCCTCTACGGTAGTCCGCGATATTAGACTTAAGTGCTACCCCCCATATTTTCTATAATAGAAGCAGATTTACGGATTATAGACCGGCCTGCCCTAGTAACGTTATAATCGCCGGCACTATAATGGTGCCGATTTAAGGATATAAAGATATTATTATTATAATAGAAGGAACGACCGGCCCGATTAAGTTCCGGTTAAAAGACGTAGCCTATTATAAGGACTTTGTCTATAAACTAGTTTCTAATAAGAAGATACGTTAGAACGGTTACTAGTAGGATCAGGAGCCGCCGAACGATTATATACGCCGCCGCTATTAATTAATCCTTTATAAGCTAAGTATCTATTACGATTAAACCGTTATAAAGCTCTTTCTAGTCACTAACGCCCTAGCTACTACTCTGTCAGGTCAATAGTGTTCTATCTTACTAGTCCACTTACGGACTAGTAGGCAGCCTCTTCGAAAACCGATTAAGAGAATAGCTAGCTAAGCCAACAGTAACGAAAAGTATCTCCCTTTAGGGCACGTCGGCCCTAATATAATAAAGTAACTAGAAGAGTAGTTATAGGGCGTTAAACTAAGGGGACCAGGGACGGTGGTTTGCCGCGCCTGCGCTTAATTAAAGATCCAGCGTTAGATTAGCCAGCGGACCCGAATAGCTCTAAGCTACGCCGGTAAAAGGTAGGCGATCGATTTCACGGATTTCTAACTAACCGCCGAGGGCTATATACGGATTATATTCTTTATAGATCGATATAGCGGCTTTGTTACTTATTACGTGGTAACGTTAAAAAGGGCTTCCGAAATCTATATAGTTATAAATTAATATATCCGATAGATTTAATACTAATTTAACTGCTAGGTACGGGTTTTTAAGTATAATAACGAACTAATATAATCGCTTAAAATATAGCGCTTAACTAAGGGATTTAGTATCTAATTCGAGTCCTTATTAGCAGAGACCCCTGCTTATAATGGTGGTGCCGAAAGATCTAGAGCCGTTATTATACTAAAAGCATAAGCTATATGAATCGACTCCCGATTACCTGACTTCCTATAGGTTAAAGTCGTTCTATTTACCACTTATATATAAAACAGAATACCTAAGCAGCGCCTTGGTTGCAAGACCCCGTTCGAAGTCCTCTATTAACGTAAGCCGCAGCTAGGCCACCTTCGGGCCTACGGTTATAAGGCTTTCCCTATAACCAGAGCGGCCCTAACAAGATCTAGAAAGCTTTAAAATCGACTAGCGCCGCGGGCCTATATCGGCTACCTTATAGGATACGATTTAACTAATATTTATCGTATCTGGGTTCCGGGCCTTTGGAGTAATTGTATCGTTTATATATATAACGTTCTCTTTAACGAATAAGAGTATTTTAACGGCAGTCTCGAAGCCCTAAAGGACGATTTACGTTAATTAACGGAAGAAAAGCTGGTGGATATTATTAATCAGATCCGCCTACTAGATATATATATAATTCAATAAAGCGAGCTATAAAATAAGGCGGCCGAGATATATATAACAGCACACCTCGAGCCTATTCTCTAGTCGGGTAGCGAGGTTAACGAACCTCTTCTAAGGGCTACGCCTGCCGGCCTCGAGGCTCGGGGGGTGGAACCGTTTATAGCGCCTAAAAGGCCGGAACGGTAGGAGGAGCTTATAGGGCCTATAAGGCCGGAGCTAGAAAAAGACTCTTCCACGGCCACGATTAATCACTAACGCCTAGATAATGGTCACCTCCTAACTCTACTAGAAACCCCTCCTTAGGCAGAGCTTATAGCGGCTGCTTTCACGGGCTATATACCTATAGAGTAGGGGGGAGCTAAATTTCGAAGCTATAGTAGTAACCCCGTCTAGATCTCCGCGTTTAACGCAGGAAGATATACCCTATTAGTCTGTAACTTAAATAATAAGCCGCTAATAAAGTTAAGAATTAAAAAGGCACTTAAAAGACCCCGTAAGATACACCGTAAATAACTACCGGCCCCCCCGAGAAATTAACGAGACCTTAAAAACCACCTATACGAAGTCCTATTCCGATAAGCCTAAAGGGATCACCTAAAGAGTTATAAAGAGATAGGCTCGTGGATCACGGTGGCGAAGGACAGGGCGAAGGGGTACTAGGTGCTTAGCTATATATAGGTGATAACCTATAAGTTTAATAAGCACGGCTTTCTATAGAAGTATAAGGCTAGATTAGTGGTCTGCGGAGATTAATAGTATTAAGACTCGTTAAAAGATATATATATAGCCACTCTCGCCGGTCGCTCCTTTAGAGCGTTAATAGCGATCGCCGCCCGCTTCGATCTATTCTTAATATAGTACGACGTTATTAACGCTTTTATACACGCTCCTCTGCTATATAATATACATATACAGTTCCTACCCGGGACCGCGGTACCGGGTTAATTATTATTATTAAAGAAGGCACTATACGGGCTACGGGAGTCTCTATTAGTATAGCAAAAATATATTTTAGAAGTGCTAAAAAGAGACGGGTTTAATATAGTACCATAAGAGCCCTGCTGATTTATACGCCATAGGCTAATCTTATTCTTCTATATAGACGATATCGTGATCGGCTTTAAAGAAGATTTTAAGGAAGAGATAGAATAAGCTATCGCGAGCCTCTAAGAGCACTACGCACTATAAGGCGGGCAGCTATTATAGTGATTCCTTAGGATTAAGGTTATTCGGGACCGTCCCTTAAGGAAGATATAGCTATTATAACGCGATTATATCGTGAAGGTAGGATATCTATTATTAACGGTATCTAACTATAAACCCACGACTCCTATAAAGCCGGCAGAGCTATTACCGTACGCAGGGAAGTCCACTACCGTTAAAAGTTATTAACGTAAAATAGGATCCGTGCTATACGCCGTAGTAATAGAATATCCCGATATCGCGTTTATAGTATTTTAACTCTATAGATTCAATATAAACCCTAGTCGTTAGTATCACAAAGCAGCCGACTATTTAATCCGATATCTGCTAGCTATATAAACCTACGCCTTGGAATTAGGTGGAGGGGACTCTATCGAGGTGTTTACCGACGCGTCCTTTACGGATAACTTAATTAATCGAAAAAGCAGTCAGGTATTTATAATACGCCTATTTAGAGGCATAGTAGCCTAGCGAGCTAGTAAATAAGTAACGGTTATAACGTTAATAATAGAGGCGGAGCTGCTCTCGCTTATATAAGGTGCGAAGGAAGAGATATTCACGAAGAGGTTATTAGAGGCGATAGGTGTGATATTCCACGATCCACGAGTAAAGATACAATACGATAATAGCTAAATGATACGCCTATTAATAGCGGAGGTCGCTTAATTAAATACACAATTACGGTACGTGGATATATACAATAGTTAGTTATAAGAGGCGTAAAAGTATAGAAGGATTAAAGTCAGCTATGTTATAAGCGCTGATATAATCGCTGATAGGTTAACGAAGGTGCTGTCTAAAGAACAGTTTATAAGCTTTAGGAAATAGGTAGGAGTGATGGATATATAGGGACGTTTTTATATAAATAAGCTAGGGCTTACTAGAGTATTTAGAAGAGCTGGAAGAGAAGTTTGATAGAAGCTACGTGGACGTTATAGGAGGGGATACATCGATAGAAGGAGCCTGTGAATAACTTTAACGAAATAACTGCCGAATAGTTATTTAGTTAGGGGGGTGTGTTGTATACGCTGGCCTAAAGCAGGTTCGGAACGGGTTATTCCGGGCCCGAAAGTAGGAATAGACCTGCTGCAGGAATAAGGGCAGGATTTTAGCATAACGATCAGAGTTTTCACAGAGTCAATTAAATCAACAGATCGATCGCTTATTCTACGCAATTAAGTTATACGCTGTTTGCAATAAGACTTTTATAGTTTAAGGACCGAGATCAGGAAAATATTATAAATCTTTATCGACTCTAGGAGCTATAGCTTATAGGCGAGCCTATACTAGCTTATTATAGAGGTGATCTTATAGGGGCCGAGGAACTTATTTAATAGTTTCTTATTAGGGCGATACTACTTAATATTCATTAAGGATAATAGTATATAGTCGCTAATCTTAAAGTGCTAGGCCGCCCGGCTAGCATTATAGTACTATTCGTATATAGTTTAGGCTTTCCTAACAAGGACCTTTATAGCCCTACGATTCGATATAAGGTGCTTTACCCTCTACTCGGCTATGGCGGCACGAACCTTACCTAACTTACGTATCTATATATTATATAGTCCGCGTAGGTTAAAGCCTATTAGCGTAATAAAAGGGGTTTACCGGATAGCTAAGTGCTATACGGTGTTATGGGTGAACTAGGCCTGGGGCAGCTAGTTAACCTAGTCGTCCTGTTATAGGGCACCGAATACCCGTAGGAAGTGCTCTAATTTCTAGTTCTATTATTCTATAAGTTCCAGTTCTATTATTCTATCTAGCTATCTGTCTATAGGTGGAACGTAGTTAATAACCGCCGTTCGATGCTTAAGAGGCTATATAGGGTGGTCTAGAGCTCATTAGTGAATAGGGACCCTTAGTCTAAAACGATGCTATTAGGTAGGCTATAGATACTAAAAACGTGCACTTATACGATATTAGTAAGACCCTTAGCTGTTAAAGAGCTGCTATAAGGAATATATATCGCGTACTTAGTATATCGATATACCACGACTAGAATAGAGTCCCTTTTCTTTTCCTATAAGGTTATAGGGGGTAGGCCTATCACAAAGTCTATTAAGATCTCTTAAAACGGCTATTCGGGTATAGGTAGATATGCTAGGTACCTAAAGGGCTTATATTAACATGGATTAGTCCTCTAAGAGATACTATATATAGGCACGAACTTTTTAACATCTTATAAGAGGTATTCCGAGTATAGAACTCGGAAATCCTTTTAATAGTCCGACCTAACCTAGGGTGGCCCGTAGTAAGTGCGTTATAAAATACCTAGAGGACCTTATCACGTAAACCTAACTAGGTTAATATAAAAAGACGGTCCTTAAAGTAGACCGTACCCTGACTATAATAGGACTATAGGTCTACTAAGCTATCCTTCGATACTAAGGAGATATAAAAGGGATCGTCCTTCTAGGCAAAGATAATCTCGTCCCTTAGGCTAAGTAGACCCGAGGGCTTAGGTATTATAGAGGGGTGGATCGGAGACCCAGTGCTAAGTTATTAGGATATCACGTGACGTTATAAGACGCGCGTATCTTTTTTATTTATCTTATATATTATATATACGTGGCGACGCTACCCGGACACAGACGATGCTTATTATCCTATATAATTATTATCCCTTTAACCCTAAGTTTTGCCATGTTTATTATATTCACTTCGTTTAAGCTACATTGCCCTGATCGGAGTAGCGCGCACCTCCAGGAACCTATTTTAAAGGTCTCCTTGTTATATGTGTTATTTTGGTTATATACACTTCGTGGTCTTAAGCACTGCTGTTATCAAAGACTTATCCGAGTTTATACTGCCTAAGCCGTTCTGCATAGTAACGGCTTCGCCTTTCTTTAGTATACCTCGGGCCCTTATAAGGCTAATAACGAACTTCTTAGTAAATCCCTTAACATGCTTTTATCGCTCGGCTTTAAGATCCGCCTAATCTATAGCGAGCTACGGCTTCTATAAGAGGCCCGTTATTCCGACTGTACCACTTGGTTATTCCGACTGTAGTTCCAATCAGACCTAATCCTCCTACTACCTTATCGATTAACATCTTTAATCTACGTCGTTAATCTACGTCGTTAATCTACGTCGTCAATCTACGTCGTCAATCTACGTCGTCAATCTACGTCATCAATCTACGTCGTCAATCTACGTCGTCAATCTACGGAATAGGAGGCGGCGCGTTCGTTGTCTCGTCACAGGAATAAGATAGCCGTGGGCGTGGGCGTGGGCGTGGGCGTGGGCGTGGGCGGCGTGGACGAGGAAGGGAAGAGGCGCTACTATTACTACTGCTATTAGCTTCGAACTGATAAGCTTATCCATCAATACAACGCAATTAATCCGGGCGATTAAATTAATCAACTTGTTAAAAGACGTTGGTGTGGTTTGCGACCGTAGTTACTATATTGGTATTCCGAAGAGTCTATCTACGTGCGTTGTATATGTGAACTACAGTCGGAATAACCAAGTGGTACAGTCGGAATAACGGGCCTCTTCTATAAAAGCCTATCCGCGGGGTCTTAAATGCCCGGATAGTAATAAATACTACAATCAAAGCTTAATAGCGCCTCTAGCTAAGGGGCGTATTAAGGTTTAATTTAAGGCTTATTTAGTAGATACCGGTAGTTTAAGTGGTTAATTAGTACCTCTATTAGGGTCTAACTATACGCTAAGTAATAGCGCTATTACCAGAACGCTTAGACGATTGCTATTAACTCGGTATCTAATATCGGATAGTTTAGTTCGGGTCCCCTTAGCTTCCTAGATAACAACGCTATAGGTCGCTAGGTTCGGTCCTTATACTAGCTAATTATAGCACCTAGTACGAAGTTATACGCGTTAGGTTCTATACAAATAAGCAGGACTAGGTTAAAATACCGTAGTACGGGTACTAACTAGAATAATAATCGTAACTTCTTAAAAGCGGCCCTCTTTATATCCCCTAACTAGAACGTACCTAGTCTACCCCCTAACCTTAATAGGTCTATAGAAGGGGCGGCGACCTTAGAGTAGCCTGCGATAAAATAGGGCCTGACTGGGGAGCCTAGACGGATTGATATCCGGGCTACAAATTGAGGCTGGCAGTGGATTCATGGCTGTACGGCCGAAAGCTCTAAGTACCACAACCAATTTATATGTACTGTTCGAGTCTTATTATATCTACCTAAGTACCTAGACACACCATATAAGTTTATTTATAAAGACATACCTAGGTACCCTTATTATTATAAGCCCGTAGAGTTAAATAGAGTTAGGATAAAGGCGGACGGTTTAAAACCTAAATTAGCTGAATGGAGATATATGTGTTTTGATAACAGGTGGAATTTGCTACTTACGATATACATACAAATTAGCTATGATATATATATAAATTGGCTATGGTAGTTAGGGAGATAAGGGGTGGCGTCATTAACTCACATCCAGCCACATTCTGTAGCCCGGATATTAATCCATCTAGGCTCCCTAGTCAGGCCTATAAAATATTAGTAAGAACCGGTAAAACCCAGGAAGACCTGAATCTTCTTAATAGAGTTAGGTTCCTCTTAATCCGTTATAGCCTTAACCCTCTTAGGGTCTATAAAGACACCCTTAGAGCTATATATAAAGCCTAAGAACTCGACCTCTTATATCTTAAACACGTACTTCTAAGGGTTTATAAATAAGGACTATTCCCTTAGGCGTGTAAGGATCTCCTTAATATATATACGGTGGCTACTAAGGTCCTTACTATAAATCAGGATATCGTCTAGGTACACGACGTAGATAGTATTAATAAGGCATTTCAAGGCTTTATTAATATAATACTAGAAATTAGCGGGGGTCTTATATAGACTAAAGGGTATTACTAAGTACTTAAAGTATCCGTACTTAGTTCTAAAAGCCGTCTTCTATTCGTCCCCTGCTCGAATTCTTAAGCGATAGTACGCGTCCTTAAGATCTAACTTAGTATAAACCGTGGAGGACGCGAGACGGTTAAGGATTTTATATATTAGGGGTAGCGGGGTACGGTCCTTACGGATAACCTTACTAAGACCTTTATAGTCTATATATAAGCATAGCTATCCACCCTTCTTTAGTATAAATAGGATCGGGCCGCCCGTAAAGCTTATTAATAAGCCAATCCACCCTTTTATTATAGTCTCCTTAATATAGTCTTATAAGATAGCTGGTTTTTACTCGGCTAGAGGGTAAATAAGGCTAAATAGGGGTAACTTACCTTCCTTAATCTCGATTATATAATCCTAATATTAGTAGGCAGGTAGATAGCTAGCCTTTATAATATCGAAAACGTTTAAAAACTCTTAATAATACTCGGGATAACCTTCCTTAACTTATCTTTATCTAATAACTCTTAGTAGGGTCCGGGATTAAGATATTCTAGGATCTCTTTATTTAATTAGGTCGGGTTAGAGGGTATAGGGGGTATAGGTAAAGGCAGGTCCGATTAAATAATAGGGATTAAAGGATTATCGGGTAATATATCCTCTTTTTCCTTAGTAGCATTCCACTTTATACCGATAACTCGGCTAATACGGGGAGCACTAGACTTTATAAGGCGGATAATAAGCTATATATACTCCCTTGCCTTCATTAACTCTCTTTAACCCGGGACTCCTCGAAGGTCCTCTTACTAGAGTCGATATATCTATTTACCGGACTAGAAAAAGGTAACGGGGTTATATTCTATTGACCAGGGTATACCAAGGATACCTTAGGACCTATTAGGGTCTATATCTAGCACCTCGTATAAGCGGCTAGTTATAGGTTAATCGCACTAAGTAAGGCCGAATAATTACATTAGCTAGAATTAAGGAAAGGAAAGGAAAAGGTCTATAAGGAAGTGCAGGATTTACTAGGTTTATATAAATCCGCGGTAAGGGCAGCGCGAGGTCCGAGTATTAGATCTACGTGCTAATTAGCGGTTCCGGCCTAGTGCCGGAACTATACCTTTAAGGGGTTAACCCGTGATATTACCCCCCTCCTCCCCCCTCCCCCCCTAGGGCCGTAATAACTAAGGGCCGAATCCTTTTTACCTAAACGCGACGCGAGGGAGGCGTGTATCCTCCCTTATATCAGGCAGGTTCGGGTCGCGCGGTATTCGCGGCGACCTTACTTATAAATCGCTAGCCCTCTGCGTCACGCTAAGCGCTTACACTTTATATTAAATAACGCTTAGTTACTCCTTTTTCCTTATTCGTAAACTACTATAATAAATAGCTTTATAGGCTTTTATTATATTCCGTAGTTCGATATTATAATATAACCATAGCTCCGCCCGGTTTTTTATTTATAATTAATTCTTTTTCCTATAGCCTAATAATATCGTTTTAGTAATAAGCTTTATCGCTAGTTCCGTGCTAAGAGTCGTATTATTCTTCGCTAACTCGCGGCGTAATGACTTAGTACTTATACCTTTTCGTTAATCTAATAATTTTTATTTTTTTAATTATTTAATTAAGTATTATAAGTCTTCTAATAAGTCCTCGCGCTGATTAAATTAGGTCAAGGCTAATAGAGTGTGTTTAGATATCCGCCCCCCGCTATAACGCCTATTATACCCGCGAGGGTACCGTTAAAGAGCCCCTAACTATTAGCGATATCGCCGCCGGCCCCCCCTCCCCCTTTATTAAGGAAGTGGCTAAGGACGCTATCGCTATAATAATAAGCACTGGTAATCGCCCCGGTAAAGAAAAGGTATACGACTAGAGTCTATACTTCGCCGTGAGGGCCCTACTAACTCTTTAGTAGCCTACTAAGCCTAATAAGCGATAGCGCGGCCCGGCTTACCCTCCCGGTTATCACTACGATAACTTTTACCGCCCTTACGCTAATCGTATTACGGGTATTAAGATAAAATTTAACTAAACGTGTTATAATTAATCCGGGCCTAGTATAGCCAGTTAAAAGCCTAAGTATTATAAATATACTATAGGATCTTATATATACCGCCCGGTAAGTTCCCTATAATCTACAGGCTAAATAGTCGCGACTAACCTTCTTAGCTCCCCCCCGTTATCGCTAAGTTCGTTTATCCTATAACCACCGCGGGTCGCGCTATACGCGATAATCTAGATAATAATAATATAAGTATTCCCGAATCCTCTTTTAGGTCGGCGTTAACTCTAGCCTAGCTTTATAAAGCCTTTAAGTTAGCTCGTAGCGACTATTATGCCTTATTATCCAAGGAGCCCCCCGCCCCCGCCGCTACCACCACTAACACCGCCTCCGCCTCCGCCCCTATTAATAATAGCGAGAGTCTCCGCTATAAGGTAAAGGCCCTCCGTTAGTAGGTTCGCGATCAGGGCGCCGCGATAACACGTCTCCTAGAGGGTATCCTCGCCGCCCTCTAGGGGGGTAGTAATCCTGCTACCGGTAATAGTAGTAATAGTAATAAAGGCGGCTCGGGTAATAATACCGCTAATTAAAGTCCTTTACGGAGGCACTATCTACCTCTTTAAGAACCGGTAAGGGGGCTAGTAAATTCCCCCCCTTTAATTAACTTACGATTAAAGATTATACTCCCCTTATATCAGGGTCTCCTTATCCTCGCGTACTCCTTATAGTATAATCTTATAAAGGCCTATTATTTTTATTAGCGAGGCTATATTCTGCTTTGAAAATATTTAATACCTTAATATCCTTTACGGCGTCTAGTGGCTCCTAAATAGGTTCTACGTATCCCGCCTAGTGTATTAATACCTCGCGTTATACGCTATAACCTCGCCGTTTATTCTATGCGTATAAGATATTTTCTACCTCCTACTCCTTATTACTATAGAGTACGTCTCTAATCGGTTCAGGCTAAGGGTTAGTCACGACTTACCTAGGGAGGGGGTCGCGGCTAACTGGCTTTAAGATATCGATATAGAAACGGGCATATATACCCGAGGCCATATCTAGTTCGATAATATAGGAGTTAATTACTTTCGTTACCCGGTACTTCTAATATAGCTAGCTTAGTTTCTTTAAAGGCCTAGGCGTGAAGTAATTAGCTATAGATAACTAAGCGAGGTCTCCTACTTTAAAGTGTTCTGCTAATAGTCGCTGCTTATTCGCGGCTTCCTTATCCTATAATTACCTTAAGGCTATAGCTACTTATACGAATTCCACGGCTCCTTATAAGCGGCTAAGTAGTTTATAGGCGGCCACTTCCTTCGGGTATATAGGCGAAGGGATATAGACTTAGATAAGGTTAATATAGAACCCGTATTTTATAAAGAAAGAGCTTAGCTAAGTTATTAAGCTCTTCCTACTATTTAGCGCTAACTATATATTAGGTAATAAGCGACCCTAGTTATCCTAAAAGTAGTATATAAAGGCGCGGAGCTAGGCCTAGATATCTTAATTTAGCCTCTCGGGTCCTTTATCGGTTTAGGGGTGGTATACTATACTAAGTCGCTACTTAGTCTTTATAAGTTTATAAAACTATCGCTAGAATATATTAGTCTAGTTTAAGCCCTGGTCGCTAATAATTAAAAGGGGTATACCGTGGAACCTAAAATAGTATTTTAGAAAGTATTCTACGCAGGCTTTTACTTCTATTATCTTTATTACTTCTAACGTCACGGACTTTATTAGCCGGTCCGTGATCACCTATAGGAAACGCTCCTTACCCTCGCCAGTAGGCGGTAGATCCGTTATAAAGTCTATTATAAGGTGGCTATGGATTCGCTCTAATATAGGTAGTGATTTAATAGTCCGCGCTTTATATTCCGCTATTAATTACTCCCGTTATACGGGTTATAGTTACGGATAAACTTCTATATATCCTTATTTATACCTAGCTAAAAGAACTACCGGGCTATTATAGCGATTATATTCTCCTTACCCGGGTAGCCGCCGAGAATAAAGTCGTGGATCGCCTATACTAAGCGTCCCCTTAGCGGCGGGTCTTCCCTAGAGCTCGGGACCTAGAGGCGGTCCTGGAAGGTTATATATCCCGCGGGGTTAAGAAAGTACTCCGTGATCTTTAACTATAGCCTAAGAGATAGGTTAAAGCTACGAGCTTTTATAATAATCGCGGTAAGGACCCCTTAATATTAGGGGTCGGTCGCTATAGTCTTATTCTAAAGTCGTTAAAGGTCTTTATTTACTTCGATTACACGCTTAACGGATATCCTCCATATAATCGGCTCGGGGATTATTTTAGAGATCGCGGAGTTAGGTATTAGTTAAATTACCCGCCCTTATTTCCGGTTATTTAAAGCTATCCTTCGGGGTATCCTAATCGTGATAAGAGAGTATATCCACCAAGAACTTCTTAGTACCTCGCCGGTACTCTAGTACAAACTTAAACTAAGCCAGTTTACTAGCCTAGCGGCTTTACCTTTTAATAAAGGATTATTTAGTTATAAAGTACTTAAAAGCCTTATAGTCCGATAATATTATAAATTATTCCTAGCTAGTTACTTCTACCTTCTAAGCGAGTATATAGCTTATAATTACTACTATCTCCTCATTATAAATAGGGTAATTATACTCCGCTAGGGTAAGCTTACACAAGTAATACGCGACTATATAGCGATATCCCTGTTTATCCACCTAGGATAGGATACTACTTAACGCGTAGCCTAAGCGGTTAGTCTTAAATATAGTCTTACGGTTTAGGTTCTATGATTATAGGACGGGTTCTATCTAAAAAAGTCGTTTTAGCTCCTTAAAGGCGGCGTCTTCTTCGGCCCCTACCTAAAGAGCCGATCCTTTTTTATTAGTGCTAAGAGGCGGGCTATAATATTTATAAAGTCGGAGATAAATATCCAGTAGTAGTTCGCGAACCCTAAGAAGCTTTATATACTCCCTTTATAAAGCTAGGAGCCTCCTAGTCGCAGATAGCCTTTAACTTCTCGGGGTCGTAAAATACTCCCTTATCTACTATAATAATAAAGCCTAGATATTTTACTATCGTTATACTAAACTCGTACTTAGCCGGGTCTAGGTTTAGACCGGCGTGTATAAGCCTATATAGTATTAGTCGGACCTTTATTTTATAGTCCTTCTAAGATCCACTTAAGTAGATTAGGATATTATCGATATAAGCTATAATAAAGTCGTTAAAGAACTCCTATAGTGTTTAGTTAATATAGCGTTAAAAGGTAGCGGGTACGCTGCTTAGTACGAAAGGGTATACTAGCTACTTAAAGAGACTAAAGCGCGTCCTAAAGGCCGTCTTACTTTTATACCCAGGACCTATACGGATTTTATAGAAGGCGGCGACTATATTAAGCTTCGTGAACCACTTAGCACTAGCCAGGTTATATCGGGTCTCGGTGATTAAAGAGAGGGGATACTAATCTCGCTAGGTAATTGCGTTTGGAGCTTTATAGTTATAATAAAAGCGTAACCCGCCCCCTAGCTTCTTTACGAATAAAATCGGTATAGTAGCCGCTAAGCTACTAGTCTGTATAAATCCTTTAATTATTAGGTTATTAAGAGTCTTCCGGAGTACTACTAACTCCTCCCTCTATCTACTATAAAGAGGCCCTTATAATAAAGTCGGCTCGAGCCTATTAAGACCTTGTTTTAGGGTGATTTTATAATCGACCCCTAGTCGGTGGGGGGGTAAGTCGTTAGCCTTATCGGGTATAAAAAGGTTACCGAACTCTTATAATATACTCGTAGGGATATAATCTCGAGGGTCTAATAGCACCTTTTTATAAAGGGCCTTATCGATATCCCGTATACTAACTGTATAGATAAAGGCGTTAAACGTATCGTTTTTTTTTCCTTTAACCCTCTCCTTATCTATTATATTATGGCCGCGAACACGGATCCCGAGACTAATCTTACCTCGCGGATAGCTTATATATTAGGCGGTTCGTCTTTACCGACTAATTATAGGTCGATATTAGCGACTCCGTGGTATAGCCTACGATTCTTTATATAATACGTAATTTCGTTATATTCTAGCTATAGCTTTCCTAGGAATATATCCTAGTTTAGCCCTTCTACTATATAGGCGAATACTTATTATATATAGCCGCTAATCTTAAGCTTAAATATGGCGATCCCGGTATTAATAACCGGCTTAGATATATCTAAGAATCCTTTTAATAATCGTTTTCTCTTATCGACTAATAGTAACCAGAGTCTTAAGGCGAAATGTTTATTCACGGTAGTATAGTAATAATAACCCGTATCTATAAGAATATATATATATCTTTTATTTACTCGCGTGAATATTAGGGCTAAGTCGCCGCTAGCTAAGTATTTAAACGCCTCCTACTCCTACTATAGGGCGGCTATCGGCTTTAACGCCCGTTTTCGCGTTAAAGCTATTCTTTTTCCGACCCTTCATCGTCTAAGCTATCCGAGCCTATAGTAATATTATAGAGGGGTAGACCCGTGTTCCGGGTCTGAACGTTATGGATGTCACGTGACCACGTACGCGGTCCCAGAGATCTGGTCTTGTATGCGGCTATTCTTCGGAATAGACCCACTATATCTAGCTAGCTTTTCGTCTGATCTTTTACGATTATTACCTATCACCCATCACAATCATAATTTATATTATCCTTCTTATTTCGGATATCTAGACGATCCAGAAGAGCCGACTATAGGCCCGCCTACCTATCTATAGCTATCCGTTCCCCTAATCGGACTATAGCCGACTCTTCTAAAGGCCCGGCGACTATCTCCTCGGGACCCTTTAGCTCTAGATACGGACCCGTGACGAGGCTAACCCTCCATTCGGCTAGCCTATTAGTTAGTTATTTATTTTAGCCCTACGCGGAGCCGTTTAATATAGTAACGGCTTCGCCTTTCTTTAATTAGTGCTTGGAGGCGGATATAATCGGCGTGGGGGATCCTTCCTACGTATAAGGGTAGTTCCGGCCTACCTAAACGAACGGCCTATTAGCGTTATTAATCTCGATACGGTCACGGTTTTCTTTATTCTGTTTTAAGCGTTTAAGTCTTTAAGTCTTAAGTTTCGGATACGATACGATACGGGTCTGGTTAGTCCTTTAATAATAGGCGAAGGGCTCTAGAAAAGGCCTAAAAGAATATCGCGTTACGTGGACGTAGCCAGAGTAAGCAAAGGTCCGAAAAAAGACGATTCTGGTTTATGTTTATATTCTAATTCCGGTTACGATATATTAATAAAATTAATAAAAACACTATAAATAAAAACACTAAAAATAATATATATAATAAAAACTATGAAAATAATTTCCCGGGGCCCGAGTCTCCGGCAAAGCGATTCTAATAGTGCTTCGGAAAAGCAGAGGCTGCCTACTTATTAGTAATAGCCGTAACCTATCCCGACGCAGAGACTGCTTATATATTAATAGTCGAATATAAAGAGGAAGATATTATAACGGCGATATTATAGAAAGAGGAGGATATATACCGGTAGCCAGGGCCGCGCGTGGAATACGTTTCTGTTCCTCTTAATCGGCTTAATCTCCTGTTTCAAGGTCGTCGCGAGAGTCACGCTAAGGGCGTGCTAGGTAGCCCTAGGAGAGCTTTATACGCTAAGGTCCTGCCGCGATAATCACGATATCTCTTTGCCGTTTACTTCCTATTTATCTAATTAGACTAACGGTAATATTATTGCCTATAGGTAGCCCACCGTTCCGGGTAGTCTATATAGTCGTAGCCGAAGTAGTAGTCGGAAAAGCCGCCGCTATAATAAGAGTACGACTCTATATTAGAGTTAGGAAGAGAGTCCCGCCGCCTAGTATAATCGTATTCGCTTAATTAGGTGTTATTCCTATAGTTAGGATAGCCACCGTCGGCGTATATACCCGAAAAGCCTTATTAGCTTAGTGATCCGGAAAAGCTATAATAGCTCCGCGCTTTAGAAGAACTAGCGCGTTAGTTCCGTTAATCCTGTTATTCCGGCATTAAGCTCCCGTGCTAGCTCCCCTACCTCTTCCTCCTCCTCCTACCTTTTTTCCCTTTTTCCCTTTTCCTTTTCCCGCCTCCTTTCCTTTTTTCCTTTTCCTTTTTCCCTTCTTCCCCCCACCTTTCCCTTTACCTAATTAGGGGAATAGAATCGTTTTCGGAAACAGAAATCGTGTACGTAGAGTCTATAGGAGCTTTCCTACTTCCTAATAGGGGCCGCGTCTTCTAAAAATCGTGGGTTCGAATCTAGGGCCGCGTCTCTTTTACCTACGCCCTAGAGCCGGATTTTTCTTTTCCCCGAAGCTTCGTTAACCTGATTAGGACCTCTTATTTTTATTTTTATTTATTTTTAGGGTTATTTAAAAGCTGCCCTTAAGGGGGACCTTTTTATATAGCTTTGGGGCTAATAGATATAGAGTCCTGCCCTCCCCCGATTTTACCCTCTTTTCTTTTTAGAAAGCTATACGCGTAGGAGCTACTTTATATAGCTTTAGGGCCGATAGATAACTAGGCCCTAGGCCTAGCCTATAAGTCTATAGGAGTCCTGCCGATTTTTTAGCTTTTCTTTTCACGTCTTCCTTAGACTATATCTTTTATAGTTCTTCACCTTTTCTTTGGCTTATAACCACATTAGCCTAATTAAAAGAAGAGTAATCGAATAGCTCCGATTTCGATTAATTTAGTCTACTAATTATTAAGTTATTATCAGTTAGTTTAGTAGTATACGTTAGATATCTTTATTATATTCGAAGCAGACTATATACTATTAATCCCGCCTACCCTTTTTAATCCTACCTACCGTTATCTACCGGTAGAGTCATTACGAGCTTATCCTGCTTATCTTTTTCCTTCTCTTTCTTCCGACTCTTTTTACTACTCTTTTTCTTCCCAATATCTTCGTTCCTTTAATCGGCCTAAGCCTAATCCGCCTACCTATAGTTAATCCGATTAATCCTATTAATCCGATTAATCCTATTAATCCGATTAATCCTATGAATCCGATTAATCCTATGAATCCGATTAATCTAGTTAATCACGTTAATCCTACTCCTCTTTTTCCTATTCCTTTAAGCCTGGCTATAATATTACCGCCTTAAAGAGTCCTGTCGCGAGACCCGGTTCTATTCTTTACCCACCGACTCTACGAAGAACCGATAAACCGCGATACCTTCCTGCCTTCGATAAACCGACCTACCTCCTATATACTATGCTACGCCGCTAAAAAGATCCGACCTGTATGCTTTACGCCTACGAACCAAAATAGACTACCTGTCTCAATCTAGGTAATAGAAAGAGATAGATATACTCTACGAGAGACGTAGGAATACCGAGACCTTTATGTAGGCCCGTCTCTCATGATCTTCTTATAGACCCCGAGACTATATATATATAGTCCCGAAATCCTAACTAGTATATAGACCCGGAGACTCGCTATATCTCCTGCTCTTATAAGCTACGCCGTTAATTCTCCTATCACGATCTTTATAGCCATCGCTTAGTTTTATATTCTGCGTCGTTAATCTTTTACTAGGGCCGCCGCGTTACCTTATTCCTATAGTTATAACCCGGAACCAAAAAGGCCGCCTCCGCCTACCCTCTATATACGTTCGTTATCACGGTCTTCTCGAAGACTATACTAGGGCCGCCGCCTATTTACTACCGCCTACTACTACCGCCGCGTTACTTATTCCTTATAGGAACCGAGGAAGCCGCCGCCGCCGCCTAGCTTACGCACAAAGGACCTATAATAAAGAAAGGCGAAGCCGTCACTATATAGAACGGCTCCGCTAGGGCCAAAACAAATAACCAACCAATAGGCTAGCCGAAGGGAGGGTTAGGCTTATCACGGGTCCGTATCTAGAGCTAAGGGTCCCGAGGGAGTACCGGTATCCCGGAGAACCCTGCCTAGTATCTGGCATAGGCCTTACCCTTTTAGGATAGATTGCCAAGGGATATTTTTGTATACGAAATTGGACTCTGGGTATAAGGTCCCGGTATATCGTAGAGTCGCGGATATAGAAGGGATAAACTATTACCTTTATTACTTACCTTAGATGTTTTGACTTTAAGTTTTATAGCTATTCTGACTATCTTTTATATCTATCCCGGGCCATAGCATTCTATTATATCTTTCCCTTATCTAAAGCCGACCTAGCCCTTAAGGGTAGTAACCCACGACGAATTAATCGACTCCGTTAAGGCGTATTACTATAACCTTGGGTTTAGTGTAGTACGTAAACAGACCTTAAAGCGAGCTAACGGTGATATTTATCGTGTTATCCTCCGTTACCCCCGTGGCGGCGATTAGCGGGTATCGATAGCTATGTTTAGAAGCAGTAAAATAACTAAAATTAGATACCGTTAGCTTACTAAGGTAAGGCTGCTTAGAGACGAGTAGCACTTTATTATAAACGAAGAGAGTAACTGCTATAACCACCCGCCTCTGCCCTCCGAAGGTATCGCGGCTTCGGTAACTACTCGGGCAGACTCTTAAAAAGTAGTTAGGATATCGCGAATTAAGGATATAGTTCTTTACCTATCCGGGATAGGAAAGCTAACCGCCTTCGAAATTACTAAGTAAATATAGTATAAGATCAAAGCCGAGTTACGTACTAAACTCTGGATTAGCGATTAGGATATCCGTAACTATTAGCGGTAGTTAAAGGAGGAGAGGTATAGATACCTTTCTATAACGTAGTTCTTTTTTAAGAGGCTATAGGCAGAGGACTCGGGCGCTTATTATCTACGGTATTATATTAACGAAGAGACGGGGCGGATTAATATAATATTCTGGACCTATAAAATCTATATCTAGTAGTGGTAATATAATTTAGAGTTATTAATAATAGATTATACCTATTCTGGTAGTATAAAGTATTAGGAACCCTAGGATTATTAGTAGAAGACTAACCTTAGTTTCTTTTCATAGGTAAACAGGTTTAATATACCGCTATTCGAGGTTATTAGTATAGCGGTAGACTATAGCTCCTATAACTACTATTTTGCCCTAGTCTCGAGGGAAAACTATAACGCGTATAAATAGCTTTATAAGCAGATTAGGGACGTAACCTCGGTAAAGCGTATCTAACTTCCCTCTATGGTTATAATAGACTTCGAAAAGGCGCTGAAAAATACGCTAAATAACGCTTTTCTAGCTATTCTATAGTAACTTTATATCTGGTATATTATAAAGCATGTTACTCTGGCTATTAGAAAGAAGTAGGATAGGCTATTTAAAGGGAGTAGCCTTATCGGCTTTATAGGTAAGTTCGTGATATTTATTTTAGTGGTTAGTCCTTTAATATTCGTGATATTATCTTATAGATTATAATTAGCTATGGTTTTCGAAGTCTTTTCTATTTTAGTTAGCGCGTATAAAATTTTCACTGACTTTTTAGTAATAACTAATTAGGAATAGCGCCCGCCGATAATATATATAAAGCTTTTACTAACAAAGAAGATAACGTTAACGTAATCGTATCTCGATATACTTATCTAGATACTAGCGCCGGTAATATACTCTTCGATATTCAGGCTATAAACGTCACGGATACTTAAACGCAGTAAAATACATATACTTTAGTATCGGATTAGTCCGACGATAAAACTCCTAACGGATTTATAAAGTCCTGGCGGTCCTGCGTGTACGCTAAAACCGAGGAGCTATTTAAATAGAAATAGGGTTCTATAAAAAGGATATTTAATAGCCGCTAGCCTAGTAAGTCTTAGCTGCTATCCTATCTATCGCTTTACTAATTATTATACGTAGCTCTTATTAGCTATCTCGAGAAGACCTACCTCCCTTAGCGAGCGTAGTTTTATAACTATGCCGTTTAATATCTCCGTAACTATAGAGTCCGAGCTATTAGCCGAATAGAGTCCGCCTACGCCGAGCTTAAAATAAACCTCCGGAACCGCCTTATCGATCTTAATTAGCTTTCGACGTAGATATAGCGGGTAGTAGAGCGGAAATAGGAGCGGCTAAATATTAGCCTTACTAAGGCGAGTATCTTCTATATAAGAAAGTATAGGAATAAACCCGTTATCGCTAATTTAGTATTCGAGATCATGTCTAAAGCTCTTGATCTTATTTAGCAGTAATATCTGCCCGCGAAGGAGGCAGTAATAAAGAGCTTAACTCTGCCGCTCTATACTAATAGCTTTAACGCGTAATTTAGTTTACCCTACCGCTATACGATATATAGCTACTTAATTAAAATAAGGGGCCCTTTAGAGCGTACTAACGTTAATCCTTACTAGTAGATTAATTAGAACCATATAAGTTCTTTTTTCCTTTATCTATTCTCACGATCTAACGGTTTTACTACCTATTCTAGCCCGAGATCCGAGAACTACATACTAGGACCCGAATCCTAGATTCTCTGCCTATCCGATTAACCCGGAACCGTCTATTGCCGTTACCCACTATAGCCGGCGTTGCCTCTTTATAACGAACCCGCGCTACCTTTTTATAAGGAGCCCGCGCTGCCTTTTTATAACGAGCCGGCGTTACTGTTTTATAACGAGCCGGCGTTACTACTCTATAATAAGCCGGCGTTGCTGCTTTATAATAAGCCAGGGCTCGTAACCCTAGGGCTCGAAGTAGGAGGATATTATTATAGCATAAGCGGGATAAACTAAGGCCGCCACTACGTAGGCGGAACCTAACTATACAGGAGGAGGCTGCTATAATTACTGCTAAGACGTTAAGGATAATTATAAATACCTTTAGGGCCGAGTTATAGCGTGGTGGGTATTTATAAGTATCTCTCGGGTATCCTCCTAGCTAAATATAGTGGTCGGATACCTAGTATATACCTCCCGGGACGTAATAGCAGGTGTATAGACCGGCCCTGCCCCTAATCTTTAAGCCACCGCCCTTAAACTAGTAGGCGCTGGGCAGCGAGCGTTGGATTTAACCGTCGTAACCGGAGGCTAGTTAATAGCTATAGACTTAATAATTTTACCTTCTAGGATATAGAAATAAAGGATAGCTATACTAGTCGAGGTAATAGTTTTAGATATCTCTTATAATATATATGGATTTCGATTATTTTTAAATCCTCTTACTTACTTAGTATAATGGTTTATCCCTTCTATGTCCGCGACTCTACGATGTACCGGGACCTTGTGCCCAGAGTCTAATTTCGTATACGAAAATATCCCTTGGCAACCTATCCTAAATGGGTAAGGCCTATACTAGATACCAGGCAGGGTTCTGCGGGATACCGGTACTCGTCCCGAGGAGACGGTCGCCGGGCCTCTAGAAGGGTCGGCAGTGGTCCGATTAGGGGAACGAATAGCTAGATAGGCAGGCAGGCCTATGGTCGGCTCTTCTGGATCGTCTAGATAACTAAAAAGGGAAGGATGATATAAATTATAATTGTGATGGGTGATAGGTGACGATCGTGAAAGATCGGACGAAAAGCTAGCTAGATATAGCGGGTCTATTCCGAAGAATAGCCGCATACAAGACCAGATCTCTAGGACCGCGTACGTGGTCACGTGATATCCAACATCCTAACCCGGAACACGGGTCTACCCCTCTATAATCAGACCCAAATTATCAAGCTACGCCCCGTGGTCTTAATAATTTCATCACAAACAAAAGCAATAACCAAACAACCGTCCCAAATATATCTCTATTACCCTGATCAGGGCATCCATAAGCAGCCTATACAGCAATAGCTTCCGTATCGTCCACCTCTTCCAGCTACACGTAGTAGCAGTCCTTCTTTCCTTGTGCGGTATTCCTAAAGACTCGAAGACGTGGGCTTAAAGGACGGTGACCTTAAGGATAGAGGTGACCTCGCAGGTCCTTCGTGCTTAAGCCAGGTAGCGGCGGCGGCGGCTTCCTCGGTTCCTAGTCGTGACCATAGGAATAAGCAACGCGGCGGCGGCCCCAGCATAGTCTTCGAGAAGACCGTGACGTAGAAGATATAAGCGTGAACGCATACAGGGTAGGCGGCGGCGGCCTCTTCGGTTCCGTAACAAGGAATAAGGCAACGCGGCGGCCCTAGTAAAAGGTTAACGACGCAGAACACAGAACCAGGCGACGCAGAGTATATCTATCTCTTTCCACTGCCTATATATTAAGGCAGGCAGTCCACTTCTCGGTTCGTAGGCGTAAAGCACGCAGGTCGGATCTTTTTAGCGGTGGCGTGGCACGGCATATAGGCAGGTCGGTTTGTCGGAGGCAGGAATCGCGGCAGGACTCTTCGAGGCGGCAGAATCGTGGCCGGGCTTAAAGGAACAGGAAGAAGAAGAGCAGGATTAACGGGATTAATCGGATTAGCTATAGGTAGGTGGATCAGGCTCGGGCTAATCAGAGGAACGAAGATATAGGGAAAAGAAGAGTAGTAAAAGGAGTAAAAAAGAGGAAAAAGGGAAAAGCTTATAGTGATTCTACCGGCAGAAAATAGCAGGCAGGATTAAAAAGAGTAGGCGGGATTAGTAGCACGTGGTCTGCTTTGAATAGACGACGAAGATATCTAACGCGTACCACTAAACCAACCATAACTCAATAACCAGCAGGTTAAATTAATTAAAATCGGCACCGTTCGATTCGGCTTATCCTAATCAGGCCAACGTGGTTACGAGTAAAAGAAAAGTAAAGAACTATAAAAGATATAGTCTAAGGAAAAGGTGAAAAGAAAAGCTAAAAAATCGGCAGGACTCCCACAGACTCATAAGCTAGGCCCAGGGCCTAGTTATCCATCAGTCTCAAAGCTATACGAAGAAGCTCCTACGGTATATAGCTTTCCATATAAAGAATAGGCTAGATTAGGGTCTTCGTGTACAAAAAAAGGGAATAAAAATCGGGTAGGGTGGAATCGGGGGAAGGGCAGGACTTTATATCCATCGGCCCTAAAGCTATACGAAGAGGTCCCCCTCGAGGGCAGCTTTTAAATAACCTAAAAATAAAAACAAAAAGAAAAGTAGAAACAACACATCCTAATCAGGTCAACGGAGCAGCTTTAGGAAAAAAAAATCCGGCTCCAGGGCGTAATCCAAAAGAGACGCGACCCTAGATACGAATCCACGAAGGCTATAGTCACGGCCCCCGTCGATTAAAAGACGCGGCCCCCGTTAGGAACTAGAAAAGCTCCCACGGACTCCACGACTAAATTCTACTTCCAAAAACGATTCTATTACCCTAATCAGATAAAGGAACAGGTAAAGGGAAAAGAGGAAAAGGAAGGGAGGTAAGAGGAGGGAGGAGGAGGGAGGAGAACAGTAAGGAAAACCAGGATTAAAAATCCCTCGGCCCTAGAGGTAAATCCACCTATAAAGATATTAAAGAAAGGCGAAGCCGTCACTATACAGAACGGCTCCGCTAGGGCTAAAACAAATAACTAACTAATATAGCCGAAGGGATAGTTAGGCTCGTCACGGGTCCGTATCTAGAGCTAAAGGGTCCCGAGGAGACGGTCGCCGGGCCTCTAGAAGGGTCGGTAGTGGTCCGATTAGGGGAACGAATAGCTATAGATAGGTAGGCGGGCCTACGGTCGGCTCTTCTAGATCGTCTAGATAGCTAAAAAGGGAAGAATAATATAAATTATAATTATAATAGGTGATAAGTAACGATCGTAAAAGATTAAAGAAAAAGCTAGCTAGATATAGTGGGTCTATTCCGAAGAATAGCCGTATATAAGACCAGATCTCTAGGACCGCGTATATAGTCACGTGATATCCATAATATCTAGACCCGGAACACGGGTCTACCCCTCTATAATCGGCCCTAAATTCTTAAGCCACGCCCCGTAGTCTTAATAATTTTATTATAAATAAAAGTAATACACTATCCTAAATATATCTTTATTACCTTAATCAGGGTATCTATAAGTAGTCCTATATAGCTCCTCTTTTAGCTACACATAGTAGCAGTCCTTCTTTCCTCGCGTATATATATTCCTAGAGACGTCTCTTAAAGACACAGGCTTAAAGGACGGTGACCTTAAAGACGTAGAGGTGACCTTATAGGTCCTTTATGCGTATAGAGTAGGCGGCGGCGGGGGCGGCTTCCTCGGTTCCTAGTCGTAACTATAGGAATAAGTAACGCGGCGGCGGCGGTAATAGTAATAGACGGCGGTAAAATAGGCGGCGGCCTTAGCGTAGTCTTTAAGAAGACTATAACGTAAAAGATATAACCGTGAACGTATATAAGGTAGGCGGCAGCGGCCTTTTTAGTTCCGGGTCATAACTATAAGAATAAGGTAACATAGCAGCGGCGGTAATAAATAGGCGGCGGCCCGAATAAAAGATTAACGATATAAAACGCAGAACCAGGTAATTACCGTGAAGATCGTGATAAAAGAATTAACGGCGTACCTTATAAGAGTAGGTAATAAAGAGTCTCGAGGTCTATAGACTAGTCAGGATTTCGGAACTATATATTCTCGGGGTCTATAGGAATATTATAAGCGACGGGCCTATATAAAGGTATCTTAGTATTCCTACGTCTTTTATAGAGTATATCTATCTTTTTCTACTACCTAGATTAAGGCAGGTAGTCTACTTTAGTTCGTAGGCGTAAAGTATATAGGTCGGATCTTTTCATGGCGTGGTATAGCACGTAGGAGGTAAGTCGGTTCGTTAAAGGCAGGAATCGCGGTAGGACTCTTTAAGGCGGTAGTATCGTGGCTAGGCTTAAAGGAGCAGGAAAAAGAAGGGTAGCAGGATAAATAGGATTAACTAGATTAATCGGATTAACAGGATTATAATCGGATTAACTATAAGTAGGCGGATTAGGCTTAGGCTAATTAGAGGAATAAAGATATCGGGAAAAAGAAAAGTAGTAAAAGAGTAGGAAAAAGAGAGAAAAATAAAAAAAAGCTTAATAGTAACTCTGCCGGCAGAAAACAGTAAGCAGGATTAAGATCTAAAAAGAGTAGGCAGGATTAGTGGCACGTAATCTGCTTCGAAGACGGTAAAGATCAGGATCTAACGCGTACCACTAAACTAACTAATAATAGCTTAATAACTAGTAGGCTAAATTAATTAAAATCGGCACTATTCGATTCGGCTTATCCTCATTAGGCTAACGTGGTTACGAGTAAAAGAAAAGGTAAAGAACTATAAAAGATATAGTCTAAAGAAAAGGTAAAAAGAAAAACTAAAAAATCGCCAGGCTCCTATAGACTTATAGGCTAGGCCCCGGGCCTAGTTATCTATCGGCCCTAAAGCTATACAAAGAAGCTCCTACGCGTATAGCTTTCTATATAAAGAACAGGCTCGCGATCAGGGTCTTTATGTAGAAAAGAAAAGAGGGTGAAATCGGGGGAGGGCAGGACTCTATCTATTAGCCCTAAAGCTATATAAAGAGGTCCCCCTCGAGGGCAGCTTTCTAAATAACCTAAAAATAATAAAAAGAAAGGCAGAAATAATAGATCCTAATCAGGTTAACGGAGTAGCTTCGGAAAAAAGAAATCCGGCTTTAGGGCGTAATCTAAAGGAAAACGCGGCCCTAGATTTAAACCCAGGATTATTAAAAGACGCGGCCCCCGTTAGGAACTAGAAGAAGCTCCCACGGACTCTATACACGATTTCTGCTTCCGAAAATAATTCTGTTACCCTAATTAGGTAAAGGAATAGGTGGAGGGGAAAAGAGGAAAAGGAAAAAGGGAAGGGAGGTGGGAAAAGGAAGAGGGAAAAAGAGGTAGGACGGAGGAAAAGGCAGGGGAGCTAGCATAGGAGCTTTTTGCCTCGGGCGTAATAGAGCTAACACGGGAGCTCGGCGCCGGAATAAGGGGATTAACGGACTTAACGCGCTAGTTCTTCTAAAGCGCGGAGCTATCACAGGAGCTTTTCCGGATCACGGAGCCAACGGGGCTCTTCCTTTCCGGGCACATACGCCGACGGTGGCTATCCTAACCGCAGGAATAGCACCTAATCAGGCGAATAGGATCTAGGCGGGCGGCGGGACTCTTTTCCTAACTCTACCGTGGAGTCGTACTTCTACCGCGGCGGCGGCTTTTCCGACTACTGCTTCGGCTTAGGCTACGGCTACCTTCGATAGGCTGCCCACGAGCAACGTCACCGTTAGTCTAATTAGACGAACGAGAAGTAAACGGCAAAGAGATATCGCGTGCCCTTTAAGCGTATAGCTCCTGCAGGGCTGCCTCGCACGCCTTTAGCACGACTCTCGCGAGGACCTCAAAACAACAGGCCAACCCGATCAAGAGGAATAGGAACGTATCCCACGCACGGCTCTAACCACCTCTAGGAGGCTGACCGTCCCGGTATCGTATCCTCCTCTTTCCACGATATCGCCGTCGTGATGTCTTCCTCTTGTATTGTGACTGTTGGTGTGCAGACAGTCTCTGCGTCGGTTCGGGGGACTATTCTTTCTAAGCAGGCAGTCTCTGCTTTTCCGGATCCCTGGTACTCGGGACCGTCGAACCGGATCCGTGAGACTGTTAGTATGTAGGCAGTCTCTGCGTCGGGATGGTGTTAGTTGACTGTTGCTAACGAGCAGGCAGTCTCTGCTCTTCCGAAGCATTATCGGGGTCGCTTTTCCGGAGACTCGGGCCCCGGGAAACTGTTTTTGGTGTTTTCGTATATAGTGTTTTTATCGTTTTTGTTGTTATATCGTAACCGGAATCAAAACTCGAACTCCAAACAGAATCGTCTTCTTTCGGACCTCTTCTTCTTCTAGTACCCACGTAACGCGACATTCTTCCAGGCCTTTTCCAGAGCCCTTCGCCCGTTATTAGAGGACTAACCAGAACCGTATCGTATCCAAAACAAGACTTAAAATCCGAAGCTGTATCGTATCCTAACGCTCCAGACTCGAAGACTCAGACTCAAAACCGAAGACTCAAACCGAAGACCCAAAGGCTTAAAAGAGGACAAAGAAAACCGTGACCGTATCGTATTAATAACGCGTTGTCAGGCCGTTCGTATAGGCAGGCCGGAACTACCCTTGAGCGCAGGAAGATGGATGAAATCCCCCCACGCCGATTGTATCCGCCTCCGAGCACTAATTAAAGAAAGGCGAAGCCGTCACTATACAGAACGGCTCCGCTAGGGTCAAAACAAATAACTAACTAATATAGCCGAAGGGATAGTCAGGCTTGTCACGGGTCCGTATTTAGAGCTAAAGGGTCCCGAGGAGACGGTCGCCGGGCCTCTAGAAGGGTCGGTAGTAGTTCGATTAGGGGAACGAATAGCTATAGATAGGCAGGCGGGCCTATAGTCGGCTCTTCTGGATCGTCTAGATAGCTAAAAAGGGAAGGATAATGCAAATTGTGATTATGATGGGTGATAGGTGACGATCGTGAAAGATCGGACGAAAAGCTAGCTAGATATAGTGGGTCTATTCCGAAGAATAGCCGTATATAAGACCAGATCTCTGGGACCGCGTACATAGTCACGTGATATCTATAACGTCCAGACCCGGAACACGGGTCTGCCCCTCTATAATATTAACGCCCGTCACGACGACTCTGCTCTTGCTCGCGCCTCTTCGATCGCTTCTGCTATCAGCTTATCGATCTGCATATATACCTCTCGGAGCGTAGCTTTAAGGGAGTCTCTAAAGATCTTTTCGATTTCTTCCCGGAAGTACGGATTAAGGTAACGCCTATACTAGTCCGGGCAACTAATCTCGAAGTTAGGAGGTAGAAAGGAAAGCAGGTCGGTAGGCGGAATAGGGATAAGCGGAATAGGGCGATCGGTAGGAATAGACTCGTTTACCCGATTAGTAGGAATAGGAATAGGGATAGGCTAATCGGTGGGAATAGATTTACCTACCCGATCTTCCGTCACGAAGTCGATAATGCCGATAATCTGATCGGCAGCAGGCGGAGTCTTCGGGACTATGGAGCTAATAGGGCTTACCTTTATAGAGTCCACGGGAGGACTCTAGACCAGAGGAACGGCGGGAGGGGCAGTAGGCTCCTTTATCACGGAGTCCACGGGAGGACTCTTCGGAACCATAGAGCTAACGGGATCGGTGGAGGCAGGGGAGCTAGCATAGAAGCTCTTTACCACAGGATCAACGGACTTAACGCGCCAGTCTTTCTAAAGCGCGGAGCTATCATAGCTCTTCCGGATCACGGAGCCAACGGGGCTCTTCGGGCACATACGCCGACGGTAACCTTCCTAACCGCAGGAATAGCACCTAATTAGATAAATAGGAACGTGCCGGGCGGCGGGACTCTCTTCCTAACTCTGCCGTGGAGTCGTACTTCTACTGCGGCGGCGGCTCTTCCGACTACTGCTTCGGCTCGGGCTATATGGACTACCCGGAATAGTAGGCTGCCCATATACAACAACGTCACCGTTAGTCTGATCAGATAAACGGGAAGCAAACGGTAAAAAGATATCGTGACTATCGCGGCAGGACCTTAAGGAATAAAGCTCTTATAGGGCTGCCTCGCACGCCTTCAGCGCGACTCTCGCGAGGACCTTAAAACAGGAGGTTAACCCGATCAAAAGGGACAGGAATATATCCCACGCGCGGCTCTAACCCTGGCCACCGGTATATATCCTCCTCTTTCCACGACGCCAAGGCGTCTTCCTCTTTATATTCGACTATTAATATACAGGCAGTCTCTACGTTGGATTAGACTATTCTTTCTAAGCAGGTAGTCTCTGCTCTTCCGGATCTGTGGTACTCGGGACCGTCGAACCGGATCTTTAGGACTATTAATCTATAGGCAGTCTCTGCGTCGGATTAGACTATTAGTGTGCAGGCAGTCTCTGCGTCGGGATAGATTATAGCTTAAACAATAAGCAGGCAGCCTCTACTCTTCCGAAGCACTATCGGGATCGCTTTTCCGGAGACTCGGGCTCGGGGATATTATTTTTAGTGTTTTTATTATTATATCGTAACCGGAATTAGAACATAAACTTAAAACAGACTCTTTTTTCGGACCTCTTCTTCTAGTGCCCACGTAACGCGATATTCTTCTAGGCCTTTTCTAGAGCCCTTCGCCCGTTATTAGAGGACCAACCAGAGCCGTACCGTATCGTATCCGAAGCTATATCGTATCCAAAACGCTCCAGACTCAAAGACTTAAAACTCGAAGACTCAAAACCGAAGGCTTAAAACAGAATAAAGGAAACCGTGACCGTATCGCTAATCAATAACGTGTTAATAGGCCGTTCGTTTAGGCAGGCCGGAACTACCCTCGTGTACTATCGGTTACCCTAATCAGATAAACAGGACCTCCTAGGCACCGATTATATCCGCCTCCGAGCACTAATTAAAGAAAAGCGAAGCCGTTACTATATAGAACGGCTCTGCTAGGGCCAAAACAAATAACCAACTAATAGGCTAGCCGAAGGGAGGGTTAGGCTCGTCACGGGTCCGTATCTAGAGCTAAGGGTCCCGAGGAGACGGTCGCCGGGCCTCTAGAAGGGTCGGCAGTAGTCCGATTAGGGGAACGAATAGCTAGATAGGCAGGCGGGCCTACGGTCGGCTCTTCTGGATCGTCTAGATAACTAAAAAGGGAAGGATGATGTAAATTATGATTATGATGGGTGATAGGTGACGATCGTGAAAGATCGGACGAAAAGCTAGCTAGATATAGTGGGTCTATTCCGTAGAATAGCCGCATACAAGACCAGATCTCTAGGACCGCGTACGTGGTCACGTGATATCCAACATCCTGACCCGGAACACGGGTCTGCCCCTCTATAATAAGGTCACCTCTATACCTTCGAGGTCACCGTCCTTTAAGCCCGCGTCTTTAAGAGATTAACGTCTTTAGGAATACGTGCACGAGGAAAAGAAGGATAGCTTATGGATACCCTAATCAGGGTAATAGAGATATATTTAGGACGGTTACTGTTTATGTTTGTGTTAAAATTATTAAGACCACGAGGCGTGGCTTAATAATTTAGGGCCGATTATAGAGGGGTAGACCAGTGTTCCGGGTCTAGACGTTATGGATATTATATAACCACGTACACGGTCCCAGAGATCTAGTCTTATATACGGCTATTCTTCGGAATAGACCCACTATATCTAGCTAGCTTTTTATCTGATCTTTTATAATCGTTACCTATCACCTATTATAATTATGATTTATATTATCCTTCCTATTTCGGATATCTAGACGATCCAGAAGAGCCGACCGTAGGCCCGCCTACCTATCTATAGCTATCCGTTCCCCTAATCGGACCATAGCCGACCCTTCTAAAGGCGCGGCGACCGTCTCCTCGGGGCCCTTTAGCTCTAGATACGGACCCGTGACGAGCCTAACACTCCCTTCGGCTAGCCTATTAGTTGGTTATTTGTTTTAGCCCTACGCGGAGCCGTTCAGCATAGTAACGGCTTCGCCTTTCTTTAATATCGCTATCCTCGGCCTAAACCTTTACTACGCGGGCGCCCTTAGCCTTCGAGCCCTTAACCCGGGACTTATAGTTTACACGGATATATCCCCTCTTCCTATACTCCTAGCACTCTCGGCTATCGCGAGGTTAGTGTATAGTTGTATCGGGCCGGACCTAGTTAATCCCGCTTATTATAATATTTTTATCGGTATCGGTCTCTTAGTTCCGGGTTTAATTTAGTATATAAATATTACGACTAGTTAGGTATAGGCCTTTTACCTTCTAGGCGATACTCTAGACCTTAGCGACCTAGCTCGGGTAATTATAGGGTAACTTCGCGGTAACTAAGGTGCTATATAGCTTCTAGCTTAGGGCTCTATTAAGGAATATAATCTTCGCTAAGTCTACTTACTTATTACTATTTACTTAAATAATCTGCTTCTCGAATTTCGGTAAGAACTACGCTAAGGTTTATTCCTTACGCTATCTAAGGGAATGTAATATAAAGGCCGCGTAAGGCTATTCGTTCTAGTCCTTATATATACGGTCTAGGTAGGTAATAAACGATTCTAGGTCGTGGGTACCTCCCGGCCCTTTAGCGGCGTAAAAGGCTAATACCACTTACTAAGCACTCCTTTCTAGGAATAAGTTAATATAATACTATATTTCGGCTTAGTTATTAAATAAGTGTTTATTTAGCTAAAGCTAATCACGTATCAACTAAGACTAAGTAGCGTACTCTATTTATCTTCTACTAAACTTCGTGGGGTATAGTAAAGGCTTAATATATAACGGATATAGTTCCTACGGGACTTTAATTTAAGGGGGAGTAAAGATTGCCAGGGTAAGAGGGCCTGCTATGAACTCCGCGGGTATATTCATAAGGGCTCCCTCTAAAGGAGACGCGAGGTTACGAGTAGGTTACTACGGGGCCTAGGCGTTCGTAAGACCGTTTATAAGTTATTAAAGCAGCTCTCGTTATTAAGCCATCTATTCTTATAAGGGCCTAAGCGTCGTATTAATAGCTTCGGTGATCCTTGTATCTATCCACTTAGCTAGTTTAGCGGGGTTTATAGGACCGCCGTCACCTAACGGCGCGTTCGTATCTAAGGCTATACTAACACAGCGCGTGGGTTTCGCTAAATTCTAGCTATATAAGCGGCTAGTGATAGGTTAATTAAACTAAGTAAGGCCGAATAATTATATTAGCTAGAATTAGGGAAAGGAAAGGAAAAGGTCTATAAGGAAGTAGAGGATTTACTAGGTTTATACGTATCCTCGGTAAGGGCAGCGCGGGGTCCGAGCATCGGATATATATTCTAATTAGCGGCTCCGGCCTAGTACCGGAACTATACCTTTAGGAGGTTAACTCGTAACACCTCGAACTTAATCAGATATATCCGGGTTTAGTCCTAACTATCTATATCCTTAATATACGTCCTAAAGGACCCGATAAACTATATATTAACCCCGGGGATAACTTATCTAAGTCTTTTCGGTAATCCTAAAACACTATAGTCGGGAGGCAGGGCCTTTTAGGCGATTTGGTTAACCTCGGCGCCTCCGTTAAGCTTGGCGCTCCGGCGGCCCTATCCGCTACTTAAACGTAACTCTAATTTCGCCTTAATCGCGCCCTTATTAGTAAAGAACGGCTAAGACGGCGGCCTTTCCTAGTCCTAAGCCTATCTAATAACGGGATACCGCGAATTAACCGGTAGGTTATTCGGGTTCTAATTAGTAGAGTATCCTAATAACTAACCTAACTTAGGGGGTTCCTTCGGGTATTTATTCCGGTAATAACCCTTTTTATTATAGCTATAGTATATAACGCTATTATTATTACGCCTCTTAGGAGGCCCGGGGGCTTCTATATCGTTTATTTTAATCGATTCCACGAAACCTGAGGGAGGTATAAAGGGGCGAATAGTTATAGTGCGGGCCTTATTAGGATTATATCCACGCTTCTCGCCGCGGGGATACCGTAGGCGATTATTCCGGGGCGTTTTTTCTTAATTCTTATATAAATGAGTAATCTCTGCCTATTAAGCTATAACACCTAATACCTTATTATTAGTAGGGATACCGGCTATTATAATCTAATTATATAGCGGCTTATTAAGCTTTATTAAGATTAACTATATACGCTACTTATCGGGAAAGGGTAGGGATAACCTATTAAATAACGAGTTAAGCCTATCGATAAACTTAGCGTAGTCTAGTTAGGCTTTTATATAGTCCAGTCCGAGAATAGCTTCTTAGTTATAGATATCTTATAGGTCTTATTATCGACTAACTATCTAGTTAGCAAGGTCTTAAAGTCCTCCTAGGTAACACCTTTAGTCTTTCTATAGACGCGCCTATAGTAGGCACGCTATCGGGATTTTATAATCTTTAAAAACCAGGGTAAAGGTAAGATAGATCTTCTCTGCTTCGCATAGCTTAACCTTATTATGTATAAAGCGCTCTTTGATTTCTGTAATAAACGTTTAGAACGAGTTATAGGACTACCCGTCCTATTCGGGGAGCTTTTACGGGACTTTACACTAGCTTTTACGGGAGTCCCTTTAGGGGATATATTAACAGGTATCGGGGTCCTTCCCTTATTAGAGGGTAAAGAGGCGCTTCTCCTTCTTCTCGCGCGCTTAATAGTTCTTATAGTGCTTAGTCAGGAAATCGAGTTCCGCTAATAATAGTATACCAGGGGGGCGGCTCTTAAGGTCTTTAATATCGAATTCGGGGTTATTATCTTCTTCTTCTTTTAACTCGGGCGTAAGGGATTACTTATAATTAGCGCCTAATAGCCTGGCCTCGGCTCCTTCGCTAAAAGGGGAAATATCCCGGGTACGAATAGTGGTAGTGCGCTTAGGGGGTATCTTAGGTGCTAGTTAGGGGGTGATAATAGGATTTAAAAAATAATAAGTCTTTTAAACTCTTAACGGTTATTATACCCGTAAACGGTTAGAATAAATAAAATATTTTAGGTTTTATACAAGGAGTAAAGAGAGTCGTTAAGACGATAACAATTATAGGTCACGAAGCTAACCTTAGGGGGGAAATAATTATAAGATTATTAGTTAAGCCCCTTTAACACAGGACTTAACAGGAAACACCCTACTTAAGGACCAGTGACTATCCTCCCTAGGATCGACTTATAATAACCTAAGGCCTTAAGACTATAGGTCTTAGGCCAGCTTAATATTCTTAAAACATAACTCGGCCCTAATATCCCTAGGGTTAACCTTAGGTCCGGTTCCGGATCCTTAATATATTCCTTAACGCCTCTAAAGTGCCTATCCGACTTCCTTAAACGGAATATCCCTGATATTATACTACTATAGTATCCCTAAGACGTTAGCTATATAAGGTTATTTATTAATATCTTTATATATATGGTTAAGGTAGTTAAGGAAGTCTTTAGCATCGTATTAGCCGTTAATTTATAACAAAAGGAAAGTCTGTAGACATTAGTCAAGGAAAAGATATCACAGAAAAGGCTCGATAGCTTAGTACCGTAGAGGGATCGCAGTATATTCGTTAACCAAGCGCTAACTTTAAACTAAGACTTTAACTTAAAGGATTAAACTAATCCCTTAACGCATGAACAGAGATAGGTTCGGATCGGTGGTCCGTGCGCGGCTATCGGTCCGACTATATACCGATAGGTCTATAATTATCTCGTTACACTGCCCCCCCCTATAACGAGTCTAGTCCCGCAGACTCGTATTATCGTAATGCCTTTAACTACGCGTTTATCGCGATTAATTATCTCTATCTGGTTCTATATAAGCCCTTGGTAAAAACCCGTAGGAAAAAAGAGTAGCCGCTCCTTTTTTCACCCGCTTATTAGCGTTCTATCGCCGACCCTATACCTTATAACCTATCCGAATATTACTATAGAAACTCCGCGATACTTCTTATTATTACCTATAGTTATCTAAGCTTTCGCGGATATTATACCTAGCCCTAGGTAACCGTTTAGGACGAGTATATAGTTCCTTAGCGTAATTCTCGTTATAGCTCTCGATCTTCCTCCTATAACCATCTTCTATTATTATAATCGCCGACCGCATAGCGATTATTTTACCTATCTTAATTCTATTATCATTATCATTATCGTTATTATTATTAACGTTATTATTATTAACGTTATTATTATTAACGCCGACTAGTCGCTATTATATCGTCGGTTAATTTATAAGTTACTATAGCTCTTCGTAAGCTATAATATAATACTGCTAACGGGTAGGAATCGGCTATTAGGGATAACGCTCCCTGTTTATTTTATATATCCTGACTAAACGCTTATATTAGTATCGATTACCTTAATAAGGCCTATAACGGCACCGGCGGTAGCTATTATATCGCATACGCCCGTGGCTATTAATAATATATCGTTATAGGTTCGCCGACCCTTTAGCATTTTTCCTATACTAATTAGTTACTAGATCCCGGACTTTATACTAGGTGCTACTTAGTTACTATAAAATAGCAGTAAGCGTATTTATATAATAGATAATAATCTAACGCCGATAACTCGGCGCCGGTCTTATAAGCGTATTTCTAAGGCCTATAAATAGTTCCGCGTGGTTATAGACTGCAGTAAGAAAAAGCTTACCGCTAAGGATATAAGTTTCTTAATCGCCGACCGTTCGGCTATATTCTAATAGTTAATAGTCGTAGATACTAATTTTAGACGAGATTTTGTCCTTATATTCTATAATAATGGTTAACTTTATATACCGTCTTAGTCGTATTAATAACGCTAAGCGTCGGCGTTACTGAACTAAACCCGTCCTCTTTATAAGGGCGACCTACGCGATATTAAGTCGCTTATTTCTTTTATTAAGGATTTAGCGATAAACGGTTACCGCCTATTTAACCGTAAAGACCACCTTTAAGGCCTTAAGGCGTTTCTATCTTTAGATAGGCTCGCTAACCTCTTAGCGGCCGTTAATAATCCCCGATACCCTGCTTTAGCTCGTTATTTTACCGGTCGCTTAGCGGCCACTCGCTATAGTTATACTACCGTTAATAGCGACGATAATCCTTTTACTAATAGCTCTAATAAGGCTATTAAGCCCGCCTTTTATCCGGCCGCGGCTTATCACCGCTATCCTACTCGTCGCTAAGCATCTACCGCCTTATCGGCTACTAACACCCCGGCTCCCCCTAGCGATACTAAGTACACGCCGCCGGCTTTTACGTCCTCTAATAAGGAAGACATTCCTTATCGTCGTATCCGCACCCCTAGCCGTTATACCCCCGTTATCGAGTCGGCTCCTAATGACAATACCGCTAATATCGATGAGGAGACCGATTTCTATAGTTTTAGTGATTAATTCTTTCTTTTTTTCGCTAAGTAATCGCTAGTAATAATCGCCCGAAATAGCGTTAAACTTTATACTAATAGTTTAGAATTTAGGACTAATCGGGGCTTAACCCCGTTTATTTAGTTACTGTTAAAGGAAAAGGTTATTATAACCTATAATTAAGTTCTTATTTTATATCTAATAACCCTTCGGCGCCTTATACTATCTTATAATCGTCTCACTTCTTATATATATACTTTTTATCTTTCTAGTACCTTTTCCAGATTCCTAGAGCGTTTTCTAGGTAGTCCTCTAGTTCCTAGGTGTTATATTCTACCGGCTAACCCGCCCACTTTATAAGATAGAACGTTTTTCCCTATTCTTCTTTATAACTAATAATATCTTCTACCTCCTATTTATCTTACTCCTCCTCTAGAAGCGGGAGATCCTTCGCCGATAGCTCTACGGCTACTCGGTCTTCCCACGGTTCTAATAAGGATACCGGGAATATATCGTGTATCCTTATATACTACGTAGGAAGGCGGACACTATACGCCTATTCGCCGATCCTCTCGGTTACTTATACCCGAATATATCGCGGTACTAGCTTCGACACTTAACGGAATCAGAAGTGTTTTATAGATAGTCTAATAACGTTGCCTACCTTATACTACTATAATTTATAGCGCTTATTATAATACCGAGCCTAGTTCTCTATAGTACGCGCCTAGTAGTCACGGACCTTCCGCCGAACCTCTACTAGCTTCTTAATATATTCTTAAATACCCTATACCCGGGTATTATCCCTAGGTCGAATATACTTTACTATATATAGATAATACCCGTATAACGCTTTATATAACGAGATACTAAGTAAGGAATACTCGCTATTATTATAGGCGAACCCTGCTTCTAATAACTAAATAGGCCACTATATTATTATATTACCGGCGATCATTTATAGATACTTAATTAGGAATTAATATATTCGTTCCGCCTAACTATCCGTCTACGGGTAGTATACGGTGGATAGTCGCTAAGCGTTCGCCCGCTTATAGCAGAACTCTATCTAAAACTAATTAATAAACAGCTTATCCTAGTCTATTACTATACCCTTTAGGCTACCGAATCGGTACTTAATCTCCTTATATAGTAGCGTCGCTAGTTAGGATACTATTAGGTCCTTTTATATAGGAATAAATAAAGCGTATTTTATATACCGGTTAATAAATACTAGGATAGCGTTATATATTTACCCGTCGCCCCCTTTTATAGGCGGTAGACCCGTAATAAAATCTATACTAATCTCTTAGAACGGATATATAGGTAATAGCAGCGTTTATAGCTAGCTATACGGCTTATATTATAGCACCTATACCCCTTAATACGCCAAATATATAGTGATATAATTATAAATATCCGACGCTAAGTCTACTTAGTAGAACTTTCTTAAAATTAGCTTAAGCGTCTTATTCGCTTCTACGTGCTAAGCCCTAGGGTTATGATAATGCTATTGCAGAACCTCTACCCTTATGGCGCCCTATACGGGTAGTACTAACCGTCCCTTAAATAATAGTATATCCTTTTCTTTAAAAGAGTACCCCGCTCTCTTTCCGGTGCCTCGGCGAATATTGTTAATTAAGGATATATAATCCGGGTTAATAGTCTATAGCCCTCTAACTAAATCTTATAGTTCCTCGCTAATAGTATACCGACCTACTATTTTATTCCTGGCTAGTTCCCTGGCTATAGAATATAGGATATACTAATCCGGTATTATAATAACCCTAGCCTTAGCCTTAGGCGTTAGCAATATCTTATTAGCGACCCTTTACTAGGTAGTCGCCTTATACCCTATATTTTATATTCGGGAGCGGGTAATAGCAGCGATAATAACACGCCGGGTATTATTAGTAAAACACAGGGGTTATAGCCCTTTTCCTTCCTTATCTCTTAAGCTAGGCAGGGCCCCCTCCTATAAAGTCTATGCCCGCTTATATTTACTAGGCCTATATTCGGGTAGTATTACCTAAGCGGCTTAAACGTATACGATCTTTACCGCGTTACTCGTTAAGGTAAGGTAGATACTCGCGATCCGTTAGCGAATGCTTATTAAAAGATCGCTAACTAATTATAATCTTTATAATAAGGTAGGAAGCACGTTATTATATTACGTCTTATCTATTATATAATCCGGCGATCTTAATAGGCTATTTACCGGGTTCGTCTTACCCGGGAAATATTAAACCTCGAAGTCGAATAATAATAACCGGTATACTTATCTAATAAGCCTTCCGCGAAGGTCCTGCGCTAGCGCGTTTAGTATAGCCTTAAACGCCTAATAGTCCGTTAGCACTATAAACGCCTATCCTATGCCTTTAAGATAATAGCGCTAATACTTAAGGCTCTTTATTATGGCTAATAGCTCCTATTACCCTATACCCTATTATTACTCCGTCTTAGAAAGCTTCCGCGAGAAGTAGGCGACTAGTCGCTATCCCGTCTTATATTTCTAACTTAGAATTCCGGAAATAGCTTTATTCGAGGCGTTCGTCTTAACCCTCGTGTCTAGCACTGGATTCTAGTGCCGTAGAATAGTTGCCGAACTAAAGGCGACCTTTAGTAACTTAAACACCCGCTTAGTATTATCCGGGAGCTCGAAAGGTCCCTTCTTCTTACCCGATTAACTACCTTTTAATAGTATAGTTAATAGCGGTATTACCCTAGAGTATCCTTTAATAAACCTTTTATGGAAATTAGCGAAACTAAGGAAAACTTAGATATCCTAGAATAATTCGGGCGCCGGCTACTCGGCGACCGTATATATATATTTCGGGTTTATCGCGATACCTTCGCGGGTTATTATAAACCCTAAGAAGTCTATTTGGTTATAGTAAAACTTATACTTTAATAGTTTCGTGTATAGCTAGGCCTTATAAAGCTAATCTAAAACCTTCTTTAGGTCCTTTATATACCATTCCTTTAACGTGGAATATATAAGGATATCGTTAAGGTAAGTGATATAATATATATCTAGTAAACCAGTAAACGCTTAGTAAATATATACCTAGAAGGTAGCCGGAGTATTCGTTAGCCTAAATAGTATAACCGTATACTTATAGTGGTAGTATTATATTCTAAACGCTATCTTCTAGCGGTCCTCCTTCTTAATCCAGATCCTATAATAGGTATCTCGGATATCCACCTTAGAAAAGTACTTTACCCCGGCGAGCCTATCTAATAGCTTACTAACTAAGGGTAAAGGGTACCTATTCTTATTTATTATAGCGTTTAACCCTTAATGATTAACGCAGAGTCGTAAGCTACTATCCTTCTTAGGCATAAAGAATACCGGTAAGCCTATAGGGCTTATCGACTATTAGATACGACCGCTCGCTATGCCTTCGGCGATATACTTTTTTAGCTCCTCTAGCTAGGCTTAAGATAAAGGATATAACGGCCCGAATAGCGGTTCCTTCCTATCTTATAAGTTAATTATATATTTAGCGTCCTTTAGTAAGGGCGGCTCCTTCGCGGCCTACTCCGAAAACACGTCCTGGTAGTCCGCGATTTCCGGTAGTAGCTTAGTAACTGGTCCGTATATCACCTTATCGTTATCTATAAACAGAATAGTTATATCTAGTATCCCTGGTATAATAATAGTAACGGTAGCGATATATATAATATACCCCTTCGCCCGCTTTTCGATAACCTTATAAGCCTATAGCTTAGGGTTTATACTTAAGATCGGCCCCTATAGTATACTAGTGGTGCGTTGGTATATAACCACGAGGCGGTTAGGTCGGTTCGAATCCTGCTAGGGGCGCGCGTAAAAAGCTTTTCTTTTTGTATTACCCGGCCCTATTCGCGGGTGACCCTTATCTACCTTAGCACGCACGATAAGGGTTAAATAGGGGGGGCCTGATAGCCCTACTGCCCGGCTTATAGCTAGTTAATAATAGGCGCCGGTAGCTTTACCGCTAAGGCCGACACGCCTATATCGTTAACTAGGGCAGGTAGGCCCTACCGTAAATAGGGCCGTAGTAGATTAGTCGCCCTTACGTATACAGAGACGGTACCGCGCTCCGGAGCACGCAAAATATCCCGGCGGGACCTATACGAAATATAGGAGCTACGAACCGTATAATTACGTATAAGGCCGTCTATAGATAACGTAAAAAGCTTAAACGTGGGTCTAGGATATATTAAATCCTAAAGATAGGGCTGCTGGCTTAGGATAGAATTAATTACTAAGGGTCTGTCTTAGTAATTAATATAAAAGGACAATAGGGACTAAGATAAAGGAATATAGAGCTTATATATTAGTGACTTCGTAATGTGAATAGTGTTAATATAGCGGCCGTATAGTGTCTTCGCGGTGGCCACGTACGTGGAACGAATTTATTACTACTATAAAGGGGAAGGGGTTTTTATCCGAAGAGGTTTTCCCCCCTTCTAAAATCTAAGAGGGACTGTTGCCTAGAGGGCTAGCCTAGTATTAGCTAAGCGATAATAGAGTAAGAATAAATAAATAAATAATTAAGATCGGCTTATAAACGAATATTCGGTAAGCTATATTAATTATAATACCTTCTTAACCTATACTATTATTCTTGAGTAGTAATTATCCGGTACCCTTAGGGCGATCCGTATATAAGAAGACCCTTTTTAATATGCATAGCGGTCCCTCTACGTCTAGTAGATAGAAAGCCAGGCTATATACTCCGCGAACCCTCGCTAGGCTACTATTAAAGACTTTAATCTCTAGAGTCTTAACCTCTAAGAGCGGTTTTAACCCTAGGCATTTTATTAACGCCGGACTAATAATATCTACCTACATATAGGTATCCAAGTCCACGCTAAACTCGATCTCCTTCCTATAACGGATTATTATTACTATTAATCTCGCTACCTCGCCCACTACGATTACCGGCCGGTTATCGGGTATAGGTTCGGCCCCCTTATTACCTACGCCGACTCGTTTCCTAATAAATAAAGTTCTTTAACCCGAATATTATTATCGAGGTCGTTATATACGGCGTGTATATTACTAACGCGGGCGCGAGTCTTCGCCGCCCCGTTATCGGTTATTTATCGTTTCTTATTATTATAATAGTCCTTAGAACGATAACCCTTTTTACCGTAGCTATAGCACTTGCCTATAAAGCCGCGTATACTAGGCTATACTTACGAAGGCTCTAGGTCCGAGCCCGAGGCCTTTTAACCCGTTAGGGGCGCCCCCTTTAAGTCTACCTTACTAGGTTCGGCGGGTGTACGCCGACCCGTTACTAGAGTACTCCCCCGACTTAAGCGACTCTCCGAATACTATAAGTTTAATAGGGTCCTTCTATAACCGGCATCTAATCGCTTACTACTCGGCTTATCGATAAGGCTTATATCCCAGAATAGTTATACCTCTTAAGCTAGCGTTATAGCCTCGTCTAATTCGGTTTTCCGCTCTTATATCTTATTCTTAATATATAAAGGCAACTAACTAAAATAGACGTAGGTATACTCTTTGCTTCCTCCTATCTCCTGGCCTAATGGCCTATACAAGTTATCCTATTATTCGAATAGTTTTATTAGCGTTATATCGCCGGTTATTTATAGTTCACGAAGTTCCTTATAGTAATAGTACCGTTATATATCTCGGGATAGATACTCTTACCGAATAAACGCCGTAAAGTCGTTCTAATTCGGGTTAGCGATCTTCCTAGCATAGTGCCTCTAAGACGTCTAGAAGGCATATTCGAGCTTCGTTAAAGCCTATTCGATTTACTATAGCACTTAGGCACCAGGTCTAAACTAATTCCTACCCTTAATCGCTACTAACTAATTATCGATTTCTATAACCGTGGATAACTCTCTAATTAGCTTATAATTATATACTAGCGGTTTTTTGTAATCGCGCCGGGGTGCTAGTCATTCGGTAAGCTTCTTTATAATTACTCGATTAATCTCGCTTTATTATTAGAGATACTACGAAAACATCGTAATTAACACCTTTTACGTTAATATCGGGGGGTTAGTAATAAATCGCCGATCGACCTATAAACCACTATCTTTAGGACTAAGCGTAACCAGCGTATCCGTTAACCCCTTATTTTTATCCGGTCCCTGCTTAGGCACCGTTATTATTAGCTTAGGTATAGCGGGCGCCTCCTGCCCGGCGTCCGCTTCGCTAGCTCCCCCCGGGGGGAAGCTCGTTCCTTAAGTCCTTCTTAGTGGTATCTTCGGCCTAACTACCTTAAAGGTATAGAAGTTAAAGAATTATAATAAAAGGAAAGTCCGTAGAGTTTAGTTAAGGAACAGATATTATAGAAAAGGCTTAATAGCTTAGTACCGTAAAGGGATCGTAGTATATTCGTTAACTAAGCGCTGACTTTAAACTAAGACTTTAACTTAAGGGATAAAACTAATCCCTTAACGCACGTACAGAGATAGGTTCGGATCGGTGGTCCGTGCGCGGCCATCGGTCTGACTATATACTGATAGGTCTGCGATTATCTCGTTATATAATTCCGCCCGTAACCGAAAAGGAAATAATAATATAGCGATGTACTTTATAGAGATAAGCGTTAATAAAGTGTTATTTCTCGCGAGGGCTCTAGGAAAGATATTAATATAGTAAGAGTTTCTTATACGGATAGCTAACTAGTATACTCTAAGCGTTTGCTATTAAACTTCTATAGTAATGAGACTGCTTTAGTCTAAGGATTTAAGATAGGCGTTAGGTTAGGCGTGGACGTCGAAGTAGTCGGTTAGGGGCCTTATATAGTCTTTTCTAATAAGGTAGCCAGAGGCGGCATAGTTATATATTATTAGTTTTATATCGCTTATCGTAGCTAGTTAATAGCGTTCCGTTACTCTTAGATCTGGGTGGTTAAGGTTACGACCTGAGTCTATAAAGGGTTAATAATCTCCCTCCTGCACTCCGTACCCTTAGGTGACTGGCCCGCTAGGCGTGATAGTGCGCGAGGGGGAGGTGGATTAAAGTGGTGGTCTATCTTTATTTGCGTAACGCGTGGATTTCGCTAAGCTTTAGATATATAAGCGGCTAGTCACGAGTTATTTATAAAGTGAGGCTGAATAACTAAATTATCTAAAGCTAAGGAGAAAAGGAGGAAAAGGATGTATCTCTATAGGTGCTTATAACCTAAATATAATATCGCGGCGACCCACCGAGTACGTAATATATTAGTCGGAAGATCCAGTGCCTACTAGATTATATCCACGGAGTTAACCTGTAATAGGTAATAAATATAAGGGTTAAGACGGACGCCTCGAATAAGGCCGTATCCGGGATCCTAAGTTAAAAGTATAAAACAGGATAGCGACTAGTCGCCTACTTCTCGTAGAAGCTTTCCGAGATAGAGTAACGATAAGGTATAGGATAGCAGCAGCTATTAGCTATAATAAAGAGCGTTAAATATTAGCGCTATTATCCAGAAAGTATAGGATAGGCCTTTATAATGCTAACGGACTATTAGGCGGTTAAGGGTATACTAAACACACCGGCGCAGGACCTTCACGGAAGGCTTATTAGGTGGGTATACCGATTATCGGTATTCGACTTTAAGGTTTAATACTCCACGGGTCAAATAAACCTAGTAAATAGCCTATTAGAATAGCTGGATTATATAGTAAATAAGATACTATATAATAATATACTACCTACGCTATTATAAAGATTACGGCTAGTTAATAACCTCTTAACAAGCGTTTGCTAATAGATCAGGAGTATCTACCTTACCCTAACAAGTAATACAGTAAAGATTATACACATTCAAGCCGTTTAGGTAATACTATCCGAATATAGGCCGAATAGGCATAAGCGGGTATAAACTCTATAAAAGGCAGCCCTACCTAGCTTAAGAGATAAGAATAGAAGGGGGCGACGACTTTTATATCCTACTAATAGCACCCTGCGTATTATTACTATACACTAACCGTATATATCTCTAGCCAGCCAGTACTATAGGACCTATAAGAGGATTTAAGTAAGGTAACCTTAGGGTATAATAAGTAATATATTAATAGGATGGATTCCCTAAAGGAGAGGGCGATGTTCTTACTCTGTATATCTACGGGGGAATCTCGGCCCATCTAAGGCTAGGCATTATACTAGGTATAGTGCTAGAATCATACGGGCACCGGTCTAGTGCTACATAGGTTTAGTGCTAGTATAGAGCTAGCACTAATCTAGCGCTATACCGGTTTAGTGCCCGTATAGTGCTAGCACTAATCCGGAGCTATATAGTTTAGGTCCTGGTATAGTGCCGGATAGTGGTGCGTAGTATATACCCCGGGAGAGATAAAGCCCTATATCCCGCGGGATTCCCCTTCTCTCGAGGTCTACGAGGCCTAACTTAGACTCGGCGTGGCCGATTATTATACTAATAATACGTGGTAGACATAGTCAGAATCTTTTATTTTAGCCGAGGCTAAATATATAAAAAAAACTATAGTATATAATAGCGCCTTATAGCATAGTTCCCTAACTCCGCCGGGCTCCGTTGATAGCATTAGTAAGTATACTTGGCGGCCTATCCCCCTGTTATATAATTACTAACCTAGGACTCGAAAAAGAAAAGGGAAAAATAATCGGGTAAAGATAAGGCGAGGTCTTATAAAACCTCGATATCCGGGGCTCCCGGCTCTAGATTAGGTAAACCCTATTCCTTTATAGGTATCCCGAGGATAACTTCCGCGTCCTCGGGCTAAGTAGTATCCTTGCGGTGTTTAAGCTCGCCGCCGAGTAAGTCTTATAATGCTAGTAATCCCTTATACTAGTTATTCTTATAATAGTTATAGATAACAGCGGTACAGTGAATAGCGTTTATAATTGAGCTTACGTTACTAGTTAACCTATTCGCTATAATAGCGCGTTTACCTTCGTCCAGGCAGCTATTATTCTCTAATTTAGCTATTTAGATAAGAGTCTCTATACGCTATATTATAATTAAGAAGGGTATATCTGCTAGCTACTATATATCGTTATTAATAATATACTCTTTAATAAAGTCTATTATAAATTTAGCTATAGGTAATAGTATAATAATAATATGTTAGCGCTAGGTTATAATAGCCAGCTTATAGCCCTTATACTTAAAGTCTCCTCTCGCGACGTGAGTATTAGCATCTTTAAGGCGGCTCGCGAAGGCCTTTATTACGTATATCTATATCTTATCCTCCCCACGAATAGTGAATAGTAGGCCTTTAGCCGCTACGGCCGACTCCGAGTCCTAATAAGGTCGTTTAGTGCCTGTGGTAGTTAGCGTAGATAAACCGGTAATTACCGGGGATAATCATAGACTAGTTTATATAAGGATATCGGTACTAAAGCGAATAATAGGAGTTAGGCGTTCCTGAAATACCTATAAGTAATTCTCAATAGCCGCTGCGTGTTACTAGATATACTCGTAATACTCTTTTATAGCTATAATAAATAGCTCTAGGTTAATTTCTCTGTCTCTCAGCTTATCTACGGTATCTGCTAACGCGAGGCTAATACTAGTTATCTTATTAATCTTATTAATTATCTCTACGGATATACTACTACTATAGAAAGCTAGGCTTTAGCGGGTATTCGGCGTATTAGTTACACGTATTAGCGAGCCAGCTTCTATTACCGCAAGTCTCTCAGCCCGGGGGGCCCATCTATATAAGAATTACCTATTAGGGCCGCGGGGGGTATTATACCAGGCTATAACGAGATACTATTTAAATAACTAATCGTATTACGGCTAATAAGTAATAGTATTAGCGTTATCTGGCAGGAACTATAGCTAAGGAAATTCTAGCACGATCTCTTTAGCTTTAGCTTTCGTGATACACCTATTAGCGAGTTCCTTTAGTATAAAGACTATACGGTCTAGACGTTCATTCTAGGGGTTATCGTATCCGGCGTCCGATACGTTTCTACGGTATCGCTTAACGATATTCTTATAGTCACTATACTACTACTTAAATAAAGGGCTAGCGGTAGTCAGATAGTAAGATACGTAATTCTTATCTCTAAATAGGGTAATAGCCCTAAAATATCCCTCGAATATTAGTCCTGATCCGTTGCGGCTATTTCGGAACTAACGTATAAACTCCTCCCGGAGTTCCTGGCCTTTAGATCTATAGACGTCTATAGAGTACACGACGATATAGAAATTTATAATAGGAGGTATTAATCAGGATAATAATAGATAGCTCCTAGAGCTACGGGGTAATAGTATTAGTTCGCGGAAAGCGATAATAGTAAAAGGGGGGCTAACTATAAAGAATATACTAAGGAATAATACCTGATAAAGGGTTCTAATAAGGAGTAATCCTAAAGAATTATTAAGCGGATTATAGTTAGAATAACTTATAATCGCTTAATAATGGGTAAAGGATAAAGGGAAATAGTAAAGCTATAGGCAGCTAAGGCAATATTTTATTTTCGAGCCGGCTATACTAATAAACGTATACGCTAGGGCTATATAGCCGGTAAGGCTTCTATTCTTATTAGTTTAAGATTAGATAGTATTATTCTTTCTATACTAGTCGTGGCTTTTAAAGGGGTTTCTGTTATTAAGGGGGACGGCTCTTTAGCTCTAGCCTAGCTCCGCTATAAGGCTAAATAGGTCCCTTTAGTTCTTTAAACCTCGCCGGGCTCGGGCCTTTTAACTTCCTTTATTCCATTTAATACTAAGTAAAGCACCTATAAAACTCTTTAACGGTTTTCGAATTCCTCTACCAGATTCGGAGCTTCTATTACGTCTACTAGTATCCAGATATTCTATTAGTCCGGCTAATCTTTTTATTCAATCAGATACTCGGTATTTGGCGTACCTCTTCCCTTATAAATAATCCGTTTATCTAGAATAGCTTCGATCTTATAATACTCGTATAGGTCCCGCTATTACTCTTAGTCCTTATCGGGTATATTAATAGGTCCTTTATTATCTAGTATCTCTACGAACCTAACTATTTAGAGTTAAGTAATTCTCATAATAGGGTGCACGTTAAGAGTCTTAGGTAGATCTAATTAGTATACTAGCGGCGATACTTACTTAAGAACCTTAAAGGGGCCTATCCGTTAAGCACTAAGCTTATAGCTGGCCTTACCTAGGAGCGAGTATCCGCGGCTAAGGCGGATATATACGCGGTCGCCGGGCTTAAACTAAATATTACGCCGTTTCTTATCGTATAGGCGCTTTATATATATCTATGTTATTATAATAATAAGCTTCGTATCCTCCTAGAATATCTCGTGTATAAACTTAGGGTTAATATCGCCGATTAGGTTAAGTGGACTATTTGTTTTAGTACTATATAGTATATTATTTAGTATATAGCTAAGCGTCTTATTAAAGAGGTTATTTAGGTTAAACTATAGGGGTATAATCACCTTCGGCTATAAGGCGTTTAGGTTATCTGCTGGGTATATATATATCCTAATCTTAACGGTTTAGTTCTTCCTCCCGGAAATACTATTAGTTTAGGGATACTAGGCCGTTAAGAACTTTAGCTTAGTTCCGGCTACCTTTTATAGAGTTATATAAAAGTTTAATAAGAACTTAGGGTTATAACCGGAGATAATTGCGCGGGGGATACCCTAATTAACTATCTAGAGGGCTTAAAATAGTATAGACGCCTAGTCGTCCGCGGTATAGGTGCTATAGCTAGAGATAAATAAGGAGGCCTTTAAGAACTTATCTATAACGGTTAGGAGGGCATTAAATAAAAGAAAGCCTTTATGCTGCTAAGGTATCCTTATAGAGGGTATTTCGGGTAGTCTGATACTAAAGTCTATAGCGATAGTATAGAAAGGTATTGGGGGCGTTAGGATAAGCTATACCTTATTAAAGGGAGCTTACCGATCTATTTAGTAGGTACGATATATCTTATATTAGGCGATATATAAATCGACCTCCTTATAGAATTATAGAATTACGAAGCGGCTAATTAAATCGTATTATATCTCTTTAGCTCCGAAATAATACTAATCGTTATAAGCGGCCTAATAGAATTCCTTATAGAGGGAGAAGGGGATATAAAGGCGTTTCCTTTTATTTAGATCCACTTAGTATAAAAGACTATTATCTATCTTAAAAGGGATCTTAGCTAATAAGTTATAATTAGTGGTTTAGGTAAGGATAGGTGCCTACTTTAAATTATTAGCGTACCCTTCGATAATTCTTTATCGTATATAGTCCTTTATTTAGGTTTCGCTAATATAGTATATAGCTTAGTCTTCCTAAATCCGGTGGAATTCGCCTAGACCTTTAGCCTGAGGGCTATTAGTAGTAGGTAGCCGACATAAGGCGTCGGCTACTATATTAGTCTTACTAGGAATATATCGATAACCTAGCTAGAATTAACTAAGAAACTCGGGGGAGAGGGTAAGCTTTATATTTAGCCTAGTCTTATGAGTGCTAGATAGGGTAGTCGACTTTATAATACCGATAATAGCGGCGTGGTCTATAAAGACCATAGTCGGGTTATAATAAGCGGACTAAATAATAGTATAGGCCTTATAAACGGCCCATATAAGATAGGCGACCTTGGGTTCCGTAGACTAGTACTTCTCTTTAGCGGTATTAAGCCCCTTACTAATATAAAGCACTAGACGTATATCGCTTTCCTTAAAGGTTTCTTTAATAAGCTATTTAGTCTTATTAGCTAGCTAGAAGAGTATACCGGAGAACCTATACTCTTTAGAGACGTTTAGCTAGATAAAATAGATCTTAGTTAGGATATAGTAAAACAGATAAGTGTCTTAGGTAAGTGCGCCGGTAGTATTATAGAATGTAGCTAATTCCTTTATAATAGCCTCGTATACTATATATTTAGTATACGCTTTACGGGCCTATCCCTTATCTTTCCCGATCTAATAAACCTTAGTAAGAAGGGTTATTATTTAATATTAAAGGGGAGCGATTTAATAAGAGAATCGGAGAATAAAATAATAAAGCTACCCTATTATCCCGATCCAATATTATAAGGACTAAAGAGAAGTGGGGGAGCGGATCTTTTCTAAAGCCTTAGTCTATTCTTTAGTATTCGATAGCCCGAGGGCGTCGACCTTAAATCCTGGTAGTTAAACTAACAGATATCTAATAAAGGACTTATAGGGAGAGATACTAATCCTTTCTTCTTAAATAATAAGAGTATCGTGTTTAAGTGCTTAGTATAGTTATCCTTAGTGTCCGATATAATAATATTATTATTAATAAAGGCGGAGATAAAGTCCTAATATAGGCGAAGGAGCTAGTCTATATAGCGTTAGATATACGTGGTGAGTTACGGAAGCCTATTAGGGCGACCTTCAGTTATTCTTATCCTTATTAAAAAATAATAATAAACCGCTTATAATACGGTTTGTATATAAGGAACTAGTAGAAGAAGGCCCGGGCGTCGATAACATAAATAAACTTTTCCCGTGGAGTCGTTTAATAACTTTATCCTAGAGCGGTATCGGGTATATATCGGGGATAGTAACCTCATTTAAAGCGCGGAGGTTAACTACTACACAGCCTTTATATTTACCTTTTACCTCTCACTATATAATAAAAACCGGAGCATTAAAAGGTATTAGCGTTAATATCTATTTTATATAATCTTAGTCGTAGAGTCTATCCAGGGTCTAGTCTAAAAAGGCTCGGTCCTTATAGCTAAGTGGATATAGCTTCTAGCTAATTCTTTAGGTATATTACCCGTTAATTAAGGGAACGCGTATATAGTCCTTTTTATTTATATTAATAACGCCTTAGTCCGTCTAAACCTTAGAATAGTTACTAATTATCTTAATAAAGCGCCGTATAAAGCGAGCTTTATAGTTATAGATAATCACCCCTTCTAGAGTTGCTTTAGTCGGGGTATCCGGGCTTTTACCGATACTAAGCTTCCCGTTAATTAGTAAATACCCCTTAAAGATATCGCCTTATCTTTCCAGACCCAGGGACTTCTTAGCGGCCTCTAGTTATTTTATTAGAATATCGTGGGCGTTATCCTGCTATATATTAAAATATCTATCCCTATAAAAGGGATCTATATACCCTAGCTTATTACCCCGGGAAATAAATAATAGCCGGTTATTAGCGTTATAGATTAAGATAGATATCCCTTTACTAAGGATTTAGTTTAATAAACTATTAATATCTAATTAGAATTCTATAAAGTCTAAGGTTATATTCCGTTTCTTAAATAGGATAAATTTATATTAATACGGTAAAATAATAAATTTCTTAGCGGCTTATAGTCGGCGCCTCGCTAATAAGCGTTTAGCGAAGATATATACCGGGGCGATAAGATCCTTATAGGACCTAATCCATATAGTGTATTATAAGTTACGGATATCGACCTTATTCGGATAGTTAAATTCCTGCCCCAGGAGTAGACCGGCTTTTAGCTTAGGGACTACCTAAGCTTTTACGTATAGCCGTCTAACTTAGGGCTAGCTCTCTACTATGCCCTATATTGGTAGGGTAAATAAAGCCTATCTAATAGTATCCGAGGTACCCACGCCGCGAAGCGTAGATCTCTTAGACATGTCGATTTCTAAATCGGGGTAGTAAGGGAAAAGGTGCTGGCTTATAAGGCACTATAAAGCACCTAAATTAATATAGGCTTTAAAAAGAGCGCTATCTAGGGTTACTCGGACTTAGACCCTTACGTATATATAACTGTATAGGCCGATTATAGGGTCTATTACTTCTTATAGAGCGCCTTCAATTAGCTAAGAGTCCTAACCGCTTTATTCCTTTATTAGGAGTAGGTAGGAATAGGATTTCTTATGGCGGAGGGCCTTATTATTAGATCTTATTAGTTATTTATAATTAATATATTATTATTATACCTCATAAAGATTATAGTATTTAGGTATAAATCCGGGTTTATTAGCGACTTAGTATAGTTAATTACTGCCTTTATTAGTCTTAGGTTTATTATCTCCAAGGTCCTTAGAACTATTAGACCCCTTTTCGAAATAATAAAGGTCCTCTGGTTCCTTATCGTTCTTATATCCTTTATCGGACACGTTATTATCGGTAATAGTATCTACGGGGTCCTAAGATCGTTCTTAGCGAAAGTTTTTAGTTCTACGCGCTAGTTATTCGGACGCGTTATTAGCTAAGAGACATTAGCTATAGAGGCCCGTTATTCCGACTATACCGCTTGGTTATTCCGACTATAGTTCCAATCAGACCTAATCTTCCTACTACCTTATCGATCAGTATCTTTAATCTACCTCACCGGGAAAATAGGGTGTAAAGGTATAGTTGTAGAATAGCTGTTAATAGCTGCTGGACACTGGTGGACGATTGCGTTATTGTGCAACTTGGTAACCACTGTTGCAAACAGCGTATAACTTAATTGCGTAAAATAAGCAATCGATCTGTTGATTTAATTGACTCTGTCGAAATCTCTGATTATAGTGCTAAGTTCCTGCCCTTATTCCTGCGGCGGATCCACTCCTACTTTTGGGCCCGGAATAACCTGCTCCGAACCTGCTTTGGGCTAGCCTATGCGACACACCCCCCTAACTAAATCACTATATAATAGTTGCTTAGTTGACGTTATTTATAGGCGTCTTCTATCGATATATCCCCTTCTATAACGTCCACGTAGCTCCTATCGAACTTCTCTTCCAGCTCTTCCAGGTGCTCCGGTAAGATCTCCTCCAGCTTATTTATATAGAGACGTCCCTGTATATTCATTACTCCTACCTATTTCCTAAAGCTTATAAACTTTTCCCTAGACAGGATCTTTGTTAATCTACTAGCGATTATATCGGCGCTTATAACGTAACTAACTTTAATCCTTCTACTCTGCTACGCCTCTTATAGCTAATAGTTATATATATCCACGTACCGTAATCTTATATTTAATTAAGTGATCTCCGCTATTAGTAGGCGTATCGTTTAGCTATTATCGTATCGTATCTATAATCGTGGATCGTTATTAAATGTTATACCTATCGCCTCTAATAGCCTCTTTATGAATATCTCTTCCTTCGCGCCTTATGCTAGCGAGAGCAGCTCTGCCTCTGTTATTAACGTTGTTACCGTTGCTTGCTTGTTGGCTCGCTAGGCTATTATGCCTCTAAATAGGCGTATTATAAATGCCTGACTGCTTTTGCGATTAATTGAGTTATCTGTAAAAGACGCGTCGGTGAATACCTTAATAGAGTCGCCACCACCTAGTTCTAGGGCATAGGTTTATATGGCTAGCAGATATCGGATTAAATAGTCGGCTGCTTTATAATACTAATAGCTTGGATTTGTGTTAAATCTATAGAGTCGTGATACTATAAAGGCGATATCGGGGCGTGTGATTACTATAGGGTATAAAACTAATCCTATTTTTCGTTAATAGCTCTTGACGGTGGTGGACTTCCTAGCGTACGGTAGCAGCTCTGCCGCCTTTATAGGGCTTATGGGTTTATGGTTAGATACCGTTAATAATAGATATCCTACCTTCACGATATAATCGCGTTATAATAGCTATATCCTCCTCGAGGGACGGTCCCGAATAACCTTAATCCTCAGGAACCATTATAGTGGCTACCCGCCTTATAGGGCGTAGTGCTCTTATAAGCTTGCGATAGCCTATTCTATCTCTTCCCTGAAGTCTTCCTTAAAGCCGATTATAATATTATCTATATAGAAAAACAGGATTAGCCCACGGCGTATAAAATAGCAGGGCTCTTACGGCACTATCTTAAACCCGTCTCTTTTCAGTACTTCTATAATATGCTTTTACTATAGTAATAGAGACTCCCGTAGCCCGTATAACGCCTTCTTTAGTAGCAGTAATTAACCCGGCACCGCGGTCCTGGGCGGGAACCGTATATATATATTATAGGGCAGAGGGGCGTGTATAAAGGCGTTAACGACGTTATACTATATTAAGGATAGGTCGAAGCGAGCGGCGATCGCTATTAACGATCTAAAGGAGCGACCGGTAAGAGTGGCAGTATATATATCTTCTAATAAGTCCTGATACTATTAATCTCCACGGACCACTAATCTAGCCTTGTACTTCTATAGAAAGCCGTGCTTATTAAACTTATAGGTTATTACCTATATACAGCCTAGCACTTAATGCCCCTTCGCCCTGTCTTTCGGCACCGTGATCCATAAGCCTATCTCTTTATAACTCTTTAGGTGATCCCTTTAGGCTTATCGGAACAGGATTTCGTATAGGTGGTTTTTAAGGTCGTATTGATTTCTTAGAGGGGCCGGTAGTTACTTACGGTGTATCTTACGGTAAGGTCTTTTAAGTGCCTTTTTGATTTTTAACTTTGTTAGCGGCTTGCTATTTAAATTACGGACTGATAGGGTATATCTTCCTGCGTTAAACGCAGAGATCTAGACTCGGTTACTGCTATAGCTTCGAAATTTAGCTGCCCCCTGCTTTATAGGTATATAGCCCGTGAAAGCAGCCGCCGTAAGCCCTGCCTAAGGAGGGGTTTCTAGTGGAGTTAGAAGGTGACTATCTAGGCGTTAGTGATTGATCGTAGCCGTGGAAGAGTCTTTTTCTAGCTCCGGCCTCGTAGGCTCTATAAGCTCCTCCTACCGTTCCGGCCTCTTAGGCGCTATAAACGGTCGTTCCGGCTTCTCGGGCTCTATAAACGGTTCTACCCCCCGAGCCTTAAGGCCGGCAGGCGTAGTCCTTAGGAGAGGTTCGTTAACCTCGCTACCCGACTAGAGAATAGGCTCGAAGTATACTATTATATACGTATCGGCTGCCTTATCTTACGGCTCGCCTTGCTTAATTATATATGACTCTGGTAGGCGGATCTAATTAATAATATCCGCTAACTACTCTTCCGTTAATTAACGTAGATTATCCTTTGGGGCTTCGAGTCTGCCGTTAAAATACTCTTATTCGTTAAAAATAACGTTATATATACGGATAATCCTATTCCTTCGAAGGCCAGGAACCTAGATACGGTATATATTAGTTAAATCGTAGCCCACAAGGTAGCCGATATAGGCCCGCGGCGCTAGCCGGTTTTAAAGCTTTCTAGACCTTATTAGAGCTGCTCTGGTTATAGGAAAAGCTTTATAACTAAAGGCCCGAAGGTGCCCTAGCTACGGCTTGCATTAATAGATAACTTTGAACGGGGTCTTCTAGCTAAGGCGTTATTTAGGCGTTCTGTTTTGTACGTAAGCGGTAGTAGGAATGACTTTAACCTATAGGAAATCGGGTAATCGGGAGTATATTCGTATAGCTCGTGCCTTCTCCACGATAATAGCCCTAGATCTTTCGGCATCACCGTTCTATACTGGGGTCTTTGCTAAAGAGGACTCTAACTGGATACTAAAACCCTTAACCACGCCCTGTATTTTAAGCGATTATATTAGTTTATTATTATACTTAAAGACCTGTACCTGCCGGTTAAATTAACTCTAAACCTATCAGATATATTAGTTTATAACTATATAGATATCGGAGGCCCTTTCTAACGTTATAATATAGTAGGCTATAAACCCGTTATATCGATCCGTGAAGAATATAATCCGTATATATCTATTAGCGGTTAGTAGGAAATCTGTGAAATCGATCGCCTACCTCTCGCCGGCGTAGCTAGGGGCTATACGGGTCCTCCGGCTAATCTAACGACCTATCTTTAATTAAGCGTAGGTGTTATACTCTACTATTCCTGGCCCCTTTAGTTTAACGCCCTATAACTGCTCTTTTAGTTGTTTTATTATATCAGGGCCAGCGTGCCTTAACCGTAGATGCTATAGATTGCCGTTGGCTTGGCTGGCTGCTCTCTTAATCGGTTTTCGGATTAGTAGACTCGGGGCTGGAAGAGTAGTAGTAACGGGGGCGTTAGTGACTAGAAACAGCTTTATAACGGTTTGGTTATAGTGGATACTTAGCTTATAAAGGATTAATCGGTTATGGCGGCGTATATAATCGTTTAGTGGCTCTTAATCCTACTAGTAACCGTTCTGCCGTATCTTCTTATTAGAGACTAGGTTATAGATAAAATCTTCGTAGTAGGCTATGTCTTTTAACCGGAACTGTATCGGGCCGGCCGTTTATTCTATTATAATAATAACGTCTTTATATCCTTGGATCGGCACCGTTATAGTGCCGGCGATTATAACGTTATCGGGTCGAGCTAGTCTGTAATCCGTAAATCTGCTTCTATTATAGAAAACGTGGGATATAGCACCTAAGTCTAATATAGCGGACTAATATAAAGGATATACGGCTACTAAGAGGGCGGCCGCTAGAGCTTCTAACCGGCGTGGCTCGGGACGGACGGTGTTTAACGCCTTGCCTTGCCCTTTATAGAATGCATTTATAAGCTTTTCTAGCTTTATAGTCTCCTTGATTTTAAAGGAGACCTCGCCGCCGCTACCGACTTTATTATTATCGGTCACTTTATGTTCGGTGGCGGCAGCTTTTATAGCCGTACGTAGTCACGCCTCCTCGAGGACTTTATTATTATTATCGCCGTTACCGCCGCCGCCGTTATCGTTATTATCGGTTACTTTATATTTAGCGGCGGTGGCGCCGGTCCTCTTCTTTTTATTCCGGGACCTAATCTTCTCCACGGTGTTCTATAGGTCCCGGTCTATCCTAAGGGACTTCTCCACGAGCCTCCTAATAGGGTCGTTAGCTTAAAAGCCCTCCGGCGCTAACTCTAGGAATAGAATCTAATAGCCTTATAGATCGTGGCCGCGCCGGTAGTATACGGGGCACTCGTCCTTATAGAAAAGGGATTACCGGCGCTTAGAGCTTATACGGTTAGTTAACTTGCCTTTAGGGTAGGCATTATAGCCCTGCTAGGCTCCGGTACGGTTAGCCCTCCCGGTCCGTTACTGCTCTTTATTATCGCCTTCACCTAGGTTTAGAGCCGGGAAGGCTATGGTTCTATGGCTTCGAGTAGGCGGTTGTAACGAAAGGAAAGTCCGTAGACTTCAGTTAAGGAAAAGATATTATAAAAAGGCTCGATAGCTTAGTATCGCAGAGTGATCGCAGTATATTCGTTAACCAAGCGCTGACTTTAAACCAAGACTTTAACTTAAGGGATTAAACTAATCCCTCCACGCGCGTACAGAGATAGGTTCGGATCGGTGGTCCGTGCGCGGCTATCGGTCCGACTATATACCGATAAGTCTACGATCATCTCGTTACACTGCCCCCCCCTAATAAGTCTAGTCCCGTAGACTTATATTATCGTAATGCCTTTAATTACGCGTTTATCGCGATTAATTATGTCTATCTGGTTCTATACGAGCCCTTATTAAAACCCCGTGGGAAAAAGAGTGGCCGCTCCTTTATTTACCTGCTCGTCGCTGTTCTATCGCCGACTATATGCCTTATAATTTATCCGAATATTACTATAAAAACTCCGCGATGCTTATTATTATTGCCTATAGTTATCTAACCTTTCGCGGATATTATGCCTAGCCTTAGGCAGCTATTCGGCGACGAGTATATAACTCCGTTACGTAATTCGTCTCGTAGTAATTCTAACCTTTATCTATAACTATTTTTAATTATTATCATATCGCCGATTATTCAGCAATAATTCCTTATTTACTATTCTATTAATCGTAATAACTATCTTCGTTATATATTCGCCGCTATTATATCGGACGTTTCGTTATAGGTGGTTATTGCTATAAGTAAGCGTTTATTTAATAAGGCTTAGGGATAGTTCGGCCTTATCGCCGATAAGGCGCCTTACTAGCGTTACGTAGCTTAACTAGGCAGCTATATTAAGGTTAAGTGCCTCGATAAGTCTACTAGCCGTGTAGGCGCTAGCCGCTATATTACTTACGCCTATAACTAGTAATAATACACCGCCGTATATTTAACGATCTTTTAGCGTTCCCTTATTTTTATACTAATTTTCTTTTTTTTTTATTAGATTCCGGAGTTCTTAATAAGTATAGCTTAGCTGCTTTAGAATTATAGTAAGCGTATACTTAATAAGAACGACGACTTAACGCCGATCTAGCGTTAGTGTGCCCACGCCCGTATCTCTAATACCTATAAGTAGTTCCGGGCGGTCCTTCTGCGTAGCGACCATAAGCTTCCCGTTAAAGCTATAAGTTTCTATTTCCGCCGAGTATTCGGCGATTCGATACTAATTATTAGTAGAATTAGTAGCTCCTCTTAGATAAGATTACTTCTTTATACTCGGTTATAACGTTAGGATTTATATACCGCCTTAGCTATATCACCGATAAGGACGCCTTAGTTCTTTTAGACTAAATCCGTCCGCCTTATAAGGACGACTTACGGGATATTACGTCCCTTCGGCGCTGCCTTACTAATCTACATACTATATATCGTCGCTCCTATCCTAATAAGGATAACTAGGAAGGCATTAAGGCCTTCCCGGAGCTGCCTAGTCTCGCCGCTCTATTAGCGGCTATTAATAAGCCTCGCCGCCCTCTCCTTAGTCGTTATTTTACTGGCCGCACAGCGACTCCTCGCCGTAGTTATATACCCCGGGCTGGTCTATCTATTAGCTAGCTTCCCGCCGTCGAGTCGGCGCCGGCGCCTAAATCTCCTCGCCCTCCTCGTCGATATACCCTAGTCTCGCCCGCCGGTAATAATAACGATAAGGAGGAAATAGTCCCCGGACCCTTCCGTCCTGATTATCGCCGCTATTTATCCGGCGCTACCTCGGGCGCAGAGACTAACTTTTACGGTTTTAACGATTAATCCCGCCTTTATCCGCCGAGCCTTCGCCGGTATTAATCGCCTATAATAGCGTTAAACTTTATACTAGTAGTTTAGGATTTTAGGGCTAGTCGGGGCCTTAGCCCCGTTTATTAAGTTACTATAAGGAAAAGGTTATTATAACCTATAATTAAGTTCTTATTTTTTATATCCGATAACCCTTCGGCGCCTTATACTATCTTGTAATCGTCCTACTTTTTATATATATGCTTCTTATACTTCTAGTACCTTTTCCGGATCCCTAAAGCGTTTTCTAGGTGGTCCTCTGGCTCCTAGGTATTATACTCTACCGGCTAGCCTGCCTACTTTATAAGATAGAACGTTTTCCCTTATTCTTCTTTATAACTAACGATATCTTCTACCTCCTATTTATCTTACTCCTCCTCTAGAAGCGGGAGATCCTTCGCCGATAGCTTTACGGCTACTCGGTCTTTCCACGGTTCTAATAAGGATACCGGGAATATATTATATATCCTCGTATACTACGCAGGGAGGCGAACTCTATACGCCTACTCGCCGATCTTCTTAGTCACCTATACCCGAATATATCGCGGTGCTAGCTTCGACCCTTACTAGAATCAGAAGTTCCTTATAGATAGTTTAACGATATCGCCTACCTTATATTACTACGGCTAGTAGCGTTTATTATAGTGCCGAGCCTAGTACTCTATAGCACGCGCCTAGTATTCATAGACCTTTTACCGGACTTCCGCTAGCTTCTTAATACGTTCTCGAACGCCTTATACCCGGGTATTATCCCTAGGGCGGATATCTTCTACTATATATAGATAGTACCCGTATAACGCTTTATATAGCGAAATACTAAATAAGGAATACTTGCTATTATTATAGGCGAACCCCGCTTCTAATAACTAAACAGGCCACTATATCGTTATATCGCCGGCGATTATTTATAGGTACTTAATTAGGAACTAATATATTCGTTCCGTCTAACTATCCGTTTACGGGTAGTATATAGTGGATAGTCGCTAAGCGTTCGCCTGCTTATAGCAGAACTCTATTTAAAACTAGCTAGTAAATAGCTTATCCCGGTCTATTACTATACCCTTTAGGCTACTAAATCGGTACTTAATTTCCCTATATAGTAGCGCCGCTAACTAAGGTGCTATTAGGTTTTTCCGTGTTAGAATAAATAGGGTATACTTTATATACCGGTTAACGACCACTAAAATAGTATCGTATATTTGCTTATCGGCCCCTTTTATAGGCGGTAGACCCGTAATAAAATCTATACTAATCTCTTAGAACGGATATATAGGTAACGGTAGCGTTTATAGCTAACTATACGGCTTATATCGTGACACCTATACCCCTTAACACGCCGAATATACGGCGACGTAATCGCGAACGTCCGCCGCTAAGTCCACCTAGTAGAACTTTCTTAAAATTAGCTTAAGTATTTTATTCGCTCCTATATACCCGGCTTAGGGGTTATCGTGGTGCTATTATAGGACCTCCGCCCTTAGGGCGCCCTATATAGACAGTACTAACCGTCCCTTAAATAGTAGTATATCCTTATCTCCGAGAGAGTACCCCGCTTTTTTTCTAGTCCCTCGCCGAATATTCTTAATTAAGGATATATAATCCGGGTTAGTAGTCTATACCCCCTTAACAAGATCTTTTAGTTCCTCGCTAATAATACGCTAACCTGCCGTTTTATTCCTGGCTAGCTCTGTAGCCACGGAATATAGGATATACTAATCCGGTATTATAATAACCCTAGCCTTAGCCTTAGGCGTCGGCGATATCTTATCGGCGACCCTTCGCTAGGTAATCGCCCTATACCCCACGTCTTATATTTAGGAGCGGGTAATAGCAGCGACGATAATATACCGGGTACCGTTAATAGGACGCAGGGGTTATAGCCCTCTTCCGTTATTATATTCTCTTAAGCTAGGCAGGGCCCCCTCCTATAGAGTCTATACCCGCTTATATTTACTAGGCCTATATTCGGGTAGCGTTACCTAAGCGGCTTAAACGTATACGATTTTTACCGCGTTACTTATTAGGGTAAGGTGGATACTCGCGATCCGTTAGCGAACGCTTATTAGGAGGTCACTAACTAGTCGTAATCTTTATAATAGGGTAGGAAGCATATTATTATACGGTGTTTTATCCACTATATAATCCGGCCGTCTTAATAGGCCGTTTACCGGGTTAGTTTTGCCTAGACGGTATTAAACCTCGAAGTCGAATAACGATAATCGGTATACCCACCTAGTAAGCCTTCCGCGAAGGTCCCGCGCCGGCGCGTTTAGCACGCCCTTAAGCGCCTAATAGTTTATTAGTACCGTGAACGCCTATCCTATGCCTTTAAGATAATAGCGCTAATACTCGAGGCTCTTTACTATAACTAATAGCTCCTGCTATCCTATACCTTATCGTTACTCCGTTTCGGAAAGCTTCCACGAGAAGTAGGCGACCGGTCGCTATCTAGTCTTATACTTCTGACTTAGGATCCCGGAAATAGCCTTATTTAAGGCGTCCGTTTCGACCCTTATATCTAGCACTAGGTTCTAGTGCCGTAGAATAGTCGCCGACCCGAAGGCGACCTTTAGCAGTTTAAACGCCCGCTTAGCGTTATCCAAGAACTTAAAAGGTCCCTTTTTTTTACCCGCCTAACTGCCTTTTAATAGCGTAGTTAGCGGCGTTATAACTCTAGAGTACCCTTCGATAAACCTCTTATAGAAATTAGTAAAACCGAGGAAAACTTAGATATCCCGGAATAACTCGGGCGCTGGCTACTTAGCGACCGTATATATATATTCCGGATTTATCGCGATACCCTCGCGGGTTACTATAAACCCTAAAAAATCTACTCGGTTATAGTAAAATTCCTACTTTAATAGTTTCGCGTATAGCTAGGCCCTATAAAGCCGATCTAAAACCTTCTTTAGGTCCTTTATATACTATTCCCTTAATATAGAATATATAAGGATATCGTCGAGGTAAGCGATATAATATATATCTAGTAAACCGGTAAATACTTAGTAAACGTACGCCTAGAAAGTAGCCGGAGTATTTATTAGCCTGAGTAGTATAACCGTATACTCGTAGTAGCCGTATCGCGTTCTAAACGCTATCTTCTAACGGTCCTCCTTCTTAATCCGGATCCTATAATAGGTGTCTCGGATATCCACCTTAGAAAAGTACTTTACCCCGGCGAGCCTATCTAATAGCTCGCCGACCAGGGGTAGAGGATACCTATTCTTAATTATTATAGCGTTTAACCCTTAATAATCGATATAGAGTCGTAAGCTACTATCCTTTTTAGGCACGAATAGCACCGGCGAGCCTATAAGGCTTGTCGACCGTTAGATACGACCGCTCGCTATCCCTTTAGCGATATACTTCTTTAGCTCCTCTAGCTAGGCTCGAGATAGGGGATATAACGGCCCGAATAGCGGTTCCTTCCTGTCTTATAAGTTAATCGTGTATTCGGCGTCCTTTAGTAAGGGTAGCGCCTTCGTAGCCTGCTCCGAAAATATATCCTAATAGTTAACGATTTCTAGCGGTAGTTCGACGACTAGTCCGTATATCACCTTATCGTTATCTATAGACGGAATAGTTATATCCGGCGTCCCCGGTACGATAGCAGTAACGGCAGCGATATATATAATATACGCCTTCGCTCGCTTTTCGATAACCTTGTAAGCCTATAGCTCGGGGTCTATAATTAAGATCGGCCTATAGACGAACGTTCGGCGAGCCGTATTAATTATAATACCTTCCTAACCTATACTATTATTTAAAAGCAGTAATTATCCGGTACCCTTAGGTCGATCCGTATATAGGAAGACCCTTTTTAATAGGCGTGGCCGTCCCTTTACGTCTAGTAGATAAAACGCTAGGCCGTACGCTCCGCGAACCCTCGCCGGGCTACCGTCAAAGCCTTTAATCTCCGGGGTCTCGACCTCTAAGAGCGGTTTTAACCCTAGGCGTTCTACTAATACCGGGCTAATAATATCTACCTACGTATAGGTATCTAAATCCATACTAAACTTAATCTCCTTTCCGTAACGGATTACTATTACCGTAAATCTCGCCACCTCGCTAACTACGATCGCTAGCCGGTTATCGGGTATAGGTTCGGCCTCCCCGTTTATACCGACTCGTTTCCTGATAAATAGAGTTCTTTAACCCGAATATCGTTATCGAGGTTATTATATATAGCGTGCACGTTACTAACACGGGCGCGACTCTTCGCCGCCCCGTTATCGGCCGTTATCCGCTATTCCTTATTACTATAATAGTCCTTAAAACAGTAACCCTTTTTACTATAGTTATAGCACTCGCTTATAAAGGCACGCGTGCTAGGCTACGCTTATAAAGGCTCTGGGCCTAAGCCCGATACCTTTTAACCCATTAAGGGCGCCCCCTTCGAGTCCGTCTTACCTGGCTTAGCGGGTATAGGCCGACTAGTTACCGGAGTGCTTACCTGGCTTAAATAACTATCCGAATACTGGAAGTTCGATAAGGTCCTTTTATAGCCGGTATCCGACCGCTTATTATTCGCCTTCTCGATAAGGCTTATATCCCAGAATAGCTACGCCTCTTAGGCTAGCGTCACGGCCTTATCTAGTTTACTCTTCCGCTCTTATATCTTATCCTTAATATATAGGGGTAGCCGACTAAAATAGTCGTAGGCACGCTCTTCGCTTCCGCTTATCTCCTAGCCTAATAGCCTATATAGGTTATCCTACCGTTTAAATAGCTTTATCGGCGTTATATCGCCGGTTATTCGTAGCTTATAAAGTTCCTTATGGTAATAGTACCGTTATATATCCCGGGATAAATACTCTTGCCGAATAAACGCCGTAAAATCGTTTTAATTCGGGTTAGCGATCTTCCGGGTATAGTGCCTTTAGGACGTCTAGAAGGTATATTCGAGCTTCGTTAAAGCATATTCGATCTATTATAGCACTAGGGTACCAGGCCTAAACTAATTCCTAGCCTTAATTACTACTAACTAATCGTTGATTTCTATAACTATAAATAACTCTTTAATTAGCTTATAATTATATACCGGCGGTTTTTCGTAATCACGCCGGGGCGCCGGTTATTCGGCGAGTTTCTCTATAATTACTCGATTAATCTCGCTTTATTACTAGAGATACTACGAAAACATCGTAATTAACGCCTTTTATATTGATATTAAGGGGCCGGTAACGGATCGCCGATTAACCTACGAACCACTATCCTTAGGACCGAGCATAACCGGCGTATCCGTTAACCCCTTATTTTTATCCGACGGTTCCTATTCGGCTACTATCGTTATTAACTTCGGTACGGCGGGCGGCTACCCGGCGTCCGCTTCGCTAGCTCCCCCCGGGGGGACGCTTATTCCTTAAGTCCTTCTCGGTGGTATCTTCGGCCTAACTACCTTAAAGGTATAGAAGTTAAAGAATTATAATAAAAGGAAAGTCTATAGACTTTAGTTAAGGAAAAGATATTATAGAAAAGGCTCGATAGCTTAGTATTATAGAGTAATCGTAGTATATTCGTTAACTAAGCGCTAACTTTAAACTAAGACTTTAACTTAATAGATTAAACTGATCCCTTTATGCGCGTATAGAGATAGGTTCGGATCGGTGGTCGGTGCTCGGCCATCGGTCCGACTACATACCAATAAGTCTGCGATTATCTCGTTATAGCGGTATATTAAGTTATTCCGCCGCCTTCTTCCCTTCCGCGATAAGGGCTATCGCCGATACTGTTTTAAGGTCTATCGTTACTTCCTTTATATCCACCTAGTTACCTAGGGCAGGTCGGATAGTATTAAAGAAATCGTTAATCTAAATCTCCCGGGGCTTATTATATATCCCGATATTATAATAGTCCTAAAGCCGGTCCTATTAATCGTCTAGCCAGGCGCCCACCTTCCGTGGGTTAGTAGGCGGCTTATTCTTATAAAGGTCGTAATTCTTTTAGGAGTCCTTTATACGCGTCACGATATAGGGTACGGCGTCGGCTTATACTACTACGTAGATCTTTTCCGGGGTCGTGCCCTTTATTAGGGCCTTCCGTCTCTTCGCTATAATAAACTCTTCTACCCACTTAAGTATACCGTTAATACCCTTCTAATAGGTCTTATAGTCCTTACGATCTTCTTTATATCGGCGGTAGTCTTCGGTGTAGGCGGCCTTGCCTATAACCGTTAGCTCGGATATATTAGTAGGTTACCCGTTAACGTTAGCGATAGAGGCGTAGGAAGTAAATTCGGGACGGGTGGCTCGTAGCGGCCTAGGCGCTAGATCATTAGCGCGTAGGAAGTCCTAGACTCTGTTACTACGGGCCCTGACTTTATAGAGGCGCTTCTATAGCTCCTAGTCTTTATGGCTTGTATAGATAGTTGTATTAGAGGTTATGGTTATAGCTATAGGCAGCTCGGCGTAAATAGCTTTAAAAGGTTATCGAGTAAAAAATAAGACTCTTAATTATTATAAACAGCGTATAACTTAATTACGTAAAATAAGCGATCGATATATTAATTTAATTAACTCTGTCGAAATCTCTGATCATAGTGCTAAGTTCCTGCCCTTATTCCTGCGGCAGATCCACTCCCACTTTCGGGCCCGGAATAACCCGCTCCGAACCTGCTTTGGGCCAGCCTATGCGACAACCACTAGTATAATTATCTGCCGTTGCATAGCGTTATAGCAAAAATACCTTTTTAAATGTCACTCTATAGTAGGTAATATGGCTTAGGCCCTTAAGTATAGGAATTAGAGACCGCTTAATAATTATTAGATTCGTAGTGGTGTAGCATGTCTACCCGTAGCTTATATCCTTATAAAGTAAAGTTATCTGTTCGATCCTTGTGACTGTTATAATCCCTATGACTGTTATAAGTTTTTAAGCGAATTCTGTAGATTGTACTTCGTAGATTATAGATTGTAGATTGTAGATTGTAGTTGTACATTGTAGATTACCTAATTAAGCCTCCGGAATAGGAGCCTTGATATTCTTTTTTTATTTTTTTTTCTTATTACAACGGCAGAAAACTCCACAACGGTTGACCCATCCAGTAACTATTGTTCTGATAGTTACGATAATTTTTTTAGCAACACTTGCCAGCCTGCATAACTGTGAACAACTGTATCTTCCCCTTATATCTTCCCGGTAAGGTATATCGTTAATCTACGTCGTTAATCTACGTCGTTAATCTACGTCGTTAATCTATGTCGTCAATCTACGTCGTCAATCTACGGAATAGGAGGCGGCGCGTTCGTTATCTCGTTATAGTAATAAGATAGCCATGGGCGTGGGCGTGGGCGGCATAGACGAGGAAGGGAAGAGGCGCTACTATTACTACTGCTATTAGCTTCGAACTAATAAGCTTATCCATTAATACAACGTAATTGATCCGCGCGATTAAATTAATTAACTTATTAAAAGACGTTAGTGTGGTTTGCGACCGTACGTTACTATATTAGTATTCCGAAGTCTCTATCTACGTGCGTTGTATATATAAACTATAGTCGGAATAACTAAGTGGTATAGTCGTAATAACGGGCCTCTAGCTATATTCGTTTATATAGCGGTTTAGCGTTCCTAGGGCTAGTAGGGCGCGGTTATTCCGGCGGAATTATCCTAGTCCTAATAAGTAACGTTCCGGTAATAGTAAATAATAATCTAACGCTAAGGAATATTATTCGGGCTATAGTAAGCGGCGTAGAGCTAGGCTACCGCGTTAATCTAGGTACTAGGGAAAGGGCGAGTATACCTAAGAAGATTAGTTTAATATTAATATTTATTTAATCCACGGTAGGGTTTATCGGGTAACGAGTAGCTTCTAGGCTCTATTACTATAATTCTAGTATTATCCTAGTATTATACTAACTAGGCTATTTATAAAGTCGGTCGTTAAGTTTCTAGTCCGGGACAGGGAATAGTGTTTACTAGGTTAATATCTAAGCGGTCCTATATATAAGGAAATAGTTACCTTTCGGCTTATTAGCCGCCTTTGCTAATAGAATTACCTTATCTATAAAGACACCGATATTATAGCGGGTAACTATATTATCTAGGGTATACCGCTCGCGTCTAGGTTATACTCGGCTTCCTCTTAAGGTAGTCGGAACCTTTCTTATAAGGCCGTCTTCTATTCCGTAACGGTTATTATGATAATAAGGTATAAATATCGTCTCTTATCGAGGCTTATAAACTATACTAAGGCCTTACCTAATAGATAGCGAGCTAGTCCGCGGGGAAGGGATTCGCGGTACTAGGCACTTAGGCCGGTATACTAGTCTATTATATCCGTAAAGCGGAAGATATCTATATGGATTATTTTAGTTCCTTTAGTCTTAAGATCCTAGTCGGTAACGAAGTATAAGGCAGGCTTAAAGTAGCCTAGGTCCTCGGCCTTAAATCGGTGCGTCCGATTATCGCGCTAACTTAGAATAATAAGTAAATCCGATTATTATATATATAGGTATAGTTCCGGATACCTAATATCTAGTATATTCTTTCAGGGGGGACCTATACCAGGAGGGCTATGTCCGGGGGTATTATTACTCGGAGGGGCTACCCGGTACTACTAGCGTTCCGGATTCCTATTATTCCCGGTTCCGATTTCCTTTATTTAGTTATAAGGGTAATATATAATATCGGAGAGCGTAGGCCTTATATAATCGTGGCGGTGGCTTATAGTATTAGCTTATTAACTTTCTTAGTCAGAGAATAGCGTATAGTTATTAGGCGTTAGAGTATAGTCGGGTATTCCTTTAGAAGGTTTAGCGTACTTTAAAAAAAGGCTTTCCGGTTTTTCGGGGAAACTACCGACCCGCTATTCGACTTTACTTATAGCGGGGCGCATTAGAAACGATTCCGTGCCCTCGCCTTTAATTTTTAGTTTCACTAGTAAAGAATTATACCCGGCGGTAAAGGAGGCTAGCTCCTTTCCTTTTACTATGCTATAGGGTATAATTATAGACTCTTCTTTTACAGGTTATAGTATAGCTAGCTCTATTAATACCAGGGAGGTTCCTTACTTACTCGGCTATAAAACAGAGTAGTCGATATTCGGGTAAAAGAACCTTTTCGGCTATATCTAGATAGGCGTTCGTTATCGTAGGGAGGGGGTATACGCCTTTTAGATCCCTTAGTATTAAGGGTGAGTCTAGGAGAACGGGGTAAAAAGTATCGGTTATTATTAAGCGGGTTCTACGATAATACTATCTAATATTCGATAAGTTATTTTAGATATAGGCCCGTTAAATACCTAGTACTCGTGGACTCTGTAACGAGATAATCGCAGACCCACAGGCATACAGTCGGACTAATAGCCGCGCACGGACCACCGATCAGAACCTATCTCTGTACGTGCGTTAAGAGATCAGTTTAATCTCTTAAGTTAAAGTCTTAGTTTAAAGTCAGCGCTGAGTTAACGAATATACTACGATTACTCTACGATACTAAGCTATCGAGCCTTTTCTATAATATCGTTGTCTTAACTAAAGTCTACGGACTTTTTTTTTATTATAGGGTAAGGTTATTCCGACTAGGCCATTCGTTTATTCCGACTGGGGTCCTATATTGATAGCCGGTGATACCCGCCCGCTTGTTCCGCTTATACCTAGATACTTTTATATCCGCTTAAATACTCGTAGCGACGATACCGACGATGCCGACGATACGTTTAATTAATCGTCGCGACGATACCCACGATACGTTTAATGAATCGTAGCCACGATACCGACGATACACCCAATGAATCGTAGCCGCGATACCGACGATACACTTAATTAATCGTAGGAACGATACCGACGATACACTTAATTTAATCGTCGCGATAATACCGACGATACGTTTAATTAATCGTAGCCACGATACCGACGATACACTTAATTAAGTATATATGTCTATATATATCTAGGTATAAACGGAAGTAGTGGCGGCTAGCGTTAGGCGTTATCAGTATTGCCCTAGTCGGAATAAACGAATAGCCTAGTCGGAATAACCTTACCCTTATTATAATTCTTTAACTTCTATACCTTTAAGGTAGTTAGGCCGAAGATACCACCAAGAAGGACGTAAGGAATAAGCGTCCCCCCGGGGGGGGCTAATAAGGCGGACGCTAAGCAGGCGCCTATTATACTAAAGCTAATAATAACGGTGCCCTAGCAGGGACCGGATAAAAATAAGGTGTTCACGGATATACCGGTTACGCTTAGTCCTAAAGATAGCGGGTCATAGGTCGATCGGCAATCCGTCGCCGGACCCTTAACGTCAATATAAAAGGCGTTAATTACGATATTCTCGTAGCACCTTTAGTAGCAGAGCGAGATTAATCGCGTAATTATAGAGAAACTCGCTAAATAGCCGGCGCCCCGGCGCGATTATAAAAAACCGCCGGTATATAATTATAAGCTAATTAAAGAGTTATCCACGGTTATAGAAATCGACGATTAGTTAATGGCGATTAAGGCTAGGAATTAGTTCTAACCTAGTACCCTAATATTATAGTAGATCGAATAGGCTTTAATAAAGCTCGAATAAGCCTTTTAGACGTCCTAGAGGCACTAGGCCCGGAAGATTACGGACCCGAATTAGAACGACTGTATAGCGTTTATTCGGTAAGAATATCTATCCCGGGATATATAACGGTACTATTACTATAAGGAACTTCGTAAGCTACGAATAACCGGTAATATAACACTAATAAAACTATTCGAATAATAGGATAATTTATATAGGCTACTAGGCTAGGAGACGAGTAGAAGCGAATAGCGTGCCTACGACTATTTTAGTCGGCTACCCCTACGTATTAAGGATAAGATATAAGAGCGGAGAACTAAATTAGATAAGGCTATAATATTAGCTTAAGAGGCTTAGCTATTCTAGGATATAAGCCTTATTAAGAAGGCGAGTAGTAAGCGATCGGATACCGGTTATAAGAGGACCTTATTAAACTTCCAGCGTTTAGACGGTCGCTTAAGCCGGGTAAGCACTCCGGCGATTAGTTAGCGTACGCCCGCCGAACTAGGTAAGGCAGACTCTGTTACGGGTTAACCCCGTGGAGATGATCTGGTAGAGCACCGGATCTTCCGACTAATCACACCGCGTGTTTAGTGGGTCGCCGCGATATTATATTTAGGTCGTAAGTGCCTATAGAGATTTCTCCTTTTCCTCCTTTTCTCCTTAGCTTTAGATAATTTAATTATTCGGCCTTACTCTATAAATAACTTATAACTAGCCGCTTATATATCTAAAGCTTAGCGAAACCTATATGCTGCGCTAATAAAGATAGACTATTACTTCGATCCACCTCCTAGCGCTCCGTCACGCCTAGCGGGCGAGTCGCCTAAGGCTATAGACTAGAGGAGGGAGATTAATAACCCTTTATAGACTTAGGTCGCGACCTTAACCACCTAGATCTAAGAATAACAGAATACTATTAACTAGCTATTATAGGCGATATAAAACTAATAACGTATAGCTACGCCTTATCTCGCTATACTATTAGAAGAGACTATACAGGGCTTTTAGCTGCCCGTCCCGACGCCTATACCCGATATAACGCCCGTTTCGAACCCTAGGACTAAAGCACTTCTACTACTATAGAAGTTTAACGGTAAACGCTTAGAATACGCGAGCTAGTCGTCTAAGATTCGCGAAAAGCTCTTACTCGATTAATATCTTTTTAGAGCCCTCGCGAGAAGTGGTATTTTATTAACGCCTATTTAGACGAAGCTCCCCGCCGTGTTATCGCCTCCTTTAAGGCTATAGGCGGAACCGATAGTTAATTTAACCCTAAAGACTTCCTTAATTACCTTAACTGTATATATAAAGATATTAACGAATAACCTTATACGGCTAATACCCTAAGAATATTACGCTAGCGTAAAGACTAAGCGTTTAGAAGCTTTATACCTAGTTTCGAATAATAGCTTGCCATCGCCGGTAGAGATTAATAGGATAATACTATAAAGATTATATTGCTAGAGGGAGCTCTTAGTAATCGCCTCTATACTGCCCTTATTACCGCGAAACTACCGAATAACTATTATACTTAGGTAACTAAAGTATAAAGTATCGCTTAGAGACTCGAAGCCCTTACTACGGGGCCATGGTTCGGCTAAGCGCTATATAATAGTAATAATAATAGTTACGCTTATAATTATAATGGCGATATAAAGATAGGGGGAGTTAATCGAGTATAGACTAAGAAGAAAGAGATAAGAGAGTGCTATAACTATAGAAAGAAGGGATACCTTACTAGGAGATATCGCTTAAAGAAAAAAAACGCCGAGGATTATAAAAAGAACCGTGTAGCGAAGGTCTTAGCGGCCTCGGATAATAAGACGATCTATATAAGAGTCACGGATAACGACGAAGACTCGGAAAAAGAATAGCTCTAGTACGAAAACGGGTACTAGAGCCTACTATAAAGGAATAGAGGGATTAAAAAGAGTTTATATTATAGTCGCGTAGTAGTTATTTAGCTTTTATACGAGCGTAGATAAATAAAAAGTTAATTACCGCTCTTATAGATACTAGATATAACTATTACGCAGCTATAAGTAAACGTCTTATAAAGTCCCTCCGCCTCCTATCGGTCGATAAGACTAGAAGACCCCTCTCGGGGTTCTCCGATACTATAGGGTCCGCTAAGAGTTTTAGTATCGCCGTATACGATCTCGAGATCGGTGGATATATATAATGATTATTCGCCTATATAATACCAGGATTAGATTACGATATATTCCTAGGGAAACTATAGATAGAATATAATAATATTACCTATTACGTAAAAAGATATCGCCTTTACTATAGAGTGGCTTGGATAGATATCCGACTCTTAGGCTAAGAAGAACCCGATAATATTAAAGCTATCCACGGAGCTTAAGTAGTAACCGGGTTAGTATTTACCGGTATTATACGTTAATTATAAAAGAAATAATGGTTCGGTAAAAAGGAACTCGCGCTCTACGTAGTTAGTATTAAAGATATCGATAAGGCCCTCCGAGGTAAGTTTTTAGTCGACCCCCGGAAGTATATCCTAGAGGAGATACTATAACGATTTCCGGATTTATTCTCCGACTTATAAGCGAACCGCCTTCCCCCTTATTAACCTAAGGTTAACCACGAAGTAAACCTTATATAAGGGCCTAACGGTAAGGAGCTAGAACTGCCCTAGGGCCCTTTTTATAATATATCTAGAGAAAGACTATTAGTCCTACGGAAAACCCTTACCGACCTAATCGATAAGGGGTTTATATAAGCTAGTAGCTCCGCCGCCGGAGCTTTAGTTTTATTTATAAAGAAGCTAGGAGGAGGGCTATAATTCTATTATAATTACCGTGCCCTAAATACGATTACCTAAAAAGACCGCTATCCTCTCCTACTAATTATAGAGATACTCCGAAACCTAGAGCGAGCTAAGTGGTTTACGAAACTCGATATAGTTACTATATTCTATAAGATCCGAATAGCCGCTAGCCACAAAGCGAAGATAGCGTTTCGAACCCGATTCGGGTTATTTAAATAGTTAGTATACCCCTTCGGACTTAGTAGTACCCCCGTGTCCTTTTAATAATATATTAATAAAACGCTATAGCGTTACCTTAACTACTTTATTACTATATATATCGATAATATCCTGATTTATTTAAGCGGATCCCTATACGATTATAAGAAGAAGGTTAACCTGGTACTATAATCGCTAAGCGACGGAGGATTAACGCTTAACCTAACGAAGTACGAGTTTAGCGTAAAGACTATAAAGTACTTAGGGTTTATAGTTACTACCGGTTAGGGTATTTTATACGCCCCGATAAACTAAAGGCGATCCGAGAATAGGAAGCCCCGACCTTAGTAAAGGGAGTCCGAAGCTTTCTAAGCTTTATAAACTATTACCGTATATTCGTGGAGAATTTCGCTTATATTATAGCTATATTAATCAGACTAATAAAGAAGGACTAAGCGTTCTCCTAGGGTCCCGATAAATAGGCGGCCTTCGAAGAGGTTAAGAAGAGGTTCTAAGAAGAACCGATCCTGCGGTAATAGGTCTTTAGTAATAAGACCTTCGTGGAAACCGACTACTCGGGATTTATACTAGGAGGCGTATTAGTTTAAGAAAACGAATAGGGATATCGTTATATAGTCGCCTATTATTCGCGGCGACTTATTAGGGCTAAGTATAACTACCCTATTTATAATAAAAAGATATTAGCGATTATAAGTTACGTGACGTATTAAAGAGCAGAGCTCCTCCGTTATAGTCGCTTTACGATCCTGTCCGACTATAAGGCCCTAGAATACTTTATAACGAAGAAGATACTTAATAAGAGATAAAGCCGATAGGCCGGCGAGCTAGCCTAGTTTAACTTTATACTAGAATACTATAAGGGTACCGATAATTATACTACCGATACTCTTTTATAAAGAGAATAAGACAAACTAAAAGACTTCTCCGATAAACGGGAATAGGCACGATATATATAGTTAATCCTAAAGACCTTAATCCCCCTAAAGATCCGCTTTTTTCGCGAATACCTATAAGTATTTAAAGCCGACGACGAATTATAATAGCTATAAGACGCTATAGCAGAAAAGGATAATTAATGTCGCTAAGCTATATAAGCCGTATCTAAGGGCGATCGATAGTTTCCTCCCTTATTAGGTCTCCGAGCTTAGATTACCGAATATAGGACTACCTTTTAAGGACTACTAATATTCCGAGATCGCCTATAGGTGCTAGGAGCTTGAGAAGGGAGTATATTACGAATATAAGTAATTTAATCTATACACGACTTTATAATTAGAGGCTATCTAGGGCAAGATAATATAATTACCCTTATAACGAGATGCTTTTTCTAGCCAGGAATACACTAAGACGTATATAGGTTTATACGTAACTACGATATTTATAACTAGAGCTATACGTAGAGGAACGCTTAATAAGGACTCTTAAAACCGCTCCCGATTCTAAAACGAATAACGAGTAACCTATTAATAGACTTTATAATGGATCTGCCTCCCGCTAAGGAGAAGAAGTATAGGTACTTATAGGTTATAACTAATCGATTCACGAAGGCTATTACCCTCGAAGCGATAGACTCTATAAAAGCGGAAGCGTACGCTAAACGGTTCCTATACTATCACTTTCGTTTCCACGGTATACCTTATTTAATTATAAGCGATAAAGGTTCTAACTAGATAAGTCGTTTCTAGCGATACTTCTATAAATTAGCTAGAATTAAATAATAATTAAGTATAGCTTATTACCCCTAGACCGATAAGGCCACCGAATAAACGAATTAAAAAGTATAGACGTACCTCTAAGCCTTTGTTTACTACGCCTAAGACGATTAGGATAAGTTACTACCCGCCGCCTAATTAGTATTAAATAACCGGGAGAGCTTTACTACTAAGATAAGTCCGTTCTTCCTAGAATATAGATACCACGTCGACCCGATCCAGATTTATAAGGAAGTAAGTAGCGACGCCTAGGAGTTCGTAGCCTATAACCTGCTTCGCTGCCTCTAAAAAGCTATAGAGTTCGCCTAAGCCTTAATAGTAGCTCTATAGCTATAGTAGGAAGAGTTAGCGAATAAATATCGTATCCCTACTAAACGGCTCCCTAAAGGCAACTTTATATAGCTCTTATTCGCGAACTATTCCACTCCACGACTATCGCGTAAACTAAGCTAGTTATACTAGAAGTATAGGGTTATTAAGGTTATTAACCCGTATATTATAGAATAAGACGTACCTTTAAATATATACCCGAGGTTTTATATAGACCTCCTATAATATATAAGTAAAGACCCGCTTCTTAGTTAAATCTTATATAACCCCTAACCCGGACCGATTTATAACGGTCTAATGGAAGACGAATAGATAATAAAGGAAATCCTATGGGCTAGGAATAGGAAGGTAAGCAGAGGCGTGGTAAGGGAGGCGTTAGTAAAGTAGGAAGGATACGCCTAGATATCTTAGGAACAGACGGAGTCCTTATAAGAATTAACTGCCCTAGACCGGTACGAAAAGAAGTATAGCCCGATTAAAGTTAATAACGGACTATATAAATATTATAAAAAGAAAAAGAGTTATAGGAAAGGCGGTAAGGATTAAATAAAGATTAGAATAATAGTAAAACCGTCTATATTAATTAAATCGGGGCGGATAAGCCCCGCCCCTAGCTACCGGGTTTAGGCGTTAAGATTAACGTCGTTACGAATATCCTCACGACCGTTAACACTTTCCGCGATAACAGGAGACGATATAAACACCGCGACCTTAGCCTACCTATCCGTCTTCTTTCCCTTAAAGGACTTAACGTCCCCTACCTTAACTATAACCCCCACGACGTTCTTAACCACCTATAGGAACCGGTTAAGCCGGCGTAGGCCTTTTACCCCTATAAAGGTAATCGTCACGCTAGGAATAGGTGTAATAATAATAGGAGGCGCCGCGATAGGTATAGGTCCACCTACCACGATATAAGAGTCCCTACAGGGGGGGGGGGGGGGGGGGAGGCGGTAGCTTATACTAATAAATAAGGCTTACTAGTACCCGAGTTAATAAGCGTTAAGATAGGCTTATCCTCCTACGAAATACTAAAGGTCTTTTTCGAAACCCCGGACGCCTTCTAAAAGGCCGAATAACCCGCTATAAGCGCCTTTATCGCCTTAGGGCTATAAAAGGGGTTATCGTTAACCACCTTCGCCGCCTCTAAGAGTATTACTAACGGACTAGCTATCCTAGGCGGAGGAGGAACGCACCTATAACCGCCCTTTAAGTAGTTATAGTATTTAGGATCGGGTATCCTCGCTCCGGGTCCTAATTAGTCTCGGTAACGCTGCCTATGCTGGCTATTAGTAATTACCTTTATATAAGCGAAGTAAAAAACTAAACGGGTCCCTCTAAGAGGATATTTTATTCCACGAGCGCGCTTCGCGGGGCTCTTAACCACTATAAAAGCTTTGCCCGCGGAACGCTTACCCTTAGCCTTAGCGGCTCGGGCTAGCTAGGCGCGGCGGTCTATAGCTAAGGTAAGAGTAGTAATCTCCTTACTAGCCGGGGCGGGAGTAGGTGCCTTTTCGCCGGTATTATTATTATTATTATTATTAGCCCCCTATATTATATATATAAGTTAATAAACGTCGCGCGAGGCTTATAAGAAGAATAAGAAGATACACCTTAGGGGCCGGAGATAATCCCAGAAACTTAAATATCTTTTAAAGAGAGGGATAATAGGTTGGAATAATAAAACGGCGTGCGAAAGGGTAATAGGCGATAAAAAACGTATTACTAATAGTAAAGGATATTATTAAAGAAAAGAAGAAAAAAAGAATAACGGAGGTAATAGTAAAGTTAGTACTATTTATAAGCGAGTTACACGGTTAGGGAAAGTACGTATATCGGTTCCTTATATAGAAGGAACGATCCTACGACCCGTCTATAAATAATAATAATATCCTTATATAACACGTTAATTAACCTTATAACTATAAAGAAAGCCCGCCTCGAGTACCCTTTAACGAATAAAAGGGTTATTTAGGGTAGAGTAGCTGCTAAAGGTTGTTATTTAATTGATAAAGAGACGTTATTTAATTAAATAATAACGCTTTACTAATATACCGAAAATTAACGGCTTACTAAGGGGAGGAGGGGGCTAATATTACGGGTTAACCCCGTGGAGATAATCCGGTAAAGCACCGGATCTTCCGACTAATCACTCCGCGCGTCTAGTAAGTCGCCGCGATATTATATTTAGGTCGTAAGTGCTTATAGAGATTTCTCCTTTTCCTCCTTTTCTCCTTAGCTTTAGATAATTTAATTATTCGGCCTCACTCTATAAACAACTTATGACTAGCCGCTTATAGACTAGAAGGGGGCGCCCTTAATAAGTTAAAAGGGCTCGGGCCTAATGCCTTCGTAAATATAGCCTAGCACGTATGCCTTTATAGGCAAGTATTATAACTACGGTAAAAAGAGTTATCGTTCTAAGGACTATTATAGTAATAAGGAATAACGAATAACTAATAACGGGGCGGCGAAGGCTCGCGCCCGCGTTAGTAATATACACGCTATATATAACGACCTTAATAATAATATTCGGGTCTAAGAACTCTATTTATTAGGAAACGAGTCGGCGTAAGTAATAAGGGGGCCGAACCTAAACCCGATAACCGGCTAGCGATTATAATAGACGAGGTGGCGAGGTTAATAGCGATCGTGATCTGCCACGGGAAGGAGATTAAGTTTAGTGTGGACTTAGATACCTATACGCAGGTAGATATTATTAGTCTAGTGTTAGTAGAACGCCTAGGATTAAAGCCGCTCCTAAGAGGTCGAGACTCTAAAGATTAAGGGCTTTAACGGTAGCCTGGCGAGGGTTCGCGGAGTATACGGCCTGGCTTTTTATCTGCTAGACGCAGGAGGGCGGCCACGCCTATTAAAAAGGGTCTTCCTGTATACGGACTAACCTAAGGGTACCGGATAGTTACTACTCTTAAATAATAGTATAGGTTAAGAAGGTATTATAATTAATACGGCTCACCGAATATTTATCTACGGGCCGATCTCTATTATAGACCCTAAGCTCTAGGCTCGTAAGGTTATCGAGAAGCGGGCGAAGGCGTATATTATATATATCGCTATCGCCACTATTATCGTACCGGGGACGCCGGATATAGCTATCCCGTTTATAGATAATAAGGTGATATACGGATTAGTCGTTAAGCTATTACCGGAAATAGCCGATTACTAGGACGTGTTTTTAGAGTAGGGCGCGAAGGAGCCGCCCTTACTAAAGGACGCCGAATACACGATTAAGTTATAAGATAGGAAGGAACCGCTATTCGGGCCGTTATATCCCTTATCTTAAGCCTAGCTAAAGGAACTTAAAAAGTATATCGCCGAAGGGATAGCGAGCGGTTATATTTAATAGTTAATAAGCCCTATAGGCTTACTGGTACTATTCGGGCCTAAGAGGGATAGCAGCTTATAACTCTATGTCGATTATCGAGGGTTAAACGCTATAACGATTAAGAATAGGTACCCGCTGCCTTAGTCGGCGAGTTATTAGATAGGCTTACCGGAGCGAAGTACGTTTCTAAGGTAGATATCTAAGATACTTATTATAGGATCCGGATTAAGAAAAAAGACCGCTAGAAGATAGCGTTTAGAACGCGATACGGCTATTATAAGTATATAGTTATGCTATTCGGGCTAATAAACGCTCCGGCTACTTTCTAGGCATATATTTATTAAATACTCGCCGGTTTACTAAATATATATTATATCGCTTACCTTAATAATATCCTTATATATTCCACGTTAAAGAAATAGTATATAAAGGACCTAAAAAAGGTTTTAGATTAGCTTTATAGGGCCTAGCTATACGCGAAACTATTAAAGTACGAATTTTACCGTAACCGAGTAGACTTCTTAGGGTTCGTAGTAACCCGCGAAGGTATCGCGATAGACCCGGAACATGTATATACGGTCGCTGAATAGCCGGCGCTTAAGTTATTCCGTAATATCTAAGTTTTCCTCGGTTTTACTAATTTCTTTAGGAGGTTTATTAAGGGATACTCTAGGGTTATAACGCGGTTAACCGCGCTATTAAAAGGCAGTTAAGGGGGTAAAAAGAAGGGCCCTTTTAAGTTCCTGGATAATACTAAACAGGCGTTTAAATTACTAAAGGTCGCCTTCGGGTCGGCGATTATTCTATGATATTAGAATCCAGTACTAGATATAAGGGTTAAGACGGGCGCCTTGAATAAGGCTATTTTTGGGATCCTAAGTCAGAAATACGAGACTAGATAATAACCAGTCGCCTACTCCTCGCGGAAGCTTTCCGAAACGGAGTAACGATAGGGTATAGGGTAATAGGAGCTATTAGCTATAATAAAAAGCCTCGAGTATGAGCGCTATTACCTTAAAGGCACGGGATAGGCGTTTATAGTATTAATAGACTATTACGCGCTTAAAGGCGTACTAAATATATTAGCACGGGACCTTCGCGAAAGGCTTACTAGATAGGTATACCGATTATCGTTATTAGACTTTAAGGTTTAGCACTGCCCGGGTAAGACGAACCCGGTAAACGGCCTATTAAGATAACCGGATTATATAGTAGATAAAACGCTATATAATAATATACTTCCTGCCTTATCGTAGAGATTATAATTAGTTAGCGACCTCCCGATAAGCGTTCGCTAACGGATCGCGAGTATCCACCTTACCTTAAGGAGTAACGCGATAAATATAGTATATATTTAAGCTACTCGGGTAACGCTACCCGAATATAGGCCTAGTAAATATAAACGGGCATAGACTTTATAGGAGGGGGCCCTGCCTAGCTTAAAAGATAAGGACGGAAAAGGGCTACAACTCTTATATCCTATTAATGGTACCCGGTGTGTTATTATCGCTGCTATTACCCGCTCCCGAATATAAAACGTAGGGTATAGGGCGATTACCTAGCGAAGTGTCGCCGATAAGATATCACCGACGCCTAAGGCTAATAAGGCTAGCGTTACTATAATACCGGATTAGTATATCCTATATTCTATAGCTAGAGAGTTAGCTAGGAACGAAATAGCAGGTCAGTATACTATTAATAAGAAACTAAAAGATTTAGTTAAAGGGCTATAGACTACTAACCCGGATTATATATCCTTAATTAAGAATATTCGCTAAGGGACCAGGAAAAAACGGGGGTACTCTCTCGGAGAAAAGAATATACTATTATTTAAGGGACGGTTAGTACTATCTATATAGGGCGCCCTAAGGGCGGAGGTCCTATAATAGCACCACGATAACCCTAGGGCTAGGTATATAGGAGCGAATAAAACGCTTAAGCTGATTTTAAGAAAGTTCTACTAAGTAGACTTAGCGGCGGATATTCGTGATTACGTCGCTGTATATTCGGCGTGCTAAGGGGTATAGGTGCCGCGATATAAGCCGTATATTTAGCTATAAACGCTGCTATTACCTATATATCCGTTCTAAGAGATTAGTATAGATTGTATTATAGGTTTACCGCCTATAAAAGGGGCCGATAAGTAAATGTATAATGCTATTCTAGTAGTCGTTGACCGGTATATAAAGTACGCCCTGTTTATTCCTATAATAAAGGACTTAATAACACCCTAGCTAGCGGCGCTACTATATAAGAAGATTAAGTGCCGATTCGGTAGCCTAGAGAGTATAATAATAGACCGGGATAAGCTATTTACTAGTTAGTTTTAGATAGAGTTTTACTATAAGCGGGCGACCGCTTAGCGACTATTTACTCTATACTACCTATAAACGGATAGTTAGACGGAATAAACGTATTAGTTCCTAATTAAGTACCTATAAATAATCGCCGGTAATATAATAACATAATAGCCTATTTAGTTATTAGAAACAGGGTTCGCCTAGAATAATAGTAAGTATTCCTCGCTTAGTATCTTATTATATAAAGCGTTATATAGGTACTATCTATATATAATAGAGTATATTCGACCTAGGGACGATACCCAGGTATAGGGCGTCTAGGAATATATTAAGAAGCTAGCGGAGGTTTAGCGGAAAGTCCGCGAATACTAGGCGTATACCACGGCACACTAGGCTCGGCACTATAATAAACACCACTAGCCGTAGCAGTATAAGGTAGGCGATATCGTTAAACTATCCACGAAAAACTTCTAATTCCGGTAAGGGTCGAAGCTAGCGCCGCGATATATTCGGGTATAAGTAACTAAGAGGATCGGCGAGTAGGCGTATAGAGTTCGCCTCCCTGCGTAGTATACAAGGATATATAATATATTCCCGGTATCCTTATTAGAACCGTGGAAAGGCCGAGTAGCCGTAAAGCTATCGGCGAAGGATCTTCCGCTTCTAGAGGAGAAGTAAGACGAATAGGAGGTAAAAGATATTATTAGTTATAAGGAAGAATAAGGGAAAACGTTTAACCTTATAAAGTAGGCGGGTTAGCCGGTAGAATATAATACCTAGGAACTAGAAGACCACCTAGAAAACGCTTTAGAGATCCAGAAAAGGTACTAAAAGTATAAAAGATATATATATAAAAAAAAGTAGGACGACTACGAGATAGTATAAGGCGCTAAAGGGTCGTCGGATATAAAAGAAGAAGACTTAATTTTAGGTTATAATAACCTTTTTCCGTGGATAGTAACTTAATAAATATAGTTAAGCCCCGACTAGCCCTAAAATTCTAAAACTATTAGTATAAAGTTTAACGCTATTTTAGGCGATTATTACCGGTAAACGCTTAGTGAATAAAAATAAAATTAATCGTCGAAGCTATAGAAGTTAGTCTCCGCGCCCGAAGTGGCGCCGGATAAATAGCGGCGATAGTTAGGATAGAAGGGTCTAGGGACCTTTCGCCCTTATTATTATCGTTAATAGCGGATAAGGCGGCGGATATATATTAACGAGGGGTATAAAGAGGCTCCGGCGTACGCTCGGCGGTAAGGAGCTACTGCTAGCTAATAAAGGCATAGGGAGCGTGATGATAATAAGAAGTCGTAATACGGCTAGCGAAACAACGTTTAAGGAGGGGATAACGAGGCTTATTAATAGCCGCTAATAAGGCAGCGAGACTAGGTAAAGCGGGGAAGGCCTTATTACCTTCCTAATTATCCTTATCGGGGTAAGGGCGGCGATATATAGCGTATAAGTCGGCGAGGTAGCGCCGAAAGGATATAATATGGCGTATATTATCCTTATAGGGGGGGGCGAATTTAGTCTAAAAGAACCGTAGCGTTATTATTAGTAACGCGATTAAGGCGGTATATAAACTCTAATATTATAACTAAGCCTAGAGATATAACCTTATCTAAGAGAAGCTATTAATTCTACTAATAATTAGTATAGAGTCGCCGAACGCTTAGCGGAAATAAAAACTTATAGCTTTAACGGGAAGCTCGCGGTCGCTATGCAGGACGACCGCCCGGAACTATTTATAGGCGTTAAAGATACGTGTATAGGTATACTAACACTAAATTAGCGTTAAATCGTCGTTCTTATCGAGTATACGCTTATTATAGTTCTAGAGTAGCTAAGCTACGCCTATTAAAAACTCCGGGATTTATTTTTTTTTTAGCACGAAAATAAGAAATACGCTAAAAAGTCGTTAAATATACGGCAGTATATTATTATTAGTTATAAGCATAAGTAATATAACGACTAGCGCCCACACGGCCGTTGGATTTATCGAGGCACTCGACCTCGATATAGCTGCCTAGGCGAGCAACGTAACGCTAGTATAGCGCCTCGTCGGCGATAATGCTAAACTACCCTTAAGCCTCGTTAAAGGGACGCTTACTTATAGCGATAACCACTTATAAGGAAACGTCCGATATAATAACGGCGAGATAACGGCGAGATAACGGTAAGTAAAATAATATGAATTAATAAAGGGGTAATAGAAAATTATCGCCGAGCGATCGGCGGTTATAATAATAGAAGAAGGTTATAGGAGGAAGGTTAAGATACTATAAGGAAAATTACGTGACGGAGCTATATACTCGTCGCTAAACGGTTACCTAAGCTAGGCATAATATCCGCGAGAGGTTAGATAACTATAGGTAATAATAATAAGCATCGCGGAGTTTCTATGGTAATATTCGGATAAATCACAAGGCATATAGTCGGCGATAGAACGCCGATAAGCAGGTAAATAGAGAAGCGGCCACTCTTTTCTTCCTACGGGTTTTTAATAAGGGCTCGTATAGAACCAGATAGAGATAATTAATCGCGATAAATACGTAATTAAAGGTATCACGATAATACGAGTCTACGGGACTAGACTCGTTAGGGGGGGGGCAGTGTAACGAGATAATCGCAGACCCACCGGTATATAGTCGGACCGATAGCCGCACACGGACCACCGATCCGAACCTATCTCTATACGTGCGTTAAGGGGTCAGTTTAATCCCTTAAGTTAAAGTCTTAGTTTAAAGTCAGCGCTTAGTTAACGAATATACTACGATCACTCTACGATACTAAGCTATCAAGCCTTTTCTATAATATCTTTTCCTTAACTAAAGTCTACGGAATTTTCCTTTCGTTATAGACACTTATACTTATCGCTTACTCGCCTAGTCCTAATAAAGGGGAGGCGCTTTATTTAGTGGACTACGGGCAACCGGTACTACTTTAGCTATATATCCGCTTAAGGCGCTATATATAGCTATTTAACTAAATAGAGGTTTTAATACGCAGACCTCTATATATCACGCTAAAGGGCTAGTAAATATAATAAAGGGTGCGTGGGTAAGCAGTCGCCTATCGGCGCTATTAGGCTATAGCGTAATAGTCGCTGCTTATCGCCTAGTCCTATTTAAGGGAAGGTATTTTATTAACGACGGATAGTTACTTACCCTAGGATAGTGTAACTAGAATAGTCTACACGGTGCTTTAATAGGATCGGTACACGAACCTTACTAAAATTAAATAATCTTATTTTAGTTACTACTATTTAATATACACTAACCGTATATATCTCTAGCTAACCAGTACTATAGGACCTATAAGAGGATTTAAATAAGGTAACCTTAGGGCGCAGTAAATAATATATAAATAGGATAGATTCTCTAAAGGGGAGGGCGAGGTTCCCGCTCTACATATCTACGGGGGAACCTCGGACTATCTAAGGCTAGGCGCTATACTAGGTATAGTGCTAGGACGGTGCTAGCACTGGTCTAGCGCCATACTAGTTTAATACTAGTCTACGGCTAGCAGTAATCCAGCGTTATACTAGTTTAGTGCCAGTATAGGGCTAGCACTAATGCAGCGCTATACGGGTTTAGTACCCGTATAGTGCTAGCACTAGTCCGGGGCCATAAGGTTTAGGTCCTGGTATAGTGCCGGATAGTCGTGCGTAGTACATACGCAACAAGCAGCAGTCCTATGATTTTACGAAATTAATAGCTTTCGTTTACTTAATGTTTCTCTCTTCCGCTAGAACAACCTATTACTTATATCCCAACTCATTAAAAGTATCATTACTATATAGAGTAGGGAGCTAAGCTTCTCCTAATATGTCTTAATCTCTTATAGTATAGCCTGGTCCTCGCGTTTTATAAGCTTAATAGTAGGGATTAGTATACTAAGATATATATTCCGATCTACCCAATTAACCCAAGCTACGATCTTTTCGATATAGGACTTGCATAATAAAAGGATCTTTCTGTTAAGTTAGTCTCTGATAATACGTATACCTAGAGACCACTCTGCGTCCCCCTTCTTAAAGAGCTTATATTTATTTTATAATCCTTTAATAGCTAAGAGACCTATATATGGTCGGTCCTAGTAGTACAGGAATAGGATATCGTCTATAAACAATACCACGACGGCGTCGCGAGCTTCTAAAACGAATGGGCATAGTTTCTCTTTATTAGAAACTAAATGAATAGATTCGAGTATAGTATTAAGGTCGTGATATCATAAAAGAGGCGAATTGCGTAGGCCGTATAAGGTGTTATCGAGCTCTAAGCTTATCTCGGGCTCCGTAAAGCCGTCCGGTAACTACTAGATTACCGGATCGCCGTTTCTACTTCTTTCAGCGTTATTAAAAGCGTTAATAACATCGAACTACTTAACTTCTAGATCGAACTAGCCTATTAAAGCTATTACTACGTGGAAATATTAGGAAATAAGCATGGTAATATAGGTTCCTTTAATCGTAGAGTTATCCTTTACGCCTCCTTAAATAATAAGGCGCTATTAATATCGTTTTAAAATACTGCCCTTATCGAAAATATATATAAAAACCTATATTAGGGCAATCGGTCCTACATTAGCCTGGCTTAATAGGCATCTCGCGCCACGTTCTTTTTTCGAGAAGCTTATTTATTTCCCGATAAGCTGCTTCCTTAAATTATAAGCCTATAGAATATAAGTAAAGGTCTTTTTAGTGCCTCGGTGGAGGCTTAAGGTTATCGCGATATATAGGGTTATCGCTTTGAGGCTTTAAAGAAGACGGCGCCCATTTACCTTTATTAGCCGTTAAAAATACTAAATAAAGCGTTACAATACTAGCGGGATTAGCGGCGATTTCCTCTCTAAGCTAATCATATATAGAAAAGGTAAAAAAGTGATATTATCCTATAAGAACGTGATTCTTATCTGGTTTTATAGCGTAAATCCGTGGATTTATCTTTTTAGCTCTACCCTTAGCCCTTATCTATGCTATTCTGGAACTTCTATACGGGGAGCGCTTAGCGGGGACCGAGGTACTGGATGCCCTTTCGTAGGAAATAAAGGATATTAGAGCTAGAGAGACAATTAACTTAGTGAAAGGGGTTAGACGCTTAATCTATTCCTACCTCGGCTTAGCTACTACCTTATTAGAAATATAAGGCCCGTGAACCTATACATCTAGGTCTAAAATCGGTTTAGGAGCTGGGTCCAGTTAAGGTTCGGGAGAGGATTTACTAGAATGCAATATAGACGGCGTCGCGGCTATAGGTGCCTAGGTAATCGAGACCTCGGAAAGGTTAGAAGCCATCGCCGTAGCTATAAAAGAGCTACTTTCGATAACTTCCTGGAATTACGCCGGTTCCGGAGAAGCTAATAGGGTCTAAAGGAAGGCGAAGCCGTCACTGTGCAAAACGGCTCCGCGTAGGGCCAAACAAACAACTAACTAATAGGCTAGCCGAAAGGAAGGGTTAGGCTCGTCACGGAGAGTAGCGGTAAAGCGCAGCCCCCTGCTCGGTATTTGCTATCCACCTAGCCTGATTGGGAAGGAAGTGGACCCGCCCCGCCGCGCCTATAAACTCGTCTCCGTGCCTAAGCTCCGGTATATCACCATAAAAAATAGATATATTGATTCCACGGAATTTTAAGATTATAAAAATACACGATGACCCTCCCTAGTCCGAAGCCCCCCACGCCGCTAACAGCGAATACTAGCGACAGTATTAGATTTTATTTAGGATATATAGTTTAGAAATAGATAATAATATAAGCAATTTAACCTAATTTTAGAATCCTGCGTCTTAGTTAATTCGCGACTCTAACTACTTCGTCTTTTTTTATTATAATATACCGGAACTTAGGCATAGAGACGAATTTCGTAGGCACGGCGCGGCGGGCCTACTTCCTTCCTAATCAGGTTAGGTGGATAGCAAATACCGAGCAGGGGGCTGCCCTTTACCGCTACTCCGTCACGGGTCCGTATCTAGAGCTAAGGGTCTTAAGAAGACGGTCGCCGGGCCTCTAGAAGGGTCGGCAGTGGTCTAATCAGGGGAACGAATAGCTATAGATAGGCAGGTAGGCCTACGGTCGGCTCTTCTAGATCGTCTAGATATCCAAGAAAGGAAGGATAATATAAATTGTGATTGTGATGGGTGATAGGTGGACGATCGTGAAAAGATCGGATAAGAAACCTAGCTAGATATACGGGTCTATTCCGAAGAATAGCCGGAGATAAGACTAGATCCCTGGGACCGAGTGGCCACGTGATATCTAATATCCTGGCCCGGAAGACGGGTCTGCCCTTTTATAGGTCTAGAAACTAAACTAGATCTGTATATACTAAGTAATAGATATCTTACTCTTAATGGTAGCTAAGTCGCTCTGCTTTTCGGATAGAGCTACTTATATAAGTATGTCTGCTACCCCCGTGCTTATAGAATAGGACTCGGAAGTGCTAGAAAGGTCTACCTACGAGATCTAATAATTATCTGATACGTCTTCTTCTTCGATTTTATAACGAAAGGAAACTCCGTAGACTTTAGTTAAGAAGAAGATATTATAGAAAAGGCTTAATAGCTTAGGATCGCAGAGTAGAGGTAGTATATTCATTAACCAAGCGCCGACTTTAAACCAAGACTTTAACTTAAGGGCTTAAACTATATTCCTTACTGTATATAATAAGATAGATTCGGATCGGTAGTCCTTCCGCGATAATCGATCCGATTATATATTAACGGCTCTACGATTATTTCGTTACGCTACCCCCTGTAATAAGTCTAGTCCGGTAGACTCGTGTTATCGTGATATCTTTAATTACGCGTTTATTACGATTAATTACCTCCATATAGTCCTATATAAACCATCGTTAAAAACCCGTACGAAAAAAGAGTGGCCGCTCTTTTATTTACTTACTCGTCGGCACTCTATCGCCGACTATATACCTCGTGACTTATCCGAAGATTACTATAGAAACTCCGCGATAGTTATTATTATTACCCATAGTTATCTAACATTCCGCAGATATTATACCTAGCCTTAGGTAACTATTCTGTAATAGGTATATGGTTTCTTCGCTTAGTTCCCCTCGTAGCTCCTAATCTTCCTTCTATAACCACCTCTAAGTATTATATTATGCAGCGATATTAGCTTAATATTTACTATTATCCTAACTTTATCCTATCGTTATTATATCGCCGTCCTATCGTTATTACATCGGATATTTCTCTCTAGGTAGTTATTACTATAAGTAGGCAGCCCATTAACGCCACTTAGGAGTAGTTTAGGGTTATCGCTGATAAGGCGCCTTACTAGCGTTATATTACTTATTTAGGCAGCTATATCGAAGTCGAATACTTTAATATATCTAACGAACTAGTAGGCGGTAGCCGTTACGTTATTTATACTCTTAACTAATGATATTAACTAATAATAATATAACGCCGTATATTCAACGATCCTTGGCGTTCCCTGTTTTTATACTAAAGAAAAGAAAAATAGATACTGGAGTTTTTCTTAGGTATAGCTTAGCTGCTATAGAACAATAGTAAGCGTATCCTTAATAAAAACGATAATTTAACGCCGATCCAGCGGTAGCGCGCTCACGCGCGTATCTCTAATACCTATAACTGGTTCCAGGCGGTTACTCTGCGCGGCGATATAGAGCTTCCAATTAAAGCTATAATTTCTTGTGTTTACCGTTGCTTTAGAGACTATATACTAACAGCTAGTAGAATTAGTAGCTTTTTGAAATAAAGTGATTTCCCTGTGTTTGGTTATAATATTGGATCTTATATACCGTCTGAGCCGCGTTACTAATAACGACGCTATAGTCCTTTTAAACTAAATTCGTCGGCCTCGCGAGGACGATTTACGGGATATCACGTCCCTTTAGTATTACCTCGCCGACTTACGTGCTGTATACCGTCGCACCTATCCCGATAAAAGCAGTTCGGAAGGTATCGCGGTCTTCCTGGCCTTGCCTGGTCTCACCGCCGTATTAGCCGCTATCGATAAGCCTTAACGTCTAGTTCCCGGACGCCGCTATATTAGCCGTTTAGCGTCTTTATATTATAGTTATACTCCTTATAAAGGTACTTTTATTAGTTAATCCTATACCGCTAAGCTAATACTATCCGATAAATTAGTTTATACCCCTTATTAACGTGCCTCCGCCGCCTTATATTATAAACAGTGTATAACTTAATTACATAGAATAGGCGATCGATCCATTAATTTAATTGACTCTATAGAAATCTCTGATCGTAGTGCTAAAATCCTGCCGTTAAGTATATAGCAGATCTAATCCCACTTTCGGGCCCGGAATAACCCGTTCCGGACCTGCTTTAGGCCAGCCTATACGACACACCCCCCTAACTAAACAACTATTTAGCAGTTACTTAGTCAAAGTTATTTATAGGCTCCTTCTATCGATATATCCCCTTCTATAACGTCCACGTAGCTTCTATCGAACTTCTCTTCCAGCTCCTCTAAATACTCTAGTAAGATCTCCTCTAGCTTATTTATATAGAGACGTCCCTGTATATCCACTACTCCTACCTGTTTCCTAAAGCTTATAAACTTTTCTCAAGACAGGACCTTCGTTAACCTATTAGCGATTATATTAGCGCTTATAACGTAGCTGATTTTAATCCTTCTAACCTACTACTCCTCTTATAAGTAGCTGTTATGTATATCTACGTGCCGTAATCGTGTATTTAATTAAGCGATCTCCGCCGTTATTAGGCGTATCGTTTAGCTGTTATCGTATCGTATCTTTAATGGTGGATCGTTAAATATCACGCCTATCGCCTCTAATAACCTCTTCGTGAATATCCCTTCCTTTGCACCTTATACGAGCAATAGCAGCTCCGCCTTTATTATTAACGTTATTACCGTTACTTATTTATTAGCTCGCTATACTACTATGCATCTAAATAGGCGTATTATAAATATCTGACTACTCTTTTAATTAATTAAGTTATCTATAAAGGACGCGTCAGTGAACACCTTAATAGAGTCGCCTCCACCTAATTCTAAGGCGTACGTTTACGTGGCCAATAGGTATCGGATTAAATAGTCGGCTACTTCGTGATACTAACTACTAGGGTTTATATTAAATCTATAGAGTCGAGATACTATAAACGCGATATCGGGACGTGATATTATTACGGCGTATAGCACGGATCCTATCTTACGTTAATAGCTTTTAACGGTCGTGGACTTCCCTGTATACGGCAGCAGCTCTGCCGGCTTTATAAGGCTTCTAGGCTTATAGTTAGATACCGTTAATAATAGATATCCTACCTTCACGATATAATCGCGTTATAATAGCTATATCTTCCTTAAGGGACGGTCCCGAATAACCTTAATCCTAAGGAACCACTATAGTGGCTGCCCGCCTTATAGGGCGTAGTGCTCTCGGAGGCTCGCGATAGCTTATTCTATCTCTTCCTTAAAGTCTTCCTTAAAGCCGATCACAATATCGTCTATATAGAAGAATAAGATTAGCCCGCGGCGTATAAGGCAGTAAGGCTCTTACAGCACTATCTTAAACCCGTCTCTTTTTGGCACGTCTATAATATGTTTTGGCTATAGTAATAGAGACTCCCGTAGCCCGTATAACGCCTTCTTTAGTAATAATAATTAACCCGGCACCGCGGTCCTAGGCGGGAACCGTATATATATATCGTAAGGTAGTAGGGCGTATATAAACGGGTTAACGATATTATACTATATTAAGGATAGATCGAAGCGGGCGGCGATCGCTATTAACGACCTAAAGGAACGACCGGCGAGAGTAGCTATATATATATATCTTTCAACGAGTCTTAATACTATTAATCTCCGCGGACCACTAATCTAGCCTTACACTTCTATAGAAAGCTATGCTTATTAAATTTATAGGTTATCACCTATATATAACCAAGCACCTAATACCCCTTCGCCCTATCCTTCGGCACCATAATCCACGAGCCTATCTCTTTATAACTCTTTAGGTGATCCCTTTAGGCTTATCGGAATAGGATATTATATAGGTGGCCTTTAAGGTCTCTTTAATTTCTTAAAGGTGCCGGTAGTTATTTACGGTATATCGATGGTTATTTACGGTGTATCTTACGGGGTCTCTTAAGTGCCTTTTTGATTTTTAACTTTATTAGCGGCTTCTATTTAACTTACGAACTGATAGGGCATATGTTCCTGCGTTAAACGCGTAGATCTAGACGCGATTACTGCTATAGCTTCGAAATTTGGCTCCCCCTGCCCTATAGGTATATAGCCTATAAAAGCAGCCGCCATGAGCCCTGCCTAAGGAGGGGTTTCTGGTAGAGTTAGAAGGTGACTATCTAGGCGTTAGTAATTAATCGCGGCCGTGGAAGAGTCTTTGTCTCGCTCCGGCCTTATAGGCTCTATAAGCTCCTCCCACTGTTCCGGCCTCTTAGGCTCTATAAACGGTTCTACCCCCCGAGCGTCGAGGCCGGTAGGCGTAGCCCGTAGGAGAGGTTCGTTAACCTCGCTGCCCGACTAGAGAATAGGCTCGAAGTATGCTATTATATACGTCTCAGCCGCCTTATCTTACGGCTCGCCTTATTTAATTATATATATATCTAGTAGGCAGATCTAATTAATAATATCCACTAGCTCTTTTTCTATTAATTAACGTAAATCGTCCTTTAAGGCTTTAAGACTGCCGTTAAAATACTCTTATTTATTAAAAAGAACGTTATATATACGAACGATACAATTACTCCGGAGGCCCGGAACCTAGATACAGTAAATATTAGTTAAATCGTAGCCTATAAGGTAGCCGATATAGGCTCGCGGTGCTAGTCGGTTTTAAAGCTTTCTAGACGTTATTAGAGCTGCTCTAGTTATAGGAAAAGCCTTATAACTAAAGGCCCAGAGGTGGCCTAGCTACGGCTTACGTTAATAGAGGACCTCGAACGGGGTCTTCTAGCTAAGGCGCTGGTTTAGTATTCTGTTTTATATATAAGCGGTAAATAGAACGACCTTAACCTATGAGAAGTCAGGTAATCGGGAGTGGATTCGTAAAGCTCGTGCCTTTAGCATAATAATAACTCTAGATCTTTCGGTACTACCGTTCTATACGGGGGTCTCCACTATAAAAGACTCTAATTAGATACTAAAACCCTTAGCTAAGCCCTGTATTTTAAGCGATTGTATTAGTTCGTTATTATACTTAAGGACCCGTACCTGGCGGTTAAATTAGCTGTGAACCTATCGGATATATTAGTTTATAACCGTATAGATATCGGAGGCCCTATTTAACGTTATAATATAGCAGGCAACGAAGCCGCTATATTAATCTATAAAGAATATAATCCGCGTATAGCCCTTAGTGGTTAGTTTAAAGTCCGTGAAGTCGATTACCTACCTCTCGCCGGCGTAGCTAGAGCTATTCGGGTCCGCTAGCTAATTTAACACTGGATTTTGGATTAGGCGTAGGCGTTATAATCCACTATTCCTGGCCCCCTTAGTTTAACGCCCTATAACTACTCTTCCAGTTACTTTATTATATTAGGGCCGGCGTGCCCTAAACGGAGATACTATAGGTTACCGTCGGCTTAGCTAGCTAGTCTTTTAATCGGTTTTCGGATTAGTAAGGTCGGGGCTAGAAGAGTAATAGTAGCAGGGGCGTTAGTGACTAGAAAAAGCTCTATAACGGTTTAATCGTAATAGACGCTTAGCTTATAAAGGATTAATTAATCGCGGCGGCGTATAACATTATTTAGCGGCTCCTGATTCTATTAGTCACCGCTCTAACGTATCTTCTTATTAGAGACTAGGTTATAGACAAAGTCTTCGTAGTAGGCTACATCTTTTAACCGGAACTTAATCGGGCCGGCCGTTCCTTTTATTATAATAATAACGTCTCTATATTCTTAAATCGGCACTATTATAATACCGGCGATTATAACGTTACTAGGGCGGGCCGGTCTATAATCCATAAATCTGCTTCTATTATAGAAAACGTGGGAGGTGGCACCTAAGTCTAATATCGCGGACTGCTATAAAGAATATACGGCGGCTAAGAGGGCGGCCGCCGGGGCTTTTAGCCGGCGTGGCTCTGCGCCGCTACCGCCGCCGCTACCAACTTTATTATTATTATCGGTGGCTTTAATATTACTACCGACTTTATTATTATTATCGGTAACGGCGGTCCTTTTTTCCGTATATAGTCACGCCTCCTTAAAGACTTTATGATTATTATTATTATCGCCGCCGCTATTACCGACTCTATTATTATTATCGGTGGCTTTAATATTACTACCGACTTTATTATTATTATCGGTGATAGCAGTCCTTTTCCTTTTATTTTAGGACCTAATCTTCTTTACGGCGCCTTATAGGTCCCGGTCTATCCTAAAAGACTTCTTTATAAGCCTCCTAATAGAGTCGTTAGCTTAAAAGCCCTCCGGCGCTAACTCTAGGAATAGGATCTAGTAGCCCTATAGATCGTGGCCGCGACGGTAGTACGCGGGGTACTTGTCTTTATTAAAAAGGGATTATCTACGCTTAGAGCTTATACGGTTAGTTAACTTGCCTTTGGGGTAGGCGGTGCGGCCCTGCTAGGCTCCGCTCCAGGTAGCCCTCCCGGTCCGTTATAGCCTATTATTATCGTTACCTTTACCTAGGTTTAGAGCCGGGAAGGCTATAGTTCTATGGCTTCGAGTAGGCAGTGCGTTAAGTTATTCCGCCCCTTTCTTCCCTTCCGCGATAAGGGTTATCGCCGTTACTATTTCGAGGTCTAGCACTACTTCCTTAATATCTACCTAGTTGCCTAGGGTAGGTCGTATAGCGTTATAGAAATCGTTAATCTATATCTCTCGGGGGTTATTATATATACCGACGTTATAATAGTTCTAAATAGGTCCTATTAATCGTCTAGCTAGGCGGCTACCTTCCTTAGGTTTACAAGCGGCTTATTCTTATAAAGGTTATAGTTCTTTTAGGAGTTTTTTATACGGGTTACGATATAGGGTGCGGCGTCGGCTTACACTATTATAAAGATGTCTTCCGGGGTTATACCCTTTATTAGGGCCTTCCGTCTCTTCGCTAACATAGACTCTTCTACCCACTTAAGTATACCGTTAATGCCTTTCCGATAGGTCTCGTAGTCCTTACGATCCTCTTTATATCGACGGTAGTCTTCGGTGTAGGCGGCCTTGCCTATAGCCGTTAGCTCGGAGATATTAGTAGGGTGCCCGTTAACGTTAGCGATAGAGGCGTAGGAGGTAAATTCGGGACGGGTAGCTCGTTATGGCCGTGGGACTGGATCGTTGGGGTATAGGAAGTCCTAGACTCCGTTACTATAGGCCCTGACTTTATAGAGGCGTTTATATAACTCCTAGTCTTTATGGCTTATATAAATAGTCATATTAGAGGTTATCGTTATAGCTATAGCAGCTCGGCTTAAATAGCTTTAATAGGTTATTAAGTACTTTAAGACTCTTAATTATTATAAACAGCGTATAACTTAATTACGTAGAATAGGCTATCAATCTATTAATTTAATTAACTCTGTAGAAATCTCTGATCGTAGTGCTAAAATCCTGCCCTTAATTACGTGGCAGATCCAATCCCACTTTCGCGCCCGGAACAACCCGTTCCGGACCTGCTTTAGGCCAGCCTGTGCGACACCTTATCCACCGCTAATAACGACGACGATAAGAATAAAGGCAAGGCCTTGTCCGGTCCAGTCCGGCCTAACTATCGCCGTTATTCGTCCGGCAGGGAAACCAATTTCTATAGCTTTAATAACTGATTTCTTTTTTCTTATTCGCTAACCGTTCGCCGGTAATAGTCGATTATAATATCGTTAAACTTTATCTCGATAGTTATTATTTTAAGATTAGTTAAGCTATTAGACGCGGGGCATAAGCCCGTAGGGCGTCTATAAAATCCTTATTTATTTTTCGGTTACTCCCTAGAATAGTCTTTATAACTAATAAATTAAGTTTATTTTTATATCCAATAACCCTTTACTGATTTCACGCCACCTTATACTTATCCCCCTTTTTATATATATATTTCTTATATTTCTAATACTTTCTCTGGGTCTCTAGAGCGTTCTTTTAGGTGGTCCTCTGGTTCCTAGGTATTATACTCTACTAGCTAACCTGCCTACTTTATAAGATGAAACGTTTTACCTTATTCTTCGTTATAATTAATAATATCTTCTACCTTCTATGTATCTTATTCCTCCTTTAGGAGCGGGAGATTCTTCGCCGATACCTCCGCGGTTACTTAGTCTTTCCACGGTTTAAATAAGGATACCGGGAATATATCGTGTATCCTTATATACTATATAGGAAGGCGAAGCTTATACACCTACTCGTCGATCCTTGTGGTTACTTATACCTGAATATATCTTATTATTTATTTATTTATGTATTCTTACTCTGTTATTACTTAGCTAATACTAGGCTAGCCCTCTAGGCAATAGTCCCTCTTAGATGTTAGAAGGGGGGAAAACCTCTTCGGATAAAAACCCCTTCCCCTTTATAGTAGTAATAAATTCGTTCTATATACGCGGCCGCCGCGAAGACACTATATGGCCGCTATATTAACACTATTCGTATTACGAAGCCACTAATATATAAGCTTAAAAGGGATGAGCCCCTTAATAAATGTACTAAAATCGACCCTAAGGTGACGAAACACCAGGAAAAGCGAGAAAGCGAACACGTATTCGGATTCAGGGACCCGAAAAGGCCTAGGAACTGATAGCGTAGCGAGGGCGCGGAGGATATAAGGGGATAGGCCGAGGGAGAAGCCGCCTCGATGCGTTAAGAGGAAATAATACACTATAGCCGGACCGAACGGAATAAGCCGTATCGAATACGCACTAAGGGCGTTATAGGAATATATTAGATAAGGCCACTAAGTATTTCTCCGGTATACTAGCTAATAGGGTAAGCGTCTAAGAGGCGCTTAAGCTAGCCTAGGAAATCCTGAATATCCGCTACCACGAAATAATCGAAGGGGCACCGCTACGGCTTCCGCCTAGTAACCACCCGCCCCTTTTATCTAAGGGTATAACTAAAACCATCTAGGCAGCAGTTAAGGAGGCACTATAAGGAATAGGAACCAGGAACCCGAAAACCTACGCCTAAATCGCGGGAGTAGCCGCCCGCCACCGCTTTAAGACCGTACCGGTAAAGGTTATCTCTATATAACACGTATATAAGATTACTATACGCTACGGCGCCGATATAGGACTAGATCTATATAAGAGAATACTACCAGAGATAGTATAGGCGGTAAATAATACCGGCGGATAAAGCGACGCGAAGGTAGCGCGGCGCCTACTAAGCGGGGATATTATAATTATATTCGACCCCGATAATACCTAAAGGAAAGTATATAGAGACTAGGTACCTATAGCCTTCGGGCTAGGGGCCACGATATAAAAGAAAACCTATTAAATAGTCGCGAAAGAAATCCTGATAGGGTATTTACGCGATTATAGCGAGAATAACGTTATTATAGAGCTTAAGATAAATAACCTTTTTACTAGCTTTAAACGGATTAGGATAAGGATCCCCCGCGTTAAGAACGCCCGTATAGTGCTTCTCCTAATAGAGATTAATACTCCGGAAATAGCGGAGCGTATTATAAAGGAGGGAATCTTCTTCTACTACGGCTATTACCGCTATAAACCCTACGACCCCGAGCTATTACCGCTATACTATTATAAATACCTATAGTTCGGGTATAAAGCAGGCTAATATAGCGCCCTAAAGCCCCTCTACGGCTATTATAGCGGCCCTAAATCGGAATATAACGGCGACTTTAATAACTATAAGGCGCGCCGGGGCGAAGCTAGGAAGCGCTACGCCGCCTATAAAGGCCCGCACGCCGCACTTAGAGATAGCTACCCCCTCCTAACTAAGGAAAAAGCCAGGACTAGGGAAGCGTATACTAACTATACTAAGGAGTTCGACCTTACCTATATTAATAGGCTAAGGGCTATAGCGTTAGGTAAGTAACGCGCTACCGTACTAGGGGAGTAAAGGCCGATATCGCTACTCCGGAAACGGCGCTAAAAAGGGCGGCCCCCCGCGGGATCCTATATCTCGATTACGGAGGCCGCGGAGAGGGTACGCGAGAAGGAGCAGGAGAGGGATATAGCGGCCGCGAGAGAGGCGGCGAGGAGAGAAAAGAGTAATAATAATAGCGGTAATAATAACACTAATAATAATAATAATAATAATAACGCTAGTAGTATAGCGACGAATATTATAAAGTTTTTCTCCGCGACACCTAAAACCACCTAAACACCTTTAACCGTAAAGCTAACCGCGCCCGCTAGTTAGGCGGGAACGCCGCGGAACTACGATAAACCTATATTAGAAGTAATAACGACTAAGACTACCTAGCTAGAGCTAAGCCCCCCTAAGGCTGCCTAACCTATAATAATTAAGATAGAGATAGATATAAGACCGAGCCTATCCTAATAATTATATAAAAATTAGTATCCTATAATAGAATATCGGGGCGAAGGTGGACCGGATATAGCAGGCGCTTTATAACCGCTACGGGTATAACGTGATAGCGATTATAGAACTAGGCCTAGACCGGAGAGGGAGGCTATCCTGCCCGAAAGGATACGATTATAGAATAATCTAAGGAGGAGGGAGAGCCCTCCTTTATATATATAAAAGACACGAACCTATAATATAAATATAGCGGGCTAAAGATAACTAGGCCTAGGTATCGCTAAGGGAGGGGGCCTAGAAAACGAATATATAGGTTATTTACTTTATAAACTATAAAGGCATAGGATAAAACACTCTAATCCACTAGCTAGCAGCGGAACCGCTACGGGGATATACTATCCTTATCGGGGACTTTAATCTTAAGCACCTACTCTAGGATAGCCACGATAAATATAATTAATAATCTAAAAACCTACTCGTTATAGCGTACCGATAGCGCCTTAACCTCGTAACGCCGAAGGGGCACTTAACCCGGATAGTAATAGACCCGGGACGGCGCTATAGTATACTCGATTTAATCTGGGTTATAGGGGATATACGATACGACTATAAGAGTAACGACTATAACTTTACCGGATCCGACTATATCGTATAGGCGGTGCTAATCTACGCAGAGCGAATATAGTAAGGGCGAACCGAAACCCTAGGATAATAGTAAAGGAAGATAGACCCGACTAAGGTCTAAGCCGAGGCGGCTAAGATCCGTATTAACCCGATTAAACCGGACCCGACGGAGATTAAATAAATAACCTAGTAACTAACCTAAAACCTCTACGATATCGGTAACACTATAGTCCCGCGTAAAGGATTACTATACTCGTAGCCCCTGCTATTATAATAAAACCCCGAGATCGCCGTAGCGAATAAAGAGGGTATACGCCTTACCCGTAGGTTCTACGCGAGGCGGTCGTAAAAGAGGTAGCTGGACCTCTAGGAAGTAACTAAGGAAAGAGACTACCTAGTTAGGAGGGACAAGCGTAGATACTCGCGTAGCGTGGTCGATTAGACGGCGTAAGACTATAAAAGCCTTTAGTTACTCTACAAATAGGCACGAATAGCCGGCTATAAATAACCTAAGCCCCCTTTTATTCTAGCCCTATACCGTAGCGGGGCCGGACCGTTAGTATAGATATATTCGGAGAAAGTAGACGTCCTAGCCTAGAAATTCTTCTTAGCGCCGAATACTATAGACCCTAGACCTTTAGGCACCGCGGCGTACCCGCGAATAATATATATTAAAGACTTAGTAACGGATAAGGATATTAAATACGCTATTTAATACACCGCTAAAAAAAAGGCGCCCGGGGAGGATAGCTTACCTAATAGATTCCTATAGGCCTATAGCACCCCGCTCTAGAAGCGCCTCGCCTAAATCTATATAGCCTGCCTTAGGGCCTTATACTTCCCGTGGCGGTTCCGTAACGCGGACGTTATAGTCCTTAAGAAACCCGGGAAACTATAAAAGGCGTACTATATAGCGTCCGGATAGCGACTAATCTCGCCCCTTAGCTTTATAGGGAAAATACTTAAGAAGATCCTAGCCGAACGCGTTACAGTTATAGCGGAAAAGTATAGGTTACTCCCCCCCGGCTAGATAAGGAACCGTAAATATAGGAATACTATAATTACTATAAGAGTAGTAGTAGAAGGTATCCGGATAGCGTAGGACTATAGCGGCACTATAACGATACTTAAGCTCGATATCCAGAGAGCCTTTAATACGGTCCTATACCCCCGCTTAGTAAAAGTAATAGATAACCTAGGCTTCCTAATATAGTTTATGGTATAGCTCCGAACCTACCTAAGTAAAAGGAAAGCGCGGCTACGCTTTAATAGCGCGACAGGGCCGTATACTAAAATAAAGGCCGGGGTTCCCTAAGGATCACCCCTATCACTTATCCTTTTTATCCTATATATCGGTACCCTTTACTAGGAACTTTATAGAGTAGCTAGAATAGCTATAATAGGCTTCGTAGATAATATAAATCTTATCGCGTTCGGACACGACACTATAGCTATAACGGCGTGTTTATAACGCGCCTAGGAAATATATAAAGACTAGTCGGAGAGGAGTAGACTACGCTTCGAGGCTATAAAGTACGAGCTTATACACTTTATATAAGCTAGGAGACCGGAGGCGCTTAACTTCCGTATCGAAGGCGTATAGGTACCGTAAAGAAAAAAGGCTGCCCTGTTTATAATAATCCTTAACTATAAACTATTATTCCGAGCCTACCTAACCCACCTTAAGGCGAAGATCTAGGTATAGAAGTACGCTCTTACCCGCCTTACCGCGTTAGCGTAGGGCTACTATATTAAAGACGTATATAAACTATACTTAAGTGTTATTAGGAGCACGGCTATATACGCCGCGCTAGTTTTCTATACCCTTATAAAGAAGGGTAAGACACCTAAAGGCATTATAAAATAACTCGCCGTAGAATAGGCGCGGTGCCTATATATTATAACCGGCGCCTATAAGGCCATTATAACTAAGGTCCTAAAGATAAAAGCGGGCGTTCCCCCCCTCGACCTTTACTATAACCTCCTAGTTATAAAAATAGTGGAGTGCACAGAGGGGACCCTTACAGAGAAATTCCTAATAATAACCAGAACCATAGCCGACGCGGCCACGCGGGTTAGGCGCAGAGGCCCTAAGAGGCGCACGCAAAGGGGATAGGAACACCTAAAGGATTAAGTATAGACGTGGCACCTAGGGCGAGGCCTAAGATATAGACTATATAATAAGTAGCGGTATAGATAGGAAAACACGAGCCCGCGATAATATAATAGCGTGGCCGCGGTATAGACGCCCCGCTTTTTAAAAACGGCACTTAGGAAATATAAGGGACTCTCTAAACCCTAGAGCTTAATCCTTATATAGATACGGATAAAGAAGCTTAGCCTCTATAAATTCCTTTTCTAATACCGCGTCCCCGGTATAATAACACCGCGCTGCCCTTATATAGATAGGGGAGCAGAAACAGCTAAGTATATTATATTATAGTGTATAGATATAGACGACTAGATATAGGAGGGACTATAAGGCATAGCGGGAGCGGAGCTAAGGAGTAAGGCAGACTAGCTCCGTGCCCTTAAGGACGATAAGCGGGTAGGAGCGGTAACGAAATAGTTCCTATAAATAGGCAGGCTCCGGGATTTCTGCCTGGCAAGGGCCCTAGACCCTAAAGGGATAATAACGATATAAGGATAACTACGGGGATACGGCGAAGGGTATAAACGGTACGGGCGTTAATAGGTCTTTTAGGGGGCGCTACGCCTATACACCGCTAACCCCCCGCTATCTTAGCTATCCTCTAGGCAGCCTTACTACTAGCACCTTACTCTAACTAGGCCTTATCGTCCTTACTTTAGTCGTTATCGGTATTATCTTCCTCCTTACCGGAGGTAATAGGATTAGCGGCGGGGGGGATCGCGAGGTTCTAGGCAGGTTAATAGCAGGAATATAACGGGAATAAAGCTAACCTATTATTTAGCGGCTAATATTCTTAACTATTCGTTTAACTCTAGTAAACTAAGCCTAGGTTATAGGACAATCGTTTATAGCCGTAGCTTTAGTAGTAGCGCTAGCCCGATACTAGGAGCTACGGCTATCGCGTAGAGCTTATAACTAACGCTTACCGGCGGCCTTATAAGCATAGCGAGTCTAGGATAATTAATAGAAGACTATATAGCGACCCCGCGATTAACACTTATAGTAGTAGTATTATTAACTCTAACGCTATAAACGGTCTATATTAACCGGTTTAGTGCCGTGTAGTAAGTTACTAGCACCGATTTATAGCCTCCTCTTTTTCCCTTAGTATAGCGGTAATAATAAGCCCCCGTACCGGTAACGTTATAGTATTTATTAATTAGTGGATTAACTATAATAGCGGAGATATAGCGGGTATAAGGGGAGGCTTAGACGGTTATAGGAATTAGTTCCTACCTAAGTTAGACGCGCTATACACGCACGGATAGCACACGGATAACGCATATTCTTCTTATTAGTAGAGCCAGCTAGTAGGGGAGCGTTACTAGCGCTATCAGCGCTATTACCGGCGGATTAGTTAACGACGGAGGTTATCTAGATTAAGTAGACGTTAGCTTAAACGAAACGGGCTAGCACTGGGTATACGGATAACGCAGGCTACCCGCGAGGGTAGCGCCGAACTTACTTTAATAAGATAGCTTAAAGAAGAAAAGAGAGGAGGGAAAAAGGAAAAAGGTCAGGAAAGGTTTTTCTATTAAAAGGCTCCTATAACTAGGCGGCTATAAAGGAAGGTAGGCGCGATCGCTATTCCGGCGCCTATAATAAGATAGTCACGGATAGGCGGAGCCGTAGCGTAGTAGAACCATACCCTACCCAGAGGCATATAGAATAAAGGGGACTATATAAAGGAGGAATATAATAAAGACGACTATATAATATAAAACGATAGGGGCCAGAAGGCCGTGGAGCTACTAGAGCGGTAACGTACCGCCCCGACACGGGCGAAACCCGATAATAGATACCCCGTTAGCCACTATACCGGAGGTAAGATCCGGAATACGCACCGAGCTAATATACGGCCGTATAGCGCTATTATAGCGACCGCCCCGGGGCACCCATACTATACTATATAAGGGGAGGGGTTTTTATCCTAACCGGTTTTCCCCCCTCCTAAATCAGAGAAGGACTATCGCCTAGAAGGCTAGCCTATATAATTAGGTTAAAACAGTATAATATATAATAATAATAATAATAATAATAATAATATATAAGCTCTATATTCCTTTATTTTAGTCCCCGTTATTCTCTTCTTTATTAATTACTAAGATAGACCCTTAGTAATTAATTCTATCCTAAGCTAGTAACCCTATCTTTAGGATTTAACGTATCCGGGACCTATATTTAAGCTTTTCATATTATCTATAGACTGCCTTATACGTAATCGTACGGTTCGTAGCTTCTACGTTTTATATAGGTCCCGCCGGGATATTTTAAGCGCTCCGGAGCGCGGTACCGTCTCTATATACGTAACGGGTAACTAATCCGCTATGGCCCTGTTTACGGTAGGGCCTACCTGCCCTAGTTAACGATATAGGCGTGTCGGCCTTAGCGGCAGAGATGCCGGCGCCTATTATCAACTAGCTACGAGCCGGGTAATAGGGCTATCGGGCCGCCCCTATTTAACCCTTATTATACGTGCTAAGGCAGATAAGGGCTACCCGCGAATAGGGCCGGGTAACGTAAAAAGAAAAACTTTTTACGCGCGCCCCTAGCCGGATTCGAACCGACCTAACCGCCTCGTGGTTATATACCAGGGCACTACTAGTACACAATAGGGGCTACCTGAATATATTATAGTGCTAGCTTCGACACTTACTAGACTCGGAAGTTCTTTATATATAGTTCGACGATATCGCCTATGTTATACTATTATAGGTAGTAGCGTTTATTACAGTGCCGAGCCTAATACTCTATAGCGCGCGCCTAGTATTCACGAACCTTTCGCCGAACCTCGGCTAGTTACTTAATATATTCCTAAACGTCTTATAACTGGGTATCGCCCTTAAGGTTGATATATAATATTATATATATATAGTACCTATATAATACTGTATTTAGTAAAATACTAAGCGAGGAGTACTCGCTATTATTATAAGCGAACCTTGCTTTTAATAACTATATAGGGTATTATATTATTATATTATTAGCGATCGTTTATAGATACTTTATTAGGAACTAATACGTTTATTCCGTCTAACTATATATCTACGGGTAGTATATAGTAGATAATCGCTAAGCGTTCGCCTCCTTATAGCAGAACTCTATCTAAAACTAGCTAGTAAATAGCTTATCTCGGTCCATTACTATGCCTCTAGGCTACCGGAACGGAATCTAACCTCCGCACGTTATATATATACCTATTAGTCCCTTTTATAGGCGGTAAACCCGTAATAAAATCTATACTAATCTCTTACAACGGATATATAGGTAACAGGAGTATCTCTAGCTAACCGCATAGCTTATATCGCGGTATCTATACCCCTTAACACACCGAATATACAGCGTTATCATTGCGAACGTCTACCGCTAAGTCTACCTAGTAAGACCTTCTTAAAATCAGCTTAAGCATTTTATTCGCCCCTATATACTCCGGGCTAGGGTTATCATGGTGCTATTATAGCACCTCTGCCCTTAGCGAGCCCTATATAGGCAGTACTAACCGTCTCTTAAATAGTAATATATCCTTTTCTCTTAGAAAATATCCCGTTCTCCCTCTAACCTCTTGGTGAATATTCTTAATTAAGGATACATAATCCGGGTTGATAGTCTATAGCCCTTTAACTAGATCTTCTAGCTCCTCGTTAACTATATGCTAACCTGCCGTTTTATTCCTAGCTCGCTCTTTAACTATAGACTATAGGATATACTAATCCAGTATTATAGTAACCCTAGCCTTAGCCTCGGGTATTAGTAATATCTTATCGGCGACGCTTTATTAGGTAATCGCCTTATACCTCGCGTTTCATATTCGGGAGCGGGTAATAGTAACGATAATAATATACTGGGTATTATCAGTGGGATATAGGGGTTATAGCCCTTTTCCGTCCTTATGTTTTAAGCTAAGCAAGTCTCCCTCTTATAGAGTCTATACCCGCTTACGCTTACTTGGCCTAGAGCATTAAAGAAAAATTATCAATTACATGTATTATAATGTAATTTATCCGGAAAACATTATATTCTATGTAATGTAATTTGTAATATAATTTTGTAATCTTAGGAGAAAAATTACAGTTTTTCTATAAATAGATTAAGAGAGTATTCTAGAGCATATCCTATATATAATACTATATATACTATCTTAGTACTATACTAAGTAATATAGGCTATATATAAGTATATAAATACTTATATTTCTATATATATAGTAGAGATATACCATTATAGGAGTTAATATATTAATATATATTGTTTTTAATATAATTTAAGTGGATATTATAAGCTTAGTAAGGATATAAGACTAATATATTTACTATACTCTTACTTTATATATAGTTATATTCTCAATACTTTTAAAAACTATAGTTATACTATGTTTAAGTATTAAAATACTAGCATTATAATTTCGACTCGTATATATAAGTAGTTCACTATAGTATAGCTTGGGCATAGTAGTTTTATACTATTTATAGAGAATAACTAATTTAATAAAGTTTAATTAGTTATTATCTACTATATCTATTAAAACTAACTTACTCTAGCAAAGAAATCTTTCTAATATCCTAAGAAGCTATTATTTAATTAACTTTCCTTCGAGACTACTATAATAGGCTTATATAAGCCTAGACCTAAGACAAGGAAACATTCTGTAATTACAATATAGGGACTCTCTAGGGAGACCTCATATTTCCATAGACAGACCTTACACATAACGTCTTCGTGGGATTTTATAGGGCCATAACAAAGCCGTGAAGCTCCCTAAGTATCCTATACAATTTATATATATAGCTTAAGTAGATACCTGTACTTAATATTTCTATTTACAGAGACATTTTTTGGATCATTCCCGCGGTGCCCGGCCATAGTACTTTAGTGGCTACGATTTCGAATCTACTAGTAAGTACTATTATTCCTGTGTCCCTTTTCTTCCCTGTCCTAGATAAATTTAAGGGCTAGTTTTAGGCTGCTTATGCCTTAAATATTCACTGACTTTATGGAATGTCGAGTAGTGGTGTAAAGTATAACGTATAGTTAGGTGTGTATATAGTGTATATAAAAAGAGGTGCAGTACTTGAGCGGCTTTATGGCTTTGTTATTGCCCTATAAAAATGTTATGTGTGAGGTCTGTCTCTGGAAATATAAGGTCTCCCTAGGGAGTCCTATTATATAATATATTAGACTTAAGATAAAATCTATAAGTTTAACAGGAACCCGTAGATTAAAAGACTAACTATAATATATACTAAAGTGATTAAAGGTCGGATAAATGGAATAGGGTACTATGCTATAGCATTCAATCATAATCATAGAATATAATAGCTAACCAAGAGAAGAAGAAAGATAGAGAGGGAGATTTAGCAGTTATATATGGATAAAATAGATAAGGAGAAAGCTATATTAAAGAAGTAGTAGTAAGCTTCTTTCTATTAAAAAATGGACTTAGTAAAACCTTCTTTGTATTATACAGTAAACTCCTTAGTATATAATACCTTGTTTATTATGTTATAAATTATTATATCATATAATATACTTTTATCTCTTCTTATATCTTATATCTTTATATTATTCACTGTATATATTGATAATTGAAGCATAGCTATATTATTAAGTTAGTAGTATAAATAAAGTAGTGTTAAGCTATATATAGATTTAAATTCCTGATTCTTCTACCTCTATCTATATAATAATCATTGATATCAGGTATTAATATAATATATTTATCAGAACGCCGCCACCCCGTCTCGGCACCCCTAAGACACCATCACGAGACCGACTTATATCCTTATAAGGCCGACGGGTATTAGTATACTAGTAGTATACCGCACACTTCCCAGTAGTATTAGGGCAGGTATCTATATCTTCGGGCTTATCGCCTCCGAGGTGTTTAGTATATCTAAGATAACTAATTAGAGTTAGAAACGGTAGCTCGACGTTACCACTCCGGCACCCTAAGAATACCCCACAGGAACACCCACGGTAAGACTCGCACAGCACGCGGCTCGTAATAACGCGCATTTTTCTTCTTCTTAGATTAATTCTTCTTAGGAGGTATCTTAGAAGTAGTTAGCACCGAACTCAGACCCGATACTCGCCCTCTACGACACCCCCTCTACTTATATTAACGGAATAAGGTTATTAATTATTCTCGATTACTTCTTTTAATTAACTATAACCTATCTTATTAGCCCGCCCTAAAGCCACCGATCCCCCGCTTCTACTACTACTTATAAATAAACTATAGCTGAAAAGACCCTATTAAGAATCACGACTAAACGCTTATCGTTAGTAACTATAGCATATAGCCAGTAATAAAGGCGGGATTTGAGGGGCGGTATAACGGAAAACCTATAAAAACGTGAATTAAGGGTTATAAACGGAAAAACAAAGAGAAGGGCGGAGGCCCTTAAAATTTTTAATTGACCTAGCTATAGCTATAAAAGACTACCGAATAAGGCAGGTATATATAATAAAGGCAGGTGCCCCTGCTAAAACCCCCGCCTAAAGCAAGGTATAAATAAAGCCGGCCACCCCGATACAGGGAGGACTCCGGGAGAGCGGAGCCGCCATAGACCTCTTTCGGCCCCCTGTATAGGGTGCCACCCCCTAGGCTAACCCGAAACCCCTAGCCTGCTACCTTCCCGTTAGCCACTAGACTAGAGGTAAGATCCAGATACGTATTAAGTTACTACCGGGGCTATTATGGCCCTGAAGCGGCACTAACCCTAATAAGGAGAGTATAGGGGTTTTTTACCCTAGAGGGTTTTCCCCCTCTATAACCAGCTACGAAGGACCGTATAGCCTAAACAGGGCTCCTAGGATAGTTAGGATAGCGGAGTAAGAGAATAACGATAATAATAATAATAATAATATAACATACGGTATATATTCAGAATAAGTATAATTAAGTATAGATATAAATATATAAAATGCTATATATTCTAAGCCTAGTAATATACTTAGATTATATATTAAAAGGTTTAATAGTTATTATCTTAAGTATAAAACCATTTAGTAAGCTATTAGAGTTTTAAATATTATAGACTTAGTATATAAAATATTATTACTACCTCGAACCTAATAGTTTAAGTATTCAAGATACTATTCTCGAAGACTTAGTAGACTATATCTTAAAGATCTATATAGCTAGCTAGAAATAGAAACCTATTATAAGTTATAAGCTATAGTTAATTATACCAGGGGACTTAGTTACTCTAACTAGGGTAGTAGTAATAAGACTGGATACCAGAAACTACTAGTTATACTTATATATGTATATATATATATATATATATATATATATATACTTATAGATATGTTACTTACTATATTATATATAAGCTAAATACTAACTAATAATAGAAGTAAAATACTAAACTAATGCTAGTAGCGATATACTTATATACTTATATTAAGAGGTATAGTATATTAGTATATTTAGAAGAGGTAAGTATACTACGTAGAGAAGTACTATCTTATAATACAACTTAGTATGTATAATAAAAGAATAAGATATTGTTTTATATATTTTTATCTTAGTAGATTAAGATAGCATAAAAATTAGTCTATATCTTACAACTACTTTTTAATTGATCTTAATATACCAGGTTATCCTATATCTATAACTATATTATTTATTCTTACTTCTTTCGAGGTCTAATAGCCTAAGTGTATATAATATTATTAAAAGATATTATACTACGTAAATATAAGTATTATAGAACTCTCAGAATTATAGCTAAGTGGATATTATATGAGTCAGGCACAAGACATAGTATTAGATAGAAAATAGTAATAAGACTAATTCTAAGCTAGGTTAGATAAATCATTATTTTAGGATAATTAAGCTATACTATAGACATTAAGAATCTAATCGTTCTAATTCGGGAATATATAACCTGATTCTATTAATAGAGTTACTCTATCTATAGTAATAGTAGTTTATAAAAGAAAGCTACTCTATAGCAGTTCTAGGCTAAAGGCAACTACTATTATACTAGAGATACGTCTCTTTATACAGATAATCGTAACGAGACGATCGTAGAGCCGTGGGTATATAATCAGACTAATAGCTATATATAAGCCAGTAATTCGAACCTACCTTATTATAGGTATTAGGAGACTTAGTTTAATCTCTTTAATTAAAATCTTAGTTTAAAGTTATCGCTTATTTAATAATAATATAGCGACCGCTCTAAGATTATAACCTATTAACCCTATTCTATAATATCTTATTAGGGGGTTTTTGTGCAAAGAGTAAAGAGACGTTATAAGATAATTAAAAAGGTAATATAAACTAATAGGTCGAATTAAGAGTTAAATTATTCGCGGAACCTCTAAGTCAGGAGTTTAGCTTCACCTATCCCTTTTATAGATAACCAGAGCCTCTTCCCCGAGAACCTTATAGAATCCCCCCGAAAGCATTCCTAGGACCACGATCTATCCGCTGGTAGTCCTCCTTATCACACTATACCAGACCGGCCCGGATAGTACTAGTCCCGGAGCCGACTCGACCACCTATCTCCGAACACTATACCCTATCTAATCCCCTTCGTGACTATTAAGATATATTATTCCCTCCTATTTAGGCTATCCCTGGCTTTAACGAATTATACCCGTGATATCACGCCCCCTTCTCTAGTGCTTATATCCCTAGGAGTAATATAGTTAACCGGGTACCCTCGTAAGGACCCTCTCCTGTCTAACCTATATCCTCCGGATATAGCTCTAAAAAAAATAACTCGGCCCGGGATAGTACCTAATTACGAATAGCTTAAGTTAGCCTATACCAGGCTTTTAGCTTATAAGCCACTATTCGTATCCAGGTTATAGCTATCCTACTATAAGGCCTTTTATAAATAACCTATTAAAGGCAGAGCTAAATATAAATATAAAGATTAATTCCCCTAAACCTCTAAACCATTATAATAAAGCCTAAATAAAGCTTCGTAGGTCCTTTAACGCTCCGCGTTTAAACTATTATTAAAGGCCTCGTGAATAATCTAGAAATAATCGTATCGCCTAGCCAAATATAAAACCTATAGACTTAAAGGAGTATATACGACGCTTTATTATTATCTAAATAATAAACCATAGGTACGCTCCTAATATAGTAGGTATACCTAGATCGTAGAGTAGGCAGGAGTAACTATATAGGCTCCACTTAAGGTCCGGTGATTATCGTAGAATATATCCTAGCTAATCCTCCTAGCTTATTATTATTTTCTTCTCTTCTCCTCTTTACCTATTCGAGTAATTATTATAATAGCCTTATTCCGAAGCTTTATTTATAAGTTAATCCTTATCTCCGTATCTCGTCTACTCGTAAGGCCTTATCTTAGTGGTTCGTCTCGAGTTTCCTAGGGGTCTTTTTATCGTGTTACACGAGGTTCCCTACGGTCCCTTAGTTCTAGTGGTTCTAATATCTAAAGTAGCTTATTATAATCGTCCCTTATACGAATAATAATAACCCCTATTAATATTATACCTTAATTTTATATAGAATAATAATATAAGTGATCGCGTACCTATTCCTAGACCCGTACTAATCCCCGTATCTCGTAGTATTATAGTCTCCTAGAAGAAATAGTTACGTGTAGCCCGGAAGTTAGCTAAACGGGTTAACTTAGTTAGTGTTACTAATACCTCTCCTAACAGGACCCCTAAGAAAAAAGCGGCCGCGGTCTAGAAGAGCCCCGATAAGGCCGGTAGTGGCCTTAATACCACTAAGAAGAAGTCCGTTATTATCTAAGATAGTATTATTAAGAAGCCTACTAATAAAGGTGGTAAGAATAACGATAGATTAGCTATACCCGGTACGGAGTCGTCCACGACTCCTACTAAAACGAGGGGCCTCGCTACGCCTACTAAAGCGCGCTATAATAATAATAGGCTAACTATACCCGGTACGGTTATTAAAACGCCTACTAAAGTAAAGGGGTTAGCCGTACCCGGTATAGAGTCGCTTACGACTCCTACTAAAATAAGGGGCTCTGCCCTCCTTAATAAAGATACCCTTAATAGGGTCGGCTATAAGGCTAAAGAAATACTAAAGAAGCTATTCCTAGCGTTCGACTCGGATAATAGTTCGGCTAGTGGTCTATCCACCACTAACTAGAAGACTCTAGTCGGACGTCTAGTTAACTACGATAATAATAATAATGCCGATAATAAAGGTAGTATCGTTAACTATAATAGGGATATAACTATATTAGGTAGCGCTAACGGTATTATCTATATTAATAATAACGAAGACGATAATAATAACTTTATCCTTAGTAGAGGTAAGAGCTCCTAGGGTAACGATATTTTCGGTAATAAAAACGTTACCGATATCGGTCCGGGGGCTAATAGGGGTGATAGCGATACTATACCTCCTAATAGCGATAATCCCGCTAACCTATACCCGGTAATAGAGGTTATCGAGGGGGGCGACCTCCGCGATAATCCCTGCTAGCAGTGCTATTATGGATTCCTTAATATTATCCTGGATAGTAAGGGTCCTACTATCTTTTAGTCGTGCCGGGACTTAAGCGAGTCTATAGCGTTAACTAAGTGCTTCTACTATCAGGCTATTCGTAATAGTGCTAATTACAAGACTATAAGTTATGCCCCCTCCCTACTATAAACCGCCCCGGGTTACTAATAAAACCATAGTTAAACTAGGCCGCTATTAAAGCCGCCCGTACCTTCTAGAAATTTTTACTTAACGCTATTAAATTTAGCGGAATAAGGGATAATAAGCTATAGTATATAAGGTACCTGCAGGGACGCCTATACCAGGCCCTAGCCGGTAATTAACGTTATAATACCGACGGTTTTAATAATGAGGAGTATAACCGCTATCTCTATACCGAACTAGCGGATCACCGTATATAGTATAAGCAGTCTATAGTAAGGGAGATAAAGAGGGCTAATAAGTTCCTAGAGGGGTTCTATAATTTCCTTAAGACTAGGGATATAGATAATAATAAACTTCGTTATCGCTAAGGAGGTCGGGCCGCTAATAGCTAGCAGGATAAGTAAGGTGGCACGAGAGTTTGGCTAGGGGGCGCTATCGATACGCTAATTAATCTATAAATATAGTTTTTCGTTTTAGGCGTTTAGGATATATAACGAATTTTAATAACGACGGGGCCCTTTAAGGCTATAATATAATAAATTAATAATAACGACGAAGGACCCTTTAGGGTTATAATAGTCTTTATACTTTTCGCGCCCTCTCCTTTTACCGATTATAATATTCTTAAAGAAGTTCCTCCGGGATATAACGCCTCGGCTCCTAGGTATTATCCTTATACCCTATAATCCACCTACTTAACTAAGTATTACCTCCTTTTCCTATTAAACCGATAAGCCTAAATCTCCTTAACCTTATACTCCTCCGACTCCTATAGCTCTATATCCACCTCTATAGGCTCGGGGGCCTAACCGTTACGGGACCGCCAGGGCTCTAATAAAGAGATCGGGAAAATATTATAAATCTTTATCGACTATAGGAGATCTAGCTTATAGGCGAGACTATAGTGACCGATAACTAAGATAATACGGTACGGCCCGAGGTACTTATCTAAGAGTTTCTTACTAGGCTGTTTCTGCTTAATATTTTTCGAGGAGATTAAAATATAGTCTCCTACCTTAAACCGCTATTAAGTCTATCCGGTATTATAGAACCTTTTATAAGACTCTTAAGCCCTCCGGATAAAAGTTTTTATTACTTAACGATTAGCGATTAGGTGCTTTACTTATTATTTAGCGGATACTGCCTTAACGTTTAACGATTTAGGTAATCGGATATTATTAGGACTATAAGGATTATAGCCTATTAACGCTATAGAGGGCGTTTACTTAATTACCGAGTGCTATACGGTGTTATAAGTAAACTACGTAAGGGATAGCTTATCTACCTAGTCGGTCTACTCCCGCGAGTAATAACTATAAAGGTAGTACTCGATACTCTGAGTCTAACGCTCTATCTAGCTATCGGTTTAAGGATAGAACGTAGTGGATATTCTACGGTAAACACCTAAAAGACTATATAGGGTCCTTTAAAACTTACTTATAAATAAAGAACCCTAATCTAAAATAATATTATCCGGTAACCCGTAAATACTAAAAACTCTTAACTATATAATATCGGCTAAACGTTTAGCGGTTAGTATACTACTATAAGGGATATAAAGGGAATACTTTATATAACGGTAAACCACTATAAGGATCGTATCCTTTTTCTTTCCGCCCTAATTAATAGAAGGGAGACCTATAATAAAATTAATTAAGATCTCCTAGAACGGATAAGACGGAACTAGAAGACTAGCTAATAGGCTATACGGCTTATACTATCTCCCCTTAGTCCTTTAATAAACCCTATACGTGGGCACGAACTTCTTTATATTCTAGGATATATACTCCTAATAGAATAAGTCCGAAATCCTCTTAATCGTTCTGCCGGAACTATAATATTTAGCGGTGGGTTTATCGTGGAAGGCCTATAGGATCTTCTTCCTTAACCCCTATATATTCGGGATAAAGAGGCGACCTCTAAAAAGGATTAGGCCCTTTTTATCCTTCGACCACGGGTCGGATAACCGGTCCTTCCCCGATAAAGAAATATAAAAGGGATCCTCCCTCTAGGTATTAGCTACCTCCTCCTTTAAACTTAGTAATAAGTCCTCGGAGACCCTAGGTGCTCCGCCTGCCTTCTCTACTACTCTTAATATAAACTTACGGGTAAACCTCTTAATAGGCTTCTAACGCTCCGTATCTAGGTCCGCCTACCTAGAAACATACTATGGCTTCTAAGATAGACTATTAGCCGGATTCTAAGCCCCTGGCCGGTACTTAATCTTAAAGTCGAATACCGATAGCTCCTCTAGCTATCGTGTATACTATAGCTTAATCTTTAGCTTATCTATTAGGTACCGATAATTAAGGTGGTCCGTTAGAACTTCTACTAGGGTTTAGCTATAGACTAGGTAGTGCCTTTAATACCGGAATACCTTAATAATAGCTATTAACTTTATATCCGGAGTTAAGTAGTTTAACTCTATACCCCTAAGCTTCCTCGAAAAGAACACGATAGGATACTATACCCGATCTATACACTAACTAATTACTACCGCTAAAACGAACCCCGATATATCCGGCTTTAGTTAAATAGGTAACTTAGGATCGAAATACTATAAAACCGGAGCCTCCTAAAACCTTTAGCGTAACTTATTAAAAGCCTCTTTCTCCCTTATAGATAATATAAACACCCCCTTTACTCTACTCTTCTTTATTAAGTCCGAGAGCGACGCTATAATCTTTAAATAATTCTTAATAAAACGCCGGTAAAACCTAATAAAACCCAGGAAGATTTAGATAGTCTTTACTAAGTTCGGCTCTTATTAATCATGGATAGCCTCGACCCTAGACTAATCTATATAAACCCTATCCACTCTAATAATAAACCCTAGGAACTCTACCTCTTAAGTCTTAAATATACACTTCTTAGGATTCGCGTATAATAACCACTCCCTTAACCTCCCTAAAACCTCCTTAACGTATACTCGATAAACCTTAAGGTCCTTACTATAAATTAAGATATTATTTAGATAGACTATATAAATCGTATCGACTAACCCATTTAAGGCCTGGTTAATATACTACTAAAAGCTGGCTAGGGTATTAGTAAGCCTAAAGGGTATAACTATATACTCGAAATAACTATAACGAGTCCTAAAAGCTATCTTCTACTTATCGCCGGGTGGTATATAAAGTCGATAATAGGCGTCCTTAAGGTCTAGCTTAGTAAAGACCTTTAATAATAAAAGCCGGTCTATAATCTTATATATTAATAGGGGCGGCGTGCGGTCTTTACGAGTAACCTTATTTAACCCCCGATAGTCTATATATAGTCTTAACTTCCTACCCTTCTTCGGTATAAAAAGAATAGGAGTACCCGTAGGGCTAATAGAATAACGAATCTATCCTTTAACGAGGGCGCCCTAAAGGTACTCCCGTAATACCGCTAACTCCTCCTCCGCTAACGGATAAATCGGCCTAAATAGGGGCGTCTTCCTTTCCTCTAACTTAATCCCGTGGTCCTACTAATAATAACTAGGTAGCTTACCTGCCTCCTCCACGTTAAATATATCTACGAACTTATAATACTGCTCCGGCACGGCTATTATTAACTCTTCCTAACCCGTAGGTAAAGGGTCCTCCGGGGGTTCGGGTAGTAGTTTAGGTAGGGGAGTAGGCGTGGTCGTATCCTCCGAGATATAAGCTTAGACACGGCTAACCCGAGCTACCTAGGCCCTTATAAGCCTAATAGTCACCTTCGCCCTATTCGTAGCCCTCTTTAACTCCTTCTATAAACCTATAAACTTTAACTCCTCCTTCTAAATCCGAAATATCTAACTCTTCTCTATCCAGTTAATTATTAAGTTATACTTAGTTAACCAGGGGATCCCGAGGATAACCCCCGACCTATTATCACCTATATCTATAATATATAACTCTATACACTATATCCGTATACGATTCTTATTATCTATAATCCGAACTATAGATAAGATCGATCCGAGTATCTAGGTTATATATTCCTTATTTACCTAGCTAACTTCTTTAGGGGGTCCGGTAATTACTTTACCGGGGAGCACTACGCGTTTATCGATAATATCGAAGTCGGTAGCGCTATCCAGAATTATAACTCGATAATTCTATCCACCCTTTAGTCGTATATTAAGCTTTACCCTTACTAGACTAAGGGGAGAGTTCGACTCTAATAGCGCGTTATCTAAGGCCTAACCCTATAGGGCTTAGGGTAGGGCCTATACCTAACCTAAAGTGGGTCGACTAGGAGCCACGGCCTCCTAATCAGGGTTAATAGCTAAGGTAGAACTTTAGCCAGTCCGCTTATTCCGTAGATAAGGGTAAAAAGGTCGAATATAGCCCTCTTCTCCGTATTCGTAATATTTCCGAGGGCCTAAGAATTCCGAGGTTCCGCTAGGGTTATCCCGCTATTAGGCAGGGGTAGTAGTAATAGCCGCGGTTATAGTAGTAAGGGGCGTAGGCGAGCTTTTATAAGAGCCGCTGGCTTAGGGTAATAAGGGTTTACTACTAGTTCCGCGCTTCCTTTTATAACTCTGATCATAGGGTGTATATAAGTAATAGCCGCGATTTTAATAGGATAGTTTACCCTTATAAGATAATATAACCTTAGCCTAGCAAGCCGTAAGGTTTAGCTCCAAGAAGGTCTTAGGTAAAATTCTAGTAATAATTTAATTACGTAGAGGTTTATTTAGCTTAGATATAATAAATTATATACGCCACTTATTACGAAAAGGGGGATAAACACCTTATTATATAAGGAATCTAACTTATCGAGAAATTAATCGTAGGTCTAACCAGGTTACTAAAAGGTCTATTCCGAAAAGATCTATTCCGTAACCAATAACTCGCGGGTCTTATTATCGACTAATTACTCGGTTAGGGAGGCCTTTAGCTTAGCCTATATCGCCTCTATCGAAGAACTATAGGTCCTCCTCTAGTGAGCTCGCTAATAGGACTTCGTGTTCCTTTTAAGGTAATTAGCGGTAAAGTAGACCTTCTTCGCCTCTATTATAAAACTAGCTAGATTAAGGTAAAAGCGTTCCTGAATCTCTTCTATAAAGGTCCTAAACTGGTTATACGATTTACTATCCTATTTTAGGGTAGGGAGGTTTACCTTAAATAAATCGCCACGATTATTTCGGGGAGGGTAATAGTTTACTAAGTAAAGGGGTAAGGTAGCGTCCGGGTCTTTATTACGATGGATAGCTTCTAGACGCTTTAATTTACGCTCTTATTCCCTGCGTTCCTTATAATAGCTTAGGAGGAAGTCTAGCTCCTCGGGAAGTAGTTAATCCGTAAGATAATTTTTTAGTTCCTTAATATTATAACGTATACCCGACTAAAGATTAAGTTATAGCTTTATAGTGTTAGACGATTAAACTATAGGTATCTCGCGCTAAGGGGCTATAGGAGGCTTATGCTAGGGTGCTAGAGACGGTTCTGGCTATAGCTTTAGAGGGCTTTACGGGATACTAGTCTCCTATTTACTAGGCAGAGGCGCGGTGGTATCGCTTCTAGGACTAGGAGATCGCGTATGCTTATAAACCGATTCGTAATCTCTGTCCTTAGGGGGAATAGTATTAAAGCGTGTATAAGGAGGTATAGTTATTTATTAGCTAACTAGCAGAGGTGAATTATACTTATAACTCTTAATAGTCGTTATACCTGTTAAAACCGTTAAGCGAATAATATATTAGGGGGTTTTTATATAAAGAGTAAAGAGACGTTATAAGATAATTAAAAAGGTAATATAAACTAATAGGTCGAATTAAGAGTTAAATTATTCGCTAAACCTCTAAGTTAGGAGTTTAGCTTTACCTATCCCTTTTATAGATAACCAGAGCCTCTTCCCCGAGAACCTTATAGAATCCCCCCGAAAGCATTCCTAGGACCACGATCTATCCGCCGGTGATCCTCCTTATCATACTATACCAGACCGGCCCGGATAATACTAGTCCCGGAGCCGACTCGATCACCTATCTCCGGACACTATACCGTATCTAATCCCCTTCGTGACTATTAAGACATATTATTCCCTTCTATTCAGGCTATCCCTGGCTTTAACGAATTATACCCGTGATATATCTTTTCCTTAACTAAGGTCTATGGACTTTCTATGTCTTATAATAAGTTTAATATTTTATAAGGCTTTATTTAATAAAGTAAGTAGTTATATAAAGTAGACTTAGGCTCTAGCTTATTAACTAGATCTATATGCTTTATAACTATATTATCTATATTATAAGATTACTATTATGTATTTAGTTATTTAGATAGTTTATCTAAATTAGTAAACACTTAATAAAGTATAGTATCCTAGAATATATACTATAGCCCGCTATTATTAAGTTATTCTTATTAGTATAGCTTATATTAATAGTGACTTTAGTGGCCCTACTAAGTTTATACCTTATATTAAGTATTTATAGTACCTAGTATAAAAGCAGGTAGTTATAAGAGTATCTTAATTAATATTATATAGAATATATATATTATATAATAGCCCCTCTAGAATACAGAGTATATACTAATTTAACTAAAATATATCGTTTAGTATATAGAAAAACGATACTAAAAAAGTGTAATTCTTTTTTCCCCCTTATATTATAAAATTACATTATAAATTACCTTATATATAATGTAATGTGATTTGTAATGTAATTTGTTAAGGCTCTGACTAGGCCTATATTCGAGTAGTGTTACTCGAGCCGCTTAAACGTATATAATCTTTACCGCGTTACTTATTAAGGTACAATGAATACTCGTGATCTATTAGCGAACGCGTATTTAGAGATCGCTAGCTAATTATAATCTTTACGATAAGGTAAAAAGAATATTATCGTATAGCGTTTTATTCACTATCTAATTCGGCTATCTTAATAGGCCATTTACCGGGTTTATCTTACCTAGGCGGTATTAAACCTTAACGTCGAATAACGATAATCCATATACCTAGTTAATAAGCCTTCTATAAAGGTCTTATACTAGTGCAGTTAGTATGCTCTTAAGCATCTAATAGTCCGTTAATATTATAAACGCCAATCCTATACCTTCTAGGTAATAGCGCTAATACTTAGGGCTCTTTATTATAGCTAATAGCTCCTATTATCCTAGACCCTATCGTTACTCCGTCTTAGAAAGCTTCCGGAAGAAGTAGGCGACCGGTCGCTGTCCTATCTTATACTTCTAACTTAGGATCCCGGATTCGGCCTTATTCGGGGCGTCCATCTCGACCCATATATCTAGTACCAGGTTCTAATAGTATAGAATAGTCGTCGTGCTAACGGCGACCTTTAGTACCTTAAACGGCCGCTTAATACTATCCAGGAACTTAAAGGGCCCTTTTTTCTTACCCGCTTAACTACCTTTTAGTAGCGTAGTTAATAGCGTTATTACTTCAGAGTATCTCTTAATAAACCTCCTATAGAAATTAGTGAAACTAAGGATAACTTAGATATTATAGAACGATTTAGGCGTTAGCTACTTAGCGACCGCATATATATATTCCGGGTTTATCGCGATACCCTAGCGGGTTACTATAAACCCTAAGAAGTCTACTCGACCTTAGTAAAACTCGTACTTTAATAGTTTTATATATAGCTAGGCTCTATAAAGCCAATCGAAAACCTTTTTTAGGTCCTTTATATACTATTCTTCTAAGATAGTATGGAAGAGAATATCGTTAAGGTAAGCGATAGAGTACATACCTAGTAAACTAATAAGCACATAATAAATATATACCTAGAAGGTGACTATAGTATTTATTAGCCTGAATAATATAACCGTCTACTAGTAATAGCCGTACCTTATACTAAACGCTATCTTTTAGCGGTCCTCCTTCTTAATCTGGATCCGGTAATAGGTATCTCGGATATCCAGCTTTAAAACGTACTTCGCTCCGGCGAGCCTATCCAATAGCTCGCCGACTAAGAGTAAAGGGTACCTATTCTTAATTATTATAGCGTTTAACTCTTAATAATCAACGCAGAGTTATAAGCTACTATCCTTCTTAGGCACGAATAATACCGGTAAGCCTAGCAGGCTTATTAACAATTAGATATAACCGCCCGCTAGCCCTTTAGCGATATACTTCTTTAGCTCCTCTAGCTAGGCTTAAGATAAGAGATATAACGGCCCGAATAGGGGTCCCTTCCTATCTTATAAGTTACTTATATATTCGGCGTCCTTTAACAAGGGCGGCTCTTTCGCTACCTAGTCTAAAAACATATCCTAGTAATCGGCGGTTTCTAATAGTAGTTCGACGATTAGCCCGTATATCACCTCACCGTTATTTATGGACGGAATAGTTATATCCAGTATACCCAGTATAATAACAGTAGTGATAGCGATATATGTTATATACACCCTCGCTCGCTTTTTAATAACCCGGTACGCTTCTAACTCGGGGTCTATAATAGCAATCGGCCTATAAATAAATATTTAGTAAACGGTATTGCCATAATACCCTCTTAACTTATGGAATCGTTTAAAAGTAATAATTATCCAGTACCCTTAGGTCGATTAGTATATAGGAAGACCCTCTTTAATAGGCGTGGGCGTGCTTCTATATCTAGTAGATAAAAGGCTAAGCCCTATGCTCCGCGGACCCTTACTAGGCTACTATTAAAGCCTTAATCTTTACTGTCTTAACCTCTAAGAGCGGTTTTGACCCCCCTAGGTATTCTACTAACGCCAGACTAATAATATCTAGTTATATATAGGTATCTAAATCCACGCTAAACTGGATCTCCTACCTAAAACGGATTATTATCGCTATGAATCTCGCTACCTCGCCCATAGCGATCGCTAGCCGGTTATCGGGTATAGGTTTAGCCCCCCCCGTCTATACCGACCCATTTCCCGATAAATAGCGTTCCTTAACCCGAATATTATTTTCGGTGTTACTATATATAGCGTGTATATTACTAACGCAGGCGGGACTCTTTATTACCCTATCATTGGTTATCTGCTATTCTTTATTATTATAGTAGTCCTTAGAATAATAGCCCTTTTTACTATTATTATAGTAGTTACTAGTAAATATGCATATACTCTATACTTATAAAGGCTATAGGGCTAAGCCCGAGGCCTTCTAGCTCGTTAGGGGCGCCCCCTTTAAGGAGTCCGTCGTCTTACCAGGGTCGGCGGGTATACGCTGACTTATTACCGGAGTGCCCCCCGACTAAAGCGGCTATCCGAATACTAGAAGTTTACCAGAGTCCTCTTATAACTAGTATCTGTTAATATCTGCTATTAATAACTATTATATAGTTATAGGCAGAAGAATAAGAAGCATAAAGATATATATATCTTTATACTAACCTATATGTATTAATAATATTAATAAAGTATTTATAGCTTGATTATTAATATATAAGGTTAGTAATATAAAATACGAGAAGAGAAGATAAGAGTCTATTACATAACGCAACGCGGTCTACTACGTAATAGTAAACTATTGCGTAAAGTAGAAAGTTTATATTAAGTCTACTGCGTAATACAGTATCCTTCTCTTCTTTATTCCTTCGTCTATATATATCTGCTTCTTCTCTCTCTCTCTTCCTCTCTTTCTTCTTTTCTAAGCTAGTTACTATATTCCTAATATATACGAAAGTTATCTACGATAACTAATATATCCTGGATTATCTCGAATCATTAATAGGTTATAAGGCCGGTAAGCCCCCCTTTCTTCCGCTCCTCTTAACGATAATCCTGTCTCGAAACTCCTCTTGAAGACGATTCTTTTCCTAGAAAGCTTCCTGCTTTTCTAGCTAAGTTACTCTCCTAGCTACTATTCCAGCTACTCTTCCAGCTACTCTTCCAGCTACTCTTCTAGCTACTCTTCTAGCTACTCTTCTAGCTACTCTTCTAGCTACACTTCTAGCTACTCTTCTAGCTACTCTTCTAGCTACTCTTCTAGCTACTCTTCTAGCTACTCTTCTAGCTACTCTTCTAGCTACTCTTCTAGCTACTCTTCTAGCTACTCTTCTAGCTACTTAACGATTCTAAGGTTAAAGAAAGAACCGAAGACGTTTCCCCCTTTCCTTAAACCTTAGGACTCGGCCTCTCTTTTTCAGGACTTCTTAGAACTCCCGGCTTTACTAGAACTTTCTAGGACTCGGCCTCTCCGTTTAGGACTACCGCTGGCTTTCCTAGAACTTCTAAGGACTCGGCCTCTCCGTTTAGGACTACCTCGAACTCGCTGGCTTTCCTAGAACTTCCTAGGACTCGGCCTCTTTTTTCAGGACTTCCTGACTTCCTGCGGCTCGCCGACTCCTCCCACGACTACTCTACCCTTCCTAGGTCTTCCTAGGACCCGTTAGGACTTTATTCCTTTTCGTGGAATTTTCTAGGAACTTTCCTAGATTTCCCTGGATTTCTTCTAGAATTCCTCTTATTTACTAGAATTCCCGGCCAATAGAGGTTATCCTTTTCCTTTATCTTTAGCCGCTAATAAACGATACGAATAATCGATTCGAATAACCGATATAAAATAAGGAAAAAGAGATGAAATAAAAACAAGACCAGGGATTAAACGGGTAAATACGAGCTATAAGTATACCGTTACGCTACTCATATTATATCTTCCTATATGGATTAATAAAATAGCTTACAGAAATAGTTTAAATACTTAGCTATAATTAAGTAGAAGTCTTTACTAAGATATTATCTATAATAATTAACCGTTTTATAAACCGTTTTTAGTTCCAGATCCACTATCTATTACTTTATTCATAGAGTATATAAGAGGTCTTTCTTCTCCTAAATCTATTAGGAAATAATAAGGAATAATAAAGTTATAAAAGAGATTTTTTATCTTAAACTTTTATAGTTATTAAAGATTATTTAAGACACTTCTCTTTATTAAAGAAAGCTTTTAAGGAAACTATAACTTTAAGCTATTTACTTTAAGTTATTTCCTTTATTATAAAAGCATAAGAAAGGAAAGAAGAGTCTTTATACTATAGTAGATTATTATCTACGTTTATAGTAAAAGTCTTAACGCTATAAACATAACTAAACCTCTAAAAGATATTAAGCATAGACTATACTTTATTATTATAAAAGAGAAATATAAAGGTTAAGACTTTTATATTCCTTTATAAAACCTAGTAGTTACGAATTATTCTTAATTAGATATCTTTCTGTATAAAGGTAAAGGAAATAATCGTGTAACTACACGAGCTCTTTATTATATTATTCTAAGAGTACTACGAGTACTCTTAATAGGTCTATGACTTTATATATCGATTTAATCGATAAGTGGAACTAAGTCCGGTTACTACTATACTTCTTAATAAGAAGAAGTAGCTAACGGTTATCACCTTAGTTCTTAATAAAAGAAGTAGTTAAAATAAGTTCTTAAGAATCCTTTAAAAGAAAAGATATAAAAAGACAAAGAATATAATAATAACTGCTTTAAAAGTAAGATACCTCTGCTTTATTATATATCCTAAATAATATCCTAATACCTATTAGGTTAAGGGGGGTTAAGTTATAAACAGTTTAAAAGACAAGTCCTTTAAAGGAGTATTAAGGCTTTAAGCCTCGCTCCTATGTTTCTTAATAAAGAAAAGAGGTAATAAAGACTTTATATTTACCTCTTACTTAAAAAAGAAAAATAAGGGTCTATATCTTTATCTAATAAGGAATTTAATATCTAAAGGAGATAAAAAGATTATAAATCTTATCTCTATAAATTCGGAATATAATATGACTTTACTGTCTTAAAGACTATACGTTTAGATAATCCTGGTAATATTACCAGTCATCCTAATATTAGGATATTTATCCTATTTATTATACCTACCTAAAAAGGCTATGGATATTACGGAAGAAATAGAAGAGGTAAAACCTTCTATTATTCATAATAAACTGGTTATAAAATCAGTTAATGAATTAAATAATGCGAAGTATTATCTTCGTAGCCTTATATCATCAAACAGAGTTACTGCTTTAATAGTAAAGTTACTTTACTTCTATCTAAAAAGGCATTATTTATATCTATTATATCCTATTAATAGCATAAGCGGGTAGTAGGCTTATAGTATCAAAATATCTATAAAGAGTATATAGCCTTAAGAAACTAAGAACATAGTCTTTTTAAAGGATAACTTAGATATAATCCTTTCTATAGCTAAGAAGTCTTCCTACTGTTTATAACGAATAAAACACTTAATAATAATATTATTATTATATAACTCTTTAGATATATACTATATTTATACCTCTAACGGTTTATTAAATCTGATAACTATCTAAGTTAAAAGTCGAAGAATTCTATATCTTAAAAGGAACAAAGCCAAGAACGCATTAAAGATCCAGGATTTATATATCTATAAATAGATCTTATTCTACCTTATAGAAAAAGGTCTAGGACATATATATCCAATAATAGACCGGGTAGAAAACAGCAATAATAAAGCAAAGAAAAGCTTTTATTTAAAGAATTTATGTTCCTAAAGCATAAAAGGTTAGGTTATTTAACCTAAGGCCTTAGCAGTTTACTTAAAATACTCTTCTTCGCTAAAGGATTAATTATATATAAAGAAAGGGTTAAAAATATAAGAACTGTATCGCTTAAAAGCAATTCGGGGCAGCGAAGGACTCTCTTCACTAAGACGTCTTATTATAGACGTTCTACCTATAAAAGTCCCTTATACGCATAAACCATATAGCTTAAGTTATAAGCTATGGTTAGTATAGTTATAAAGGTTAGGACCTAGCTTTCTATACAGGTTTAAAAAATACCTTTAGGGTAAAGGCTATTAAGCTTATCCTCTTAATTTAATTGTAGGACTATAAGATGCCTTTTGAATTAAGAAGCCTGATATTTCTTATTAGTCTATAATGTATAATATTATACGGACCTTAATCTTAGAAAATCAGAACTACGATTCTTACGTGGTTTATAAATAGGCTTATATAACTATCCGGACTTCGGTTTCTATAAGAAATAATAACGACCTTAAAAGCGTATATATATAATAATCGGTTTATATTTTATTATATAAATAACTGAAAGTCTTTAAAGCAGTGTAAGGAGTCTGATTTAATTAGGGCCTGACTGGGGAGCCTAGACAGATTGATATCCGGGCTACAAAATGAGGCTGAGAGTGGATTCGTGGCTGTAACACGAAAGCTCTAAGTACCATAACCAATTTACATGTACTGTCTGAGTAGCAACGTACGTAGACCATTATAAGTACCTGGACACACCACTTTTAGGTACGTTTATTCATAAAGACATAGGTGGTCTTACTGTTATAAGTCTGGGGCCATAGAGCTCTAATTGCCTGTACGAAGTACACGCGCCCTTCAGAGTTCTGTGTTCTAATGGTTTTTTTGGGCACCGAACTTATAATATGGTACATACGTACAAAGTAGGTATGGGTACATACGGCTTTCAGGATTGTTTTCATGTATCTACTTAACGCCTCATTTCGCCTCATTTTGTAGCCCGGATATCAATCTGTCTAGGCTCCCCAGTCAGGCCCTTTAATTATTGTAAAATTAAGAATAACAGACTATGACTTCCCCTTAAAAGCAATCCTATAAAAGAAAATTCCTCTATCCGAAGAAGACAAATAATAATAACACTAAAAGTTATTTAAAGGGCTACAACCTATAGCGGCATCAGGGCTCTAACCGAGACTTAGTCTCCTATAAAAAGACCCGCTATATTAATAGGATCGTTAGAAATCCTCTATATATCTATAAGTGTAAGAGGTAAAAACGCATTTCTAAATTCCAGAGTCCCTCTAGTTAATCTGGAAGTGGTGCTTCTACCTTTCTATAAAAGGGGAAGCTATAAGGACTTTATCTCTGAGTCCTAAAGATCATATTACAATCTAAAAGTAAGGCCTTACTATATTAATCAGAAGGTACCCTTTAATGAAGTCTTTAGCAGTTTGTTATAGAGTATTTACTCTTTACTATAAATTATATACGAACCAGCTATCTAAAGCAAAGCCTATAAAAGCCCGAATAAATTGTAAAGGATAGAGGCTATAGAAGCTAAGATTCGAAGAAAAACCTGGAATACCACGTATATTATATATACTATCTCTTAAAGAGGACAAAACGCTGCCTATTCACTTAAAGGGGGGTGGTAGGTCTAAAAGATATATTAAATGAGTTTATACCGGAAAGCCAATATAAGGCCCGGTGGGTTATATATGGTTTTGAAAACGAGCACTTAAGTGCAGTAAAACTATAATTAATCACCTATAAAACATATAGCTATAGGTTAACCTATATTCTCGGCGTTTATCTCGGTTAGATACTATATAGCTACGATCCACTACAAACTTAAACAGCGAGCATATACAAAGTGGCTAATATAATCTATATAGTATATATATACTAAAATGGATATTAAGTTATCTATATAGCCTAATAGTCTTTATGACTATTATAAGGCTTAAAGCCGTTAATACAGGCTAAAAGACAAGGCATTATTCGGCCTATAAAAGCCTATATCACTGGCATTAATTCCTAATAGAATTCCTAATATTCTAGGGAATATAATATTACCTAAAGTAAAGCTGCCTAAAGCATTATAAGTCCTGCTATACAAAGACAGTTATATACTTATTAAAGGTTCTATCCCTATCTATAGGGAGTTTCAAAAGACCAATTCAGGCTATTAAACTACTATTAATTCCGAAAGGAAGCTATAAGCCTATACTACCTAAAAGTTATAGTAGTATATAACTTAAGTCTTTAACCGCATATACCCCTATTACTACTCAAAGAATACTTTATTTCCTTTTATAAAAAGAAGTATATAAGGCCGATATAAAATATATTACCAGGAAATAGGTGCCTTACTTTACCTAGTACTGCAAAATAGACTAATATCAGTCTATACGGTATCTATATCCTAGGTATTAAAGTAACCCGTTAAAAGACTATTTTATGGCTTTAAAAGAGGGCTAAGTCAAAATCCTATCCTGATATAGTCTGTATAAGATGTATATATATATTCGGTTACTGCCTAAGAGTTCTTAATATCTATACTTAAGAGATCTTATTTTAGATTCGGGTATAGAAAAGCCAATCAACCCTCTATTATCTAGCTCACGAGGGGGCTAACAAATTCACTTAACATCCCTGAAAATCATAAAGATATTAACCGATAATAGAATCGCTGTTAGTATTTACACTATAATAAGAATAAAATAACCGTATATTTAAGTGGGTATTATTATTATAACCAGGGCTGTTAACTATATAACATAAGACTATAACTGGTATATAAATATTATTACAAGCTTTTATTAATGACTTATATCATTAGATCAAAAAGGCTAGTCAGGGGGGTAGTGGGTTTTTTACCTTTCTAGGTTTTCTCACTATATGGATTTTTAACCTTTTGCCTATTATAAAAGGCTTAGTGGGTTTTTCACTATATGGTTTTTCCCACATTCTAACCTAGAAGGTTTTTACCTAAATTATAGGGTTTTTACCTAGGTATAAGGATTTTTAAACTTTTTGCCTATCTTAAAAGTTTTAGGATCTCTTGCTTAGATTATAAGAGATCTACCTCGGAAGTAGGTTTTTTACCTATATAGGGTTACCCTATGAGTTTTCCTACTATTATACTTAGGGTATTTTCTCCCTATTATAAGGGTTTTTGCCTAAGTTAAAGAATTATCTGCCTTTTAAGGAGATTTTCTTAAATCAAAAAAGGAGTTTTTAAATACTTTTTTCCCCTATAGTATGCATAAAATGCTGTAGACTTATTTTTTGTATAAAAGAAAGAAAGTCGAAATAAAGAGCCTTAATACCCTTTTCAGCAGCTATTAATTTAGTAATAAATGCTATCTAAGCTAGATTGTCTAGCTTACGAGGGGGTGTTAATATCTGCTATTAATAACTATTATATAATTATAGGCAGAAGAATAAGAAGCATAAAGATATATATATCTTTATACTAACCTATACATATTAATAATATTAATAAAGCATTTATGGCTTGATTATTAATATATAAGGTTAGTAATATAAAATACGAGAAGAGAAGATAAGAGTCTATTGCGTAACGCAACACGGTCTACTACGTAATAGTAAACTATTGCGTAAAGTAGAAAGCTTATATTAAGTCTACTGCGTAATGCAGAAAGCTTATATTAAGTCTACTGCGTAATACAGTATCCTTCTCTTCTTTATTCCTTCGTCTACATATATCTGCTTCTTCTCTCTCTCTCTTCCTCTCTTTCTTCTCTTCTAAGCTAGTTACTATATTCCTAATATATACGAAAGTTATCTACGATAACTAATATATCCTGGATTATCTCGAATCAGTGACAGTATCTGATCACTTACTACTTGCCTTCTTAATTGAACTCGTATCCTAAAGTAGTTATGCCTTTTAAGCTAGCGTTATAGCCTTATCTAGCTTAGTTTTTCATTCTCGTATTTTATTCTTAATATATAGGGGTAGCCGACTAAAATAATTATAGACACGCTCTTCGCTTCCGCTTATCTCCTAGCCTAGTAACCTTGATAGGTTATCCTGCTATTTAAATAGCTTTATTACCGTTATATTACTAGTTACTCGTAGGTTATAAAGTTTTTAATAATAGTAATACCGTTATATATCTCGGGATAGATACTCTTACTAAATAAACGCTATAAAGTTAATCTGGTTCGGCTTACTAAATTTCCTTATATAGTGCCTCTAGGACGTTTAGAAGATTGATATAAGCTTCGTTAAAGGCTATTCGATCTACTATCGTACTAGGGTACTAGGCCTGAACTAGTTCCTGCCCTTAATCGCTATTAGCTAATCGTCTATTTTTATAACTATAGATAGCTCTTTAACTGGCTTATAATTATATACTAGCAGTTTTTATAATCGCGCCTGGGCTTTAGTTATTCGGCGAGTTTCTTTATAATCACGTAATTAATTTCACTTTATTATTAAAGGTATTACGAGAATATCGTAATTAACGCTTCTTATATTAATATTAAGGGGCCGGTAATAGATCGCTAATCGACCTACAAACTAGTATTTTTGAGACCGAGCATAACCAGCGTATCTATTAAGTCCTTATTTTAATCCAGTTTCTACTCTGGCACCGTTATTATTAGTTTAGGCATAATGGGCGCCTCCTGCGCGGTATCCAGTTTACTAGCTCCCCATAGAGGCACGCGTATTCCGCGAGTCCTTCTCGGTAGTATCTTCGGCCTTACTACCTTAAAGGTATAGAAGTTAAAGAATTATAAAAAAAGGGAAGTCTGTAGACTTTAGTTAAGGAAAAGATATAATAGAAAAGGCTTAATAGCTTAGAATAGTAGCGTAGTCGTAGTATATTCGTTAACTAAGCACTAACTTTAAACTAAGACTTTAACTTAAGATATTAAACTATATCCCTTACTATACGTAATAAGATATATTTAGATCGGTAGTCCGTGCGCGACTATTAGTCCGATTATATACTGACGGCTCTGTGATTATCTTATTATGGATGTACACTATCCACTTAGAAGTCTCCTTTATAGACAGCACCTCTTAGCTTTCCGTCGCGTTCTAGTTAAAGATCTGCTTATTAAAACTTATATTGTTATGGGTTGACCCCATTTGATATAGTTCCGGCTTATAGCCGGAACCGCTAATCCGCGCACGAGCACCTATGCTCGGGCCACGCCGCGCCCTTACGGGTAACTCGTATAAACCTAGTAAATCCTACGCCCCTTTTACACTTTCCTTCTTTCTTCCTTAATTCTAGCTAATATAATTATTCGGCCTTACTTAGTGCGATTAACCTGTGACTAGCCGCTTATATAGCTAGAATTTAGCGAACCCTACGCGCTGCGTTAGTATAGAGCCAGATACGAACGCGCCGTTAGGTAGCGGCGGTCCTATAAACCCCGCCGAGCTGGCTAAGTGGACGGATAGAAGGATCACCGAAGCTATTAATACGATGCTTAGCCCCTTATAGGAATAGATAGCTTAATAATAAGAGCTGCTTTAACGATTTACGAATAGCCTCGCGAACGCCTAGGCCCTATAGTAACCTACCCTTAACCTCGCGCCCCCTCGGAGGGGGCCCCTATAAATACTCCTATAGAATCGGTGGCAGGCCCTCCTACCCCGGCGACCTCTGCTCCACCCTAAATCGAAGTCCCCTAGGAACTATATCTATTACGTACTAAACGTCTACTATACCCCGCGAAGTTTAGTAAAAGGCGAACGGAGTATACTACCTAGTTATAGCAGATATGCGATAAGCTCTAGCTAGACGAACACTTATTTAATAACTAAGCAGAAATATAGTATTATATTAACTTATACCTAGAAGGGCGTATATAGTAAGTGGTATTAGCCTTTTACGCCGCGGGGGGGCCGGGAGGTACCCGCGACCTATAATCGTTCCTTACCTACCTAGACCGTATATATAAGGACTAGAACCAATAACCTTACGCGGCCTTCGCACTATATTCCCTTAGATAACGCGAGGAATAAACCTTTTTATAGTTCCTACCGAAATTCGAGAAACAGATCGCCTAAGCAGGTAGTAGCGAGTAGGCTAACTCGGCGAAGATCACCTTCCTAAAGGGAGCCCTAAGCCAGAAGCTATATAGCGCCTTAGTTACCGCGAAGTTACCCTATAACTATACGAGCTAGGTTATTAAGGTCTAGAGTATCGCCTAGAAGCTAGAGGGTCTACGCCTAACTAGTCGGAACACCTATATACTAAACCGAGCCCGGAGCCGAGAGACCGACGCTAATAGAGACGTTATGATAGGCGGGATTAATTAGGTCCGGCCCGATACGACTACGGACCGACCTTATAATAACCGAGAGTGCTAGGAATATAGGAAGAAGGGATATATCCGTATAAACTATAAGAACCGGCTTAAAGGCTTAAAGGCTAAGGGCGCCCGCGTAGCGAAGGTGCAGGCTAAGGATAGCGATATCGTTACGAGTTCGGATAATTCGGATAATAAAGAGTTAGAAAAAGAGTAGCTCTAACGCGAAAGCGGGCGTTAAAGCCGATAGCCGCCTTACGGCAGGAGTAGGAAGCGTTTAAACACCTAGCTAGCGGCGACTTAGCTCTAATATTAACGCGAGTAAATAGAAGATATATATATACTCTTATAAATACGGGTTATAACTGCTATACTACTATAAATAAACGTTTTACCTAAAGACTCTAGTTACTATTAGTCGATAAAAGGAAACGACTACTAAAAGAATTCTCGGATACGTTTAAGCTAGCTAATAACGCCGGAATCGCCGTGTTTAAACTCGAGATTAGCGGCTATATATACCGAGTATTTACCTATATAGTGGAAGGACTAGACTAGGATATGTTCCTAGGGAAACTATAGATAGAATATAACGACGTTATATACTACGCGAAGAACCGTAGATTATACCACGGAGTCGCCGATATTAACCTGCGATTAGTAGGAGAAGAGGAACCGGCTAACGTGTAAGCTATCCGCGAGGTAAGATTAGTCTCGGGGTCCGTGTTTATAGCCACGGTACGATAAATAAGAAAAGGACTAAAAGGCAAAAAGAGGGATAAATTTAACGCCTTTATCCGCGCCGTTAGTATATAAGATATCGATAAGGCTCTCCGTAAGAAAGAACCTATGGATCCCCGCGACTATATCCCCGCGAATATCTTATAAGAATTCGGCGACCTTTTCGTGCCCGATAAGGCTAACTAATTACCGCCTTACCGTCTAGGAGTCGATTATAAGATTAACCTAAAGCTAGGTCTTAGCGGGGATAAACCGACCTTACCGTGGGGACCCCTTTACGGTATATCCAGGGAAGAGCTACTAGTACTCCGGAAGACCTTTAACGATTTAATGGATAAGGGATTTATTCGGGCTAGTAGTTCGGCCGCCGTAGCCCTAGTCCTATTTATACGGAAACCCGGGGGCGGCCTGCGTTTCTATTATAACTACTAAGCACTAAACGCTATTATAGAGCGAGATTACTACCCCCTCCCCCTAATTACTAAGACCCTACGTAACTTAGCTAAGGCTAAGTGGTTTACTAAGCTAGACGTGGTAGTAGCCTTCTATAAGATCCGTATAGCTCCTGGTTACGAAAATAAGACCGTGTTTCGAATAAGGTTTAGTCTTTTCGAGTAGCTTATATACCCCTTTAGACTTAGCGGCGCCCCCGCGACCTTTTAGCGCTATATTAACCAGACCCTCTAAGAGTTCCTAGACGATTTTATAACCGCGTATATTAACGATATCCTGATCTACTCTAGTGGTTCTTATAAAGAACACGAAGCGAAGGTAAGGCTAGTCCTACGTAAACTCGCGGACGCCGGCCTTAACCTAGACCCTACTAAGTATAAATTTAGCGTAAAGTCCGTAAAGTATTTAGGGTTTATTATAATAGCGGGCGAAGGAGTTTTATATAACCCGGATAAGCTAAAGGCTATTATAGAATAGGAAGCCCCCTTATCCGTTAAGGGAGTACGGAGTTTCCTAGGGTTCGCTAATTACTACCGGATATTTATACGCGACTTTACTAGTATCTCCGCCCCGCTTATAGCCTTAACAAAAAAGGACCGACTCTTTAGGTGGGGCTTAGAAGAGGATACGGCCTTTTAGGAGCTTAAACGACTCTTTTAGATAGAGCCTGTTCTATAACTCTAGGATCCTAATCGTGATACGATCCTAGAGACCGATTATTCGGGCTACGCGCTAGGTAGAGTCCTAACCTAAGTGGACCGCCTAGGATATAGGTGCGTGGTTATATACTACTTATATAAACTCACGCCCGCCGAGTATAATTACCCTATCCACGATAAAGAGATACTAGTAATTATAAGCTACGTCCTCGCTTAGAAGGCGGAGCTAACTAACTACGAATATTGTATAATCTTATCGGATTATAAGGCCCTTAAGTACTTTATAATAAAACGAGTATTAACGGAACGATAAAGCCGCTAGGCAGGAGAACTCGCCTAGTTTAACTTTATACTAGAGTACCGGCAAGGTACTAAGAACTACGTAGCTAATACGCTCTCCTGCTAGGAGCAGGATACCCCCCGAGACTTAATAGACGAACACGAATAAGGCAGGGTCGTTTAACTAATACCTAACGCCGCTATCCTAGTAAAGTCGCTAGCTATTCGATAAGTGCTTAAAAAAGGGGGGGTTATTCGATAAGTCTTTAAAGCCGACGATAACCTTTAATAACTATAGGATAAAGCGATGCCTAATAACGCCTAATACTAAGGAGCGCTTACCGCCGTTACCTTATATACTCGCGGGTTTAACCTATCCCTAAACCTTAAGCTATAAATAGCCGAATATTCCGTGAACCTCGAAGGGCTATTAACGTTCCGCGAACGCCTATAGGTGCCGGGCCCTATAAGTTCGCTACTAAGGGGGCGCCTTATCTAAGCGATCCATAACTTAGTTATCGGCGGATATCTGGGCTAAGAAAATACTATAACGATAGCGGCCCGGCGGTTCTTCTAGCCCGGAATAAATAGGGATATCCGTAAGTTCCTATATAATTACGACCCCTATTACTAAGGGAATTAGTGGTATAGCGCTAAGCGAGGACTCCTAAAGCTATTACCGGTGCCTAAGCGTATCTATAGCCACCTCGCGATAGACTTTATAACCGATCTTCCTTTTATAAGGAAGGAGAAGGCCTATTACTTATAGGTTATTACGGATAGGCTAATAAAGGCTATTACGCTAAAAGTAATAAAGTTAATAAAGGCAGAAGCCTATGTAGAACGGTTTTTATACTATTATTTCCGATTCCACGGTATACCTTTATCGATTATAAGCGACCGCGGCTTAAACTAGACTAGCAGGTTCTAGCGATACTTCTATAAGCTTATATAGACCGAATAGCGACTTAGCACGGCGTACTACCTATAAACCGATAAAGGCCCTAAAAGGCTAAACTAAGATATCTAAGCCTACCTTAAAGCTTTTATCTATTATACGTAAAACGACTAGGGTTACCTATTACTAGCGGCGTAGTTATCGCTAAATAACCGGAAGAGCTTTATAACCTAGCTAAGCCCGTTCTTCCTAGAACACGGCTTCTACGTGGACCTAATCTAAGTCCGTGAAGAGGTGCCCTTATATCCTAAGGAGTTCGCGGCGTATAAACTACTAAGCCGCCTATAAGAAGCCGTGGAGTTCGCCTAGGCCTTTATAGCCGCGAAATAATTATAAGATAAGGAGACCGTGAACCGGCGGCGACTTCCTACTAAGCGGTTTAAAGTAGGAGACTTAGCCTAGCTATATATAGCTAACTACACGACGCCGAGGCCTTTACGTAAACTAGGCTAGTTATATTAAAAGTATAAGGTTATAAAGGTTATTAGCCCCTATATCGTAGAGTTAGATATCCCCTCGGGGATCTATCCGTGGTTCCACGTTAATATCCTAAAGCGAGTTAGCCGTAACCCCTTGCCCGGATAAGTCGTGGACGACCCCTAACCCGAACCTATATAAGATATACTTTATAACGATAATAAATAGGAAGTAAAAGAAGTCCTATACGCGAGGAATAAGCGGCGAGGTCGCGGGACCCGATATAAGGTTTTAGTGCGATAGACTGGCTACGTGGAACCTACCTAGGAACCCTTAGACGCCGTATAAGAAACACGCGCGCTAGACGACTTCGAAAAACGATACGGGTTAGTAGATATTAATAACGGACCACTATATAAGTACACCGTAAAAGGGACATAAGGTCGCTAGGAAACCGCGATATATTCTTAAAAACCGGCTAATATTAATTATTTATTAGGAGGGTATTCGCTAGCCCTCCCCCCGGCCTTTAGGCCTATTAAAGTTACCCTAAGGGCGAGTCTTAGTTAGTAGCCTTATTACTATTACTGCTACTGCCTTTATCTATAGTTTTTTAAGCACGGATCGTAGCTAGGACGTTACGAAGAAGCTGCGTTTGCTTCTTAACCTTACGATAAAGACCCGCGAGCTCGCGGCGGACCTTCTTATCGCCGTTAGAGTTAGTAGTAGGGGCGGCGGAATTATCGGAGTCGTCTTTACCGATAGCGGCGTAATAGTCGCTGCGTGCTATAATCTAGGCGTCCTAAAGCTACGCGCGAGTTAGCTTAGAATATAAAAAAGGAGGAGGAAACTACTTATATCCGTATTATTAGGCGATACCTTATATACCCGTCCGGCTATAATTATAGGGGCGATAAACTTTATAGTACCGGGGGGTAGCTATAGGGCGAAGAATTAGTATAAAGAACTAGAAGCGAGGTCGTATAGTACTTACTAGGCGGTAACTATATATTCTAACCGAATACTTATAATATTTAGTTTTACGCCGAGTAGCGCCTAGGCCTAACTAGTTATAGTATTTCTAATTAAATTTTTTATTAGTAATTCGGTTTATATAAGGATAGTATATAACCGCTTTAGGATAGCCGGGAGGGTATTAGGGTCCTCGCTAGCGCTTAGAGGGAGAAGGCGAGGGTTATTACCGGAGAGTTAGCAGGATACTCGCTACTAGGATAAACAAAGTATTACCTATATTATCTTTATTCGGGCGTTTACCCGCGTTCGCTATTATAACGAGGGCTTTACCGGTATCGGACTTAATAAAGGCGGCCCGGTTATCTACCTTACTAGGAGGCGGGGGAGTAGGAGTAGCGACCTCGTGGTTAAGGGGGGCGGAGTGCTATTTGCCTTTACGGGTATAACGATTACTACGACGAGGAGAAGCTATCTACGCTTATAAAGTTAGCCGGTACGCGCGCTAGCAGTAATCCCCTAGGGATCGCGGATTTATATCGACGAATTTAACGCGAAAAGAGAGGTTAATTAATAGTCGGAGCGAAAGAAATCGGCTAGGAGGAATAACGATTAAGAAAACACTAAAAATAAGCCGCCCCGCGGCGAGTTAGTATAATATTCGCCCGTATATAGCTTAAAGGGAATAAGAAAACGTATAACTAAACGGCGTTATAGACTTATAAAAGGAAAAAACGAACCTACGTTATAAGCCTAGGAAATCTATGCTTATACTACGATTATAGGTATAGAAAACGGTGGAAACCCCCGGAATCGTCTAATATCGCGGTTTACGAATAAAGAGGAAGGCATAATAGGGCTATTATTTAATAGCCTAGGCAGGTATACCGAGGGAACCGAGAACCGGCGAGGAATATAGTAGGTCGCGGCGAACCTAACGCGACCCTAGCGTAAGGATTAAATATAGGGAGAAGGTTATAGCTAATAGACCTTAGCGCACCCCTCCCTTATTTCCGTTTTAGGAACGCCTGCCGGCCTAAGGTTAACCCGAGCCGAGGAGGGGGGGAGGGGGGTAATATTATGGGTTAACCCTATTTAATATAGTTCCGGCTTATAGCCGGAACCGTTAATCCGCGCACAAGCTCCCACGCTTAGGCCACGCTACGCCCTTACGGGTAACTCGTATAAACCTAGTAAACCCTACGCCCCTTTTACACTTTCCTTCTTTCTTCCTTAATTCTAGCTAATACAATTATTCGGCCTTACTTACTGCGATTAACCTGTGACCAGCCGCTTATATATATTATATGTAGACATTATTTTATCTAGGTACGAGACCTAAATTCGGTAGATATTATAAGCTATATAGCCCATAAGATACCCGATATAAGTCCTAGGGCTAATCTTAGATCTCCCTTTATCTCTCCTTACCTCTTTATTACGTATTAAAGGATATATACGGTAGCTATAAATAGAAATGCTGTTTTAATCTAGTCGTAAGTTAGCAATATACTCTTTAATCGGGCTTAGAGCCTTATATCTAAACCAGTTATATAGGAATTCGACTAGGGATTTTTACTTAAGCTGCTACGAAGGGCTTATATTATATAGGTATACTATTACTTTTATCGTTTCCGGGTATACCTTTACTAGGATCCTAGCATCATTAAATATAGTGTTTATTTTATCCGTAATTACCATTATAAGGCGCTTAATTCCGCTATTCAGTTTTTAGGTATATAGAGGCGTCGCTTCTAGATCTATGCCCTCCGCTCTACTCTAGTACCTGAATAGCGTCTTCCTATTTAGAAGAAGTAGGCTAGGTGTATTATCGGAGCGTAGCTTATAAATCGTGAGCTAGAACTTCCTCTTAACTTATCTATTAAAGCTAAAAGGAACACGGAATAGCTTATCTCCTATCTTAAACGGTATCGTTATAACGAAGGTCCATCTATTATATTTATCCCTAAGGAAAACAGCCTATTTATCGCTATTATAGCCGCTCGGAAAGTCTTTAATATAGGTATAAAACGCGCTAAAACGGGTAAGGGGAGCTACTCGCTAACACCCGGCGTAATATAACCCGTGTTTAGTAGGTGGTATAGTCAGTCTTATTGTTACGCCGCTTAGTTCTAGAAATCCGTATATTTCGGGCGTTTTTAACTAGCGCGCGGAGCGCCGCTAAGCTAAGATAACCTTTCTTAAGGTGCTATAGATTCTCGATATTAAAGCGGGGATATAAAGGGTCTTATAAGCGATAAAAACATAGGCTTAGTTAGTAAACTAGTATTATAATTAGCTGGATAGAGTTTATATAGATCGGAATTACCCCCTAGCTTTTAGAGCCTAAACGGGATCAAAAGAAGTACGAAGAAAGGGGCTTATATTCGAGGAAGGTAAGGTTATATCATTTACTTATCTTTAATAACATCTCGCTACTCTTTAGAGTCCCATAGTATAGAGAGTAATCGTAACCCTGGACTAAATCCTAACCTTTTATAGTAAAGCCTCTAAGACTATACTTAGATAAACATCTTTAATAATAGCCACCTTCTTTAGTATTAACTTCAGCTTCGAAGCTCCTTTAGCGCTATTAATAATGCTTTATAATACTCGGGTATTATGGCCTAAGATCGGACAGAAAGTCGTACCGGCCTTAATATATACGCCGTTAACTAGGACAAATATACCAGGCTTAAGGAGGTTAAGCGGGTTTATTAGATAAATAGCTCCGTCGTTATTAAATAAGATGCTTTTCGAGAGCGGGTATAAGCTAGGCGTTATAGTACTAAAGATTTACGTCGCTTAGTATTTCTCTATAGATTATATCAGGATTTAGATTAACAGCGATAATATAACCTGCATAGGCCAAAAAGCCGTTTTCCTTTAACGAACGTACTTTAATAACCTACCCTGCCTTTAATTAGGTTTAATTGAGCTATTTCTAATAAGCCTTTCAGTATTCTGCTTAGATTTCCTTATACTAGGCCTTAGCTAGCTCGAAATAAAAGTACGGGTATTTACTAGTAATCGCGTATTCTAAATAATAGTAGTTCAAGGTCTTCTAACTATAAAAGCGCTAATAGGAGTATTTATAGTTCCGCTAACCCCTGGGAGTATTATCCTTTAGTTAATCAGAATAGCCGCCGAGTATAGCATATACTACTAAGCTATTATAGGCATTTATCTTCGAATTCTATATAAATCGATAAAGGACTACCTATAATTAAGGATCTCGGGGTAGATATTCTTTTTATAATAATTATCTAATTTATATAGTTTAGCTAGCGGTTATTAGAGTATAAAGCGGTATATAGCTAATATAAACGCGTAGATTACTAAAATTCCGTTAACCTGCTTCTATTTATGGTTTTTCGTACGCGATAATTAGCGGATCTAAGCCCTATACCAAGCCTCTGGCTTAGTGCTTCTATATTAGGCGTCGCGTAGAATAAATCCTTAATCGTGCAGGATCATTAAAAGGATAGCGAGCTTACTAGGAGCGTAGGCGTCTTTAAGAGCTTCAAGTAACTAGCGAATGATATAGCGACCTTCGCAGACCTTAGATATAAGCGGCTCTGTTTATATCTCCGAGATAGCTTTAGCGATAGCTATCTCGAAGCCAGTAGCGTCAGTAGTCTTCTAAATAAGAGACAGGACCGTTTCAAGATTCCTAATACAGGCTTAGTATTCCTTTCTCTTTAAATCCGAGGATTATAGCGCCTTAAGTAAACCTGCTTTAACTATATCTTCGGTTAGCTCCTTAATAACGGTATCGCTATCATGGAATATAAGACGCTTACGGATCTAGAGCTAGGAAACAGGATTAAGCTCTGGAAGATATCAGTGGACTAACTAGGCTTATCCGGATCGATTATACACTATATTTCTAGTATATAAGCCGCTCCTCTAACTATAAAGTACTCATCGATCCAGTAGTTTAAATATATAAGCTTAGGTATATCCGAAGCATTGACCGCGTAGTCGATCTTTAAGGTATAGGCTATAATACTCGAAAAAAGAAAAGTAAGCGACGTATAAGTGTAGGGGAATAGGTAATAAGTGATAGAAGTGGATAGGGGATAAAATAAGTATAGAGAAGAGATAAAGAAATCGTAGCTTAGAACGGTCTTTATAAGTAATAGAAGTTACTAGTATACTATTACTATCTAGGCTTATAACTATAATACAAAACTATAATTAACCGAATCGAGCTATAGATAGAGATAGATTACCTTAATTCCTAGCTATAGGCTTACTAAAGGCTAAGCTATATATAGGCCGTGCCTCGGCTAAATATTATAAGCGGCTAGTCACGAGTTGTTTATAGAGTAAGGCCGAATAATTGAATTATCTAAAGCTAAGGAGAAAAAAAGGAAAGGGGAAAACTCTATAGGTGCCTATAACCTAAATATAACATCGCGGCGACCTACTAGGAGTATACTATAATTAGTCGGAAGATCCGGTGCTTTACCGGATTATCTCCACGGGGTTAGCCCGTAATATTACCCCCCTCCCCCCTCGGTGAGTCGTTAGTCTTCGGTGTGGGTTTATGGAGCGTTATTATTTAATCGAATAACGCCTTTTTATTAATTAAATAACGACCCTTAGTAGCTTTGTAATCCCGAATAACCTCTTTATTCGTTAAAGAGCGCTTAAGGTAGGCCTTTATAGTTATACGATTAATTAACGTGTTATATACGGCTATTATTATTATTTATAGACGGGTCGTAGGATCGTTCCTTCTATATAAGGAACCGATATACATACCTTCCCTGACTATATAACTCGTTTATTAATAATACTAACTTCACTATTACCTCCGTTATCTCGTTTTTTCTTCTTTTTTTTAATAATATCCTTTACTATTAGCAGTACGTTTTCTATCGCCTACCACCCTTTTATACGCCGTTTTATTATTCTAACCCCTCGTCTCTCTCTCTAGAAGATATTCAAGTTTTTAGGATTATCTCTGGCCCCTAAGGTACGTTTCCTGTTCTTCCTAAGAGCTTTACGCGATATTTACTGACTTATATATATAATATAGGGGGCTAATAATAATAATAATAATAATACCGGCGAGGAGGCACCTACTCCCGCCCCGGCTAGTAAAGAGATCACTTCTCCTGCCTTAGCTATAGACCGCCGCGCCTAGCTAGCCCGAGCCGCTAAGGCTAAGGGTAAACGTTCCGCGGGCAAAGCTTCTATAGTGGTTAAAAGCCCCGCGAAGCGCGCTTATAGAATAAAACATCCTCCTAGAAGGACCCGTTCGGTCTTCTACTACTCTTATATAAAGGCTATTATAAATAGCCAGGATAGGCGGCGCTACCGCGACTAGTCGGGACCCGGAGCGAGGATACCCGATCCTAAGTGCTATAATTACTTAAAGGGCGGTTATAAATACGTTCCTCCTCCGCTTAGGATAACTAGTCCGTTAGTAGTACTCCTAGAGGCGGCGAAGGTAGTTAACGATAACCCCTTCTATGGCCCTAAGGCGACGGAGGCGCTTATAGCGGCTTATTCGGCCTTCTAGAAGGCGTCCGGGGTTTTAAAAGAGACCTCTAGCACTTTATAAGAGGATAAGCCTGTCTTAACGCCTATCGACTCGGGTACCGGTAAGCCTTACTTATCGGTATAAGCCACCGCCTCCCCCCCCCTACGGGGACTCCTATATTATAGCGGGTAGACCTATACCTATTATAGCGCCTCCTATTATCGTTACGCCTATTCCTAGCGTAATAATTACCTTTATAGGGGTAGAAGGCCTACGCTGGCTTAACCGGCTCTTATAGGTAGTTAAGAACGTTATAGGGGTTATTCGTGTTAAGGTAGAGGATATTAAGTCCTTTAAGGGAAAGAAGAAGGATAGGCAGGCCGAGGTTATAGCGTTTACGTTATCTCCTATTATCGCTAAAAGCGTTAATAGTCGCGAGGATACTTATAATAACGTTAATCTCGATACCTAAACCCGGCAGCTAGGGGCGGGGCTTATCCGCCCCGACTTAATTAACGTAGACGGCTTTACTATTATCCTAACCTTTACTTAACCCTTACTACCTTTCCTATAACTCTTCTTTTTCTTATACCGTTCGCGTAGTCCGTTATTAACTTTAATCAGGCTATACTTCTCTTTATAATAGTCCAGGGCGGTTAATTCTTATAGGGACTCTATCGGTTCCTAAGATATCTAGGCGTATCCTTCCTACTTTATTAACGCCTCTCTCCTTACGCCTCTACCTACCCTCCTATTCCTAGCGTATAAGATTTCCTTTACCGTTTATTCGTTTTCTTTAAGGCCGTTACGAATCGGTCCGGGTTAGGGGTCGTGTAGAATTTAACTAGGAAGCGGGTCTTTGCTTATATATCGTAGGAGGTCTATATAAAACCTCGGGTATACGTTTAAAGGCATATTTAGTTCTATAATATACGGGTTAATAACCTTAGTAACCCTGTATTTCTAGTATAGCTAGCTTAACTTATATAACGGTCTTAGGGTAGAGTAGTTCGTGAGCGAGAGCTATATAAGGTCGCCTTTATAAAGGCGTTTAGCGGGGATACGGCGCTTATTCGCCGACTCTTCTTATTATAGCTGCGTGGCCGCTATTAAGGCTTAGGCGAACTCTATAGCTTCTTAGAGACGGCGAAGCAGGTTATAGGCTATAAACTCCTAAGTATCGCTACTTAGTTCCTTATAGATCTAGATCGGGTTAATATAGTATCCGTGTTTAAAGAAGAACGGGCTTATCTTAGTAGTAAAGCTCTCTTAGTTATTTAATACTAGTTAGGCGGCGGGTAGTAACCTATCCTAATTATCTTATACGTAATAGATAAAGGCTTAGAGGTACGCCTATACTTCTTAGTTTATTTATTTAGTGGCTTTATTAGTCTAGGGGTGATACGCAGTGCTTAATCGTTATTCGATTTTAGCTAATTTATAAAAGTATCGCTAAAAGCGACTTATCTAGTTAGAACCTCTGTTATTTATAATTAAGCGAGGTATACCGTGGAACCGAAAATAATAGTATAGGAACCGTTTAGTATAAGCTTCCGCCTTTATAGAGTCTATCGCTTTAAGGGTAATAGCCTTTATAAGTCGATCGGTTATAACCTATAAGTATCTATACTTCTTCTCCTTAGCGGGGGGTAGATCCGTTATAAAGTCTATTAATAGGTCGCTCCTTATTTATTCGGGAATCAGGAGTGGTTTTAAGAGTCCTTATTAAGCGTTCCGCTATATATAGCTTTAGTTATAAACATTATAGTTACGTATAAACCTGCGTATATCTTAGTTTATTCCCGGCTAGAAGAAGCGTCTCGCTATAAGGGTAATTATATTATCTTACCCCGGGTAACCTCTAATTATAGAGTCGTGTATAGATTAGATTACTCGCGTTTATAATATACTCCTTTCTTAGGCTCCTAGTACCTATAGGCGATCTCGGAATATTAATAATCCTTATAAGGTGATCCCGTAGTCGGTAATCTAGGCTCGGAGACCTAATAAGGGGGAAAACTATTAATCGCCTTTAGATACGGCTTATATAGCTTAGCGATACTAGTTATCTTTTTCTGCCGTAGTATCCTATAACCGTTATAATTTATTATTAGCTTCGAATACTCGTGGGTATTCGCGAAGGAGGCGGATCTTTAAGGGAATTAAGGTCTTAGGGATTAACTATATATATCGCGCCTGTTCCTGTTTATCAGAGAAGTCCTTTAGTTTATCTTATTCTCTTTATAAGAGAGCGTCGGCGGTATAGTTATCGGCACCCTTACGGTATTCTAGTATAAAGTCGAACTAAGCGAGCTCGCTAGCCTATCGGCTTTATCTTTTATTAAGTATCTTCTTTATTATAAAGTATTTTAAGGCCTTATAGTCGGATAGGATTATAAAGTAACTATAACTTAGGAGCTCTGCTCTTTAATACGTTACGTAACTTATAATCGCTAATATCTCCTTATTATAGATAGGGTAGTTATACTCGGCTCCTATAAGTCGCCTTAAGTAGTAGGCGACTACGTAACGATATCCTTATTTATCTTCTTAAACTAATACACCTCCTAGTACGAATCCTAAGTAGTTAGTTTCTATAAAGGTCTTATTACTTAAGACCTATTATCGTAGGATCGGTTCCTCCTAGAACCTCTTCTTAACCTCTTCGAAGGCCGCTTATTCGTTAGGACCCTAGGAGAATACTCGATCCTTCTTTATTAGTCTTATTAGGGCGGATATAATATAGGCGAAGTTCTTTATAAATATACGGTAGTAGTTTATAAGGCCTAGGAAGCTTTAGACTCCTTTTACCGAGGTCGGGGCTTCTTATTCTCGGATCGCCTTTAGTTTATCGGGGTCGTATAAAACGCCCTGGCCGGCGGTGACTATAAACCCTAAGTACTTTACGGTCTTTACGCTAAACTCGTATTTCGCTAGGTTAAGCGTTAATCCTGTATCGCTTAGCGATTATAGTACCAGGTTAACCTTCTTTTTATAGTCGCGGAGGGATCCGCTTAAGTAAATCAGGATATCGTTAATATATATAGTAATAAAGTCGTTAAGGTAGCGTGATAATATCTTATTAATATATCGTTAAAAGGATACGGGGGCGCTACTAAGTCTAAAAGGGTATACTAATTATTTAAATAAGCCGAATCGAGTTCGGAACGCTATCTTCGCTTTATAGCTAACGGCTATTCGGATCTTATAGAATATAGTAACTATATCGAGCTTTATAAACCACTTAGCTCGCTCTAGGTTTCGGAGTGTCTCCGTGATTAGTAGGAGAGGATAGCGGTCTCTCTGGGTAATCGTATTTAAGGCACGGTAATTATAATAGAATCGTAACCCTCCTCCTAGCTTCTTTATAAATAGAACTAAAGCTTTAGCGGCGGAGCTACTAGCTTATATAAACCCCTTATTAATAAGGTCGGTAAGGGTCTTCTATAGGACTAAGAGTTCCTTTCTAGATATATTATAAAGAGGGCCCTAGGGTAATTCTGGCTCCTTACCGTCGGGCCCTTATATAAGGTTTATTTCGTGGTTAACCCTAGGTCGATAAGGGGGAAGGCGGTTTACTTATAAGTCGGAGAATAGGTCCGGAAATCGTTATAGTATCTTTTCTAGGATATACTTCCGGGGGTTAACTAGGGACTTACTTCGGAGGGCCTTATCGATATCCTTAATACTAATAGCGTAAAGCGTGAGTTCCTTTTTACTAAACCGTTATCTCCTTCGTAATCGCCGTATAATACCGGCGAATACTAACCCGGTTACCACCTAAGCTCCACGGATAGCTCTAATATTATCGGGTTCTTCTTCGCCTTAGAGTCGGATATTTATCCGGGCTACTCTATAGTAAAGGCAACGTCTCTTCGCGTAATAAGTAATATCGTTATATTCTATTTATAGTTTCCCTAGGAATATATTATAATCTAATCCTGGTATTATATAGGCGAATAGTCGTTATATATATCCACCGATCTCGAGATCGTATACGGCGATACCGGAACTCTTTATAGACCCTATAGTATCGGAGAACCCCGAGAGGGGTCTTTTAGTCTTATTAACTAATAGGAGGCGGAGGGACTTTATAAGACGTTTACTTATAGCTATATAATAGTGATATTAAGTATCTATAAAAGCAGTAACTAACTTTTTATTAATCCGCGCTTATATAAGAGCTGAATGACTCTTACGCGACTATAATATAAACTCTTTTTAACCCCTTTATTCCTTTATAGTAGGCTTTAGTGCCTGTTTTCGTACTAGAGCTATTCTTTTTCCGAGTCTTTATCGTTATCCGTGACTCCTATATAGATCGTCTTATTATCCGAGGCTACCAAGACCTTCGCTACGCGGTTCTCTTTATAATCCTTAGCGTCTTTTTTCTTTAAGCGGTATCTTTTAGCGAGGTATCCTTTCTTTCTATAGTTATAGCACTCTCTTATCTTTTTCTTCTTAGTCTATATTCGATTAACTCCTCCTATCTTTATATCGCTATCGTGATTATAAGCGTGACTATTATTATTACTGTTATATAGCGCTTAGCCGAACCGTGGCCTTATAGCGAGGGCTTTAAGTCTCTAAACGATGCTTTATATTTCGGTTACCTAAGTATAGTAGTTATTTAGTAGTTTCGCGGTAATAAGGGCGGCGCGGAGGCGACTACTAAGAGCTTCCTCTAGGAATATAATCTTTATAGTATTATCCTATTAACCTCCCCCGGCGATAATAAGCTATTATTTAAAACCGGGTATAAAGCTTCCGAACACTTAGTCTTTATACTAGCGTAACGTTCTTAGGGCGTTAGCCACGCGGGGTTATTTATTAATGTCTTTATATATATAGTTAAGGTAATTAAGGAAGTCTTCGGGGTTATATTAACTATCGGTTCCGCCTACGGCCTAGAAGGAGGCGATAACGCGGCGGGGAGCTTTGTCTAAGCAGGCGTTAATAAAATACCACTTCTCGTAAGTATTCTAGAAGAGATATTAATCGAGTAGGAGCTTTTCGCGAATCTCGGATAACCAGCTCGCGTACTCGGAGCGTTTACTATTAAACTTCTAGGGTAGTAGAAGTGCTTTAGTCCTAAGGTTCGGAATAGGCGTTATATCGGGCATAGGCGTAGTGATACGCGGCTAAGGGCCCTATATAGTCTTTTCTAATAGTATAACAAGATAAGGCGTGGTTATACGTTATTAGTTTTATATCGCTTATAGTAGCTAGTTAATAGCGTTCTATTATTATTAGATCTAGGTGGTTAAGGTCGCGACTTAAGTCTATAAAGGGTTAATAATCTCCCTCCTTTACTCCGTAGCCTCGGGCGACTCGCCCGCTAGGCATAACGGAGTACTAGGAGGTGGATCGAAGTGATAGTCTATCTCTATTAGCGTAGCGTATGGGTTTCGCTAAGCTTTAGATATATAAGCGGCTGGTCACGAGTTATTTATAGAGTAAGGCCGAATAATTAAATTATCTAAAGCTAAGGAGAAAAAAAGGAAAGGGGAAAACTCTATAGGTGCCTACGACCTAAATATAATATCGCGGCGACCCACTAGGAGTATACTATGATTAGTCGGAAGATCCGGTGCTCTACCGGATTATCTCCACGGGGTCAGCCCATAATAAATATAACTAATCGGAATCCCCTTCTAATAGCTAATTTTATCTATAAGCGATACCTGCTCTAGTGGTTAATAGCCTAGGAGCTCGGAGTCCTAAGACCGCGCTGCGTAGCTATACGAGTATAACTATATTTATATTATCTATTTAGTTATATAATACCTATTATACTATATAACCCCTGTTTAATTATGTTAAAGGTATATTCGCGGTTTACCCTTTTAGGAAATTCAAAAAGGTTTAAGAAACGTATCTTTACTAACAGCACCTACCTATATACATATAATACAATATATAACATGTTCATACGTTATATATTAATCCCGGATCTAATTCTAATCCCTAATTACTATCAGGTTTAAATAGCGAAAATACTACCTAAAATAACTATCCGGTCTCCGAGCAGTTCCAAAAAGAGAATATTCATAAGGATAAGGGCAAGGACGATATCAGTTACGTTAATATAATATTAGGGAGCTATAAAGTTAACTAGCAGGATACTTAGTCACCCTGATTTAGTATATCTAAAACCCTGCTTTTATATAGAAAACGCCGTGCCTTTAATATATCTACTTTATATACTCACTAAGCCTAGACCCGTAAAGGGCGGTTAAGAGGTTTTGTACCTCTACTATATGCACGGACTTTTTAGGTAGTTTTTCGCCGGTAAAAAACTTCTATAGTACGTTAGTGACCTGCCGCCCTAACACGTAAGACAATTAATATCGGGGCGGTACCTCTTTTTATATAGGAAATTAATTAAAATAGATATTCTTTTTAGACCAAACCTAACGACCTAAACGTGTATATGCCTTCCCGTAAACTATGCTTATTTCTATAGGGAAGAGATTTTATAGCACGCCCATAAAGAGATTTTACTACTATACTATAAGCCGATACTTTAAGCCGATACCCATACCTACTACGCCTACTACGCCCGCTACGCGGCGGTACTACCGTTATAAAATCGGTAAACCTTTCTCCGAGTTTAGATTCTATCGCGGTAATAGAATATGCGCTACCTATATAACCTACTAAACTACTAACTAGGTTAATCGCTAATCCGACCCTGCCCCCGAGGCTAATCGCTAAACTAACCCTGCCGATACTAATACGCCGGCTACGCGGTGTTACCGTTATTATAAGATCGTTAAACCTTTCGCCGAGTTTAGATTCTACTATAGTAATAATATATATACTGCCTATATAATATACCGGGCCTAAACCGACCCTGGAACTAACCAGGCTAATAGCTAGGCTAGTCGCTAAACCAGCCCTATAGCTTATATAGTACCCGTAGCTACGCGTTATACCTCCCCCCGCCGCCCCCGGCGCCCCTTATAACTAACCCTGTCGTCCTCTTTAGGATATTTTTATACTACTTATCGTACTTACCGCCCTACTACGGCTTTCCCGACTCGCCGTAACGGTGCCCCCTATAACTAATGCTATAGGTGCCGTACGGCCAGGGCCCCCGGTTCCCCTCCTAGAAATAAGGCTAATAGCGATAATACACGTACTTTACGGGACCAGGTGGTTTAGGCGAATCCCTAGTCACGTATTCGCCGATTAGATCCGGCTAGTTAGATACCCCCGAATAGCGAGGTAGTAGTTAAGTATTCTAAGCTAGGATTAATACGGGTAGAGTACGACTATTACGCTACCCTTTATTAGATAGGCAAGAGATTATAGGTAGGTATCCTGCTTTTATAACTATACTAATATTTATAATCGGTTTATAGGAGTCTGCCACGTTAAGCCTTAAGTTTAATTCTTATTATAATCAGGGCGATATAAAGGTTAATACTATCCCTGAACTACCTGCCTATATCAAACGGCTACTACTCTCTTAGTATCCTAGGTCCGTTAACTTCCGAAAATTTATTCGTTAATATAATAATACATTTACCTTTACCTTTATAAAGCATATAAAGACCCGTCGCGGTCTTACCGCCGGCGTCGTATCTTTTTAGATTTATAACGCCCTTTACTATATCACTAGGCCACTAAATCACGCGAGGCGTATTCCTATTTTTAGATAGTTATATTTCTATAATCCTTAGGTTACGGCCGACCACCGCCACGCCAACGCCCTGTCTCTTAACACGACGCTTAACCGGGAGGTTCTAGGCGAGCTATTATTTATCCTATATACGTATAATCCGTTTACTAAGATCTATCTTAGCGCCCGCGAATAGTTTAATACTCTTAGTAAGTAAGGCTAAGTACTACTAAACCTATAGATATGGTTAGTAATAGAATAAGGTGCTAACCGCTGTTAGGAGAACCTGCCCGTTATAGACAAAGTTACCACTATGGTTCCTAATAAGTCTAGCTAAAGGGGCTACCGGGATATCGTCCTAGCAGAGAGGGGCCCGGGAAATAGCGTGCGGGCTTTTTATCGCGTTAACTATAAGCACCCTACGTATCTACCACTTTCTTATCCACTTATATATCCTCTAGGCGGGACCGGATATTGCTAGAATATAAGGCTACGGGATCTTTATAACTATACGCGTTAGGTTACGGAGGTAAAGTTCCGGTAATACTACCGCTACCTATTATATTAATACTAGCGGTAAAGGTTAGTACCCTTCGCGTATAGCCGGCTTTTTTAGTAGTTTCTAGTTGACTTATAGGCTTCGTGTAACTAGAAGAAGCTTAACTAGATCTAGCGCTACTAGGCCTGGATACGGGCTAACGTATATACCGGTATAGTAGACTAGGCCTATCACGGGCGAGTACCACTATTTGCAAGCGGCCTGTCTACTATTTATAAGCGTCCCAAACCCAATTAGGAAGGTTACGCGAGCCCGCGTGGTAGTGTGCATACGCCACGATCTTAGCTATAGATGTCCTGTATAGATATATCACGATAAGGTTTTCTCTCCCTTGCTTATTACGAATGTCCGTTACTGTAAATTCACTGCTTATTTTGACCTCCTTGCATAAAGCTCTAGTTAAGAAGAATACACGCTATCGTGATAGAAAAAGAGGTGGAAAAAGAGGTGGAAAAAGCAGGTGGAAAAACAGGTGGAAAAAGAGGTGGGAAAAGAGGTAGGAAAAGCAGGTAGAAAAATTTTCAATGTGGTGGTTATATAAGCTTATCTATGTGATAATAAGGCCTTATCTATATAAAATAATAAGACCTTATCTGTGTAAAATAATAAGACCTTATCTTTATGAAATAATAAGACCTTATCTATATGAAATAATAAGCCCTTATCTATATAATGATACGTGAAAAGTTTTCACCTCTTTTTCCACCACTTTTTTCGCGTAACCTTCCTAATTAGGTTTAGGACACTTGCAAATAGTAGACAGGCCGCTTGCAAATAGTGGTACTTATCACGGGGATAGCGATTTTCGTAATATTAGTTAGCGGGTTATCCTGCCCGCTATTTATCTTAGCGCGTAGCGTTTTATCTCCTAGTGCTATTAGGATTCTATAACGATCGTTCGCTCCCTTAGCCCGCCGACCTTCTTTATTACTTTTATAATAAACCCTGGGTAGCCGGAGATTATTTGCGAGCTCTTACCGGGCTAGGAAGCGAGTAACCGCCCTGATTTAGTTGGTTATATTTTTAAGTTAAAGTGCTATAAGCTGCAGAAGGAATTACGCGATAGGATCTTTAGCGCGTTTACCGGGACCGTCTAGATTATCGCGTACCAAAAACGCGGTTTACCTTACCGGTATATACTTCTTTTCCTTACCCCGGAAACGCCCGCTTTATATAAAAAGCAGGCTAATATTAGTAGGGTAGTTTCTATAGAGTTACCTATATCGTAAATAGACCCGACCGGCCGTCTTTTAGATATCGTTAATAGGAATATAGCCCACGGTCTATACAGCGATAATAAGCCTTCTACGCTATATATATAGTCTAATAGCGGCCCGGTCGCCCGCTACACTAAGGGATTTCCGAAGCCTTTTATCCCGGAGACCGTTATACGGGACGATAGCTACCCCGAATATAGGCGTCGCGCTACTAGGCAGTATATATTAAAGAGGGGCCGGTCTAGCAAAGTCCGCCTAGATAACCGTTTTATATTCCCTTATAGTCCGTATCTATCTCTTAAGTACAGCGCCTATATTAACGTTAAGATTTACGGGACTATAAAGGTAATTAAGTATATCTATAAGTACGTCTATAAAGGCAGCGATCGTGTAACGGTTTAGATTACTACTAAGGAGGGTAGAAATAAGGTATCCCTTTATCTATAAAGTCGTTATAGCGGGCCTATAAAGGTAGTAGTATAGTTATTTAAGTTCCTTATCTATTAAGAGTATCCGCTTATTATACGCCTGCCGGTCTATCCTAAGGGTAAGCAGCCGATCTATTTCTAAGAGGACGCGACCGCCTTTTAGATTATCTGGCAATTACAGCGGTAGAAGAGTCCGCTTATAGCTTTCTTTAATTATAATCACGAATATAGCGATAGTCCCGATCTATACTATCACGAATTCCTAGGCCGTTATACTTAGTTACCATAAGAGTTTAGGTAACGACTAAGGTAACGGGGCTTTTAAATCGGCCGCTTATATTACGTCCCGCCTACCTTAGGAGAGCCCTATTACTTATAGCTACTATTAGTATCTATTTCTAGCCCGACTTCTTTTACCGATCTACGTATAATTAATAGAGTCCCTTATAGGACTTTTCGCGAGGCCTATATTATTACCGGTTTACTATATAATAACCGCTACTAGGTTACCTATTTTAAAGAGGCCGCTATTTAGTAGACTAGTCACGCCTTATAGGAGCTATTTATTATAACGCTTACCTTTAGCGATATTTCGAGTCTAGTAGCTATTTAGGAGGCTTTCGTAGAGTCGATTACGATAACCTTAGTTATAGGATTAAGCGAGAGGGACTCCGTTATCCCCTGTCTTTTAAGCGGCCGTATATTAACTATAGTCTCTTTCTTATAAGGACGCGGCTTATAGACGCTGGCAGGACTCTTAAAGAGTATAGTTTGCCGACTCCTGCTTATTATAAGTCGCTTAGTACGGGGAACTCCCTATTAGCTAATAAAGCTTAACTATACTCGTGCGGCCTAGTTAGCGGCCTTTAATTATATTAATTAAAGGTTTAACGCCTATTAGGCGGCTATATTTTATAAGATTATCGACGCGGTAGAGTCTAGACGTGGTAGTCGGTTTTTCTTATAGGGCCCTAGCGGTACCGGGAAGACGTTTATATACTATAGCCTCTACGCCTATTTCCGATTATAAGGACGGGTTATTCTATATATCGCGTCTTTTAGGATTACCGCTATGCTACTAGAGGGCGGCCGTACCGCCCACTCCCGGTTTAAAATACCTATTTATATCGAGAGCGACTCTTCTTATAATATTCAGAAGAATACTAACCTTATACGTTTACTATAGGAGTCGGCCTTGGTTATCTAGGACGAGGTTCCTATATAGTATAGGCACTGCTTTAAGGCGGTTAATTATACGTTATAGGATATCTGAGATTATAGCGAGGCTTTTAGTAGGATCCCTATTATATTCGGTGGCGATTTTACCTTAATTCTCCCTAATATTTATAGTAGTGGTCGGCCTTATATTATATAGGCCTGCTTCTAGCGATCGCCCCTCTAGCCCTAGCTTCGCGTTCTCTCCCTTACTTAGAATATACGGGTTACTAACGCTAACTCGGATAATCAGGTGTTTATATAGTAGTTACGCGACCTATTATATAGCAAGGCTTATCGTGGTTTAATCAAGTTCTTCCCTTCCATTACCACCGTCTTCAAGCATATACGTCTCTACGATTATATCTATCCTATTAAGCTTCTTCGGCAGAGTCCGTTCGATTACATGGTATTTATAGATCGTGTTATCCTAATAGCACGCAACGCGTATATTAGCGATATTAATAATACTATAATCGAATATCTGCCTTAGGAGTCGCGGACTTACTTCTCTACGAATATAGTCAAAAATCAGCTATTAGATACTAATAGTATAATTCCGGCTTAGGGTCTAGACGTCCTATTATCGATAGAGTTCCTATCTATCCCGCCTACTAAGCTCGAGCTTAAGATTAGGGCCCCGGTTATTCTTATACGGAACCTCAGCCTATACAAAGGCCTTTATAACAGTAAGCGGATGGTTATTTTACGTATAGTAACTAATATATTAAAGGTAAAAGTTTTATTAGGGTCGTATACGGGCTAGCGTTACTTTATCCCGCGGGTTATAGTAGATAGTACTAAGGAGGAATTCGCGTTTATTCTCCGTAGGCGTTAGTTTCCCGTGCGCCTGTATTTTACGATAACTATTAATAAGTTATAAGGTTAGTCGTTCGGTATAATTAGCGTGGATTTAAGTCTGCCGGTCTTTACGCATAGGCAGTTCTACGTCACTATATCCAGGGTTACTAATATACGATAATTATTTATTCTTTTGCCGGGCAAACATAGGCTACTAACTAAAAAGGGGCGTTATATAGATAATATCGTATACCCGGAGGTCTTAATAGATTTATTTATATCCTAGTAAATTACCCTAATAGCGAGCGTATTAATTATAGGATATATATTACGGGGCGGTAAAGAGGTCGTATTAATTAACTATATCTAAAAAGTATTAAAAAAGCAAAATAATATCTCTTATAACAAAAACAAAAAAAACTAAAGACGTAGTATCCCTTATAAAATAAAAAAATCCCTTACAAAACAAACAAAAAAAAACTAAAGATATAGCCGCGTTACGTTTTCCTTATAAACCAATATATCCAGTAGGAAATAATTTCCCGGCCGCCACTCCTTTACTATCCGGCGCCTAGATTATTCTCTAGCCCCTACGCGATTTTCCGGAGGAACTATATCTATATACGCTTTTAAGCGTTGGTCATACCGCCGGCCAGGAGTATTAATTAACTACTAGTCCAGATTTCTACCCATCTAATTATATACCGGGGCGGGGGCGGGGGCGGGGGCGGGGGGGCGCTAGGAGTATCGCGGCGGATACCGGGAATAAAGGCCTATAACTCGGATAGGGTAGGCCAGTTATAGGCGGGCGGCGTTTAGGAGGGCGGGGCTAGGGTAGCGGCGCGGGATAGCATAGTAGAGTGGGTAAGTTAATCGTCGACTTACCCGGATATACTAAAGTAGATATTAGTATCTCCTAGGTTATAAGGGTTATTTATCGCCGCTTACTTAATATTAGGGGCCCGTTAATTAATTACAATAAAATAATTGCTTATTATATCTTAATATAGAGATATAGAGTTATTTATTAGTTAATTAATTAATATAAAAAAAGCTATTAATAAAGGCGCTATAAGTAAGGGAATAAGCTTAGTTATTTAGATAAAGAATATAATAAGTAAGCTTTATTTTACTAAACTAAAGAATAACTACTATAGGATACGTGTTAGGTGCCGGACCTCCGGTACCTAAGTACCGGATAGTTACGAGTCACGATAAGGTTTTAGGCCGGTATAAAGTATAGACGATTATAGAGTATCCGGTCCGGGACCTAACTCGGCGCTGGCTATAACGTGGTCGGTATCGGGGTATAAGTCGAGTTATCGCTATAAGGTAATAGATAGTGGTTAATCGGGTAGAATAAACTCTCGCGCTAGACTAAAGCTAGCTAGTATATATATAAGAAAGGATAGATAGCCGCCCTTAGGATAAGGATGCTAGCGATTAATTTAACTCTTCGGTACCCCTTACCTTGTAACTTAAGTGTAATCATGTCCTAACCACTAAGTCTCTTATCCTAATTATCTTTTTACTCTTCGCGATTACCCACTTAATATATTAATCGCTCTCCCCCTTTAAGGGCGCGAGGACTATTAAGAAGTTAAGATAAGATAGCTAACCTAATCAACGATTAATACATACTTAATACCGGGAAGTAGCCGGAATAAGCCTAGCCGGATATTAGTTTACGTATACCTACTATTAAGGCACCGCCGGGTTAGGAGTAAGGACCTACGCCTACGACGGAACCTAGTATACCCGAACTCTAATAGGAACCTAGCCCCGTTTAAGCTAATTATAAACCACCTATAGAAAGACGTCCGATTATTATCTATTCGACGCCTACCCCTTCGACCTTTTCGGGCCCTTTAGCCTATAAGCCGCTTCCTCTTAGGCCCCCGTATAAGCAGGTCCTAAAGGAATAGCTAATATACTAATAACTAAAAGAACGCCTACGCCACCTAGAATAAGATAGGGAGCGTAGACTCGATCGCTAGCTAGAGATTAAGGAACTAGCTATATATTAACTCAGTCTTAATCAGGACTAGTAATAGGATTTAGGCAGTATAATAGTTAAACGTTTCGCTAGCAGATAAGTGGTTCCGGTCCCTATTACTTAGTATACGATTATAAGAGGTCCTGGTATCCAGACTAATTAGGCTAAAGTTAATTACCCCTTTCCGAAGTAGGACGGGATATCCTAGGCTAAGTACTAGACCTTTATCTAGGAGATAAAGAAACGGTTTATAATTAACCCCTATAGCTTTCTAACTAACGCTGCTAAGAACTACTTTATTATCTTCTACTTACTTTACTATCTTAAGGAACGTTAGCAGAATAAAGTTTACTATAAGTATAACGGTTAGTCCGCGCGGGTTTTATAGCTAGTACTTAAGGCCGAGCTCGGTTAATGGGTAGATAACCAGGATACCCGCCTCTAGGAGGTCGCTATTTAGATTGTATCCGAGTAAGAGTCCTCCTAGAAATATAATAAAACCTTCTAATAATTTATTCGGAACTAGGAGACCCTAAAGTCCGAACTACTAGAGGAACTGCCCGAGTTCTAGCGTATTTAGATAGTCCTGACTACAGTCTACCTAGTAACCCGCGACTATATTATTGCCTAAGGAGTCCTATAGGTGTATAAAGAGCTTACCCCCTTATACCGAAAGGCGGAGGCCTTAACGTAACCTTTAAAGAGTCGTTTTAAAGGTAGGCTATAGTTATAGTATAGCTAATATAACTAGCATAATCACTAAGGTAATCGATAAGGATACCGAGATTAAATAGCGACTCTAGCTGCTTAATCCTAGACCACGGCGTAGTCCTAGAATTCTCCTAACTCGGTACCCGGACACGGTAAGATATTTTTTTCTTCCCCCTATCCACCTATTAAGAATATTACTTATCATAACTACTAATAGCGAGGCTATTATATAAGCACCTATAATAACCCTCGCGTTAAGCGATAAAACCCGAGGCAGAACCCGAACGACTAGCCTATAGCCAGGATAAGGCTAACGTTAAGCCGTGTTATAGTTAGGGACCGATAAGAACCTTCCTCGCCTAAGGATAAAAAGGCCCCTATTAAACCCGTGGAGGGCTATATTAGTATTTATAAAGGCGGGGGTTAGGTTATAACTCTAGCGTATCTAGATAATAGCGCTAGTAGTAATATAGCGGATTAGTCCCTTATAGGCCTAGATTAGGTCGTTACGGGACCCCGATTAAAGGTAGGATAGTTATTTAAGGGTATAACGATAATAACCTACTGAATAGTATTAAGAATTATTAAAATAAAAGACTACTAGGCCGTATAAAGATCTAACAGAATAAGCTCTATATTATAGACCTTAACCCGTCTAGCCCTAAGATTATCCTAGGCTTACCCTGGTTAGGATAAGTTAACCCTAATATCGAATAGGTCTAAAAGACTTAGACTTACCCTCTTATACGAGATAACTTAGAGTTAGTTATATCACGAAGAACTATAACAAAGGCGAAGGAAAACACATAGTAAGTGTTAATACTAAAGTTACCTAAGGAGATTACCCTTCGGATAGGTTATATTAGCTTATAGTAGTATCCGGATAAGACAGAAAAGGAACTATTAGATGAAGAACCGGATAAAGATTATCCTAAGGCACCCTTTACCCTACCCGACTAATATAAGGACTTTACTAATATATTCAATATTAAGGACGCGGGCCGACTACCCGCCTATTAACGCTAGGACCACGGTATTAACATAAAGGAGGGGAAAACACTACTATTTAGGCCTATCTACCATCTCGCGATATAAGAACTTAAAGTACTCCGATAATATATTAAGGATATACTCGTAAAGGGTTAGATTAAACTATTAAGTAGTCCGGCAGGAGCCGTTATCCTATTCATCCCGAAGAAGGGCGGAAAGCTATAGCTCTACGTCGATTACCGCGGGCTTAATAAGGTGACGGTTAAGAACCGCACGCTACTCCCACTAATTTATAAGATTCTAAATAGGCTATCTGCCGTTAATTATTATACTAAGCTAGACCTTAAGGATACTTACCACCGGCTCCGTATCTAGGGCGGAGACGAATAGAAGACGGCCTTCTAGACGAAGTATAGGCACTTTAAATACCTTATAATACCGTTCGGACTCACGACCGCCCCGGCGAGCTTCTAACGATATATTAACCAGGCCCTGGCTAGCCTTATAGACACTATCTATATAATATACCTTAATAATATTTTAATTTATAGTTAGGACCTAGATAAATACCAGGTATATATACATTAAGTCTTATAGTAACTCCGCGATTAGTCGCTTTTTATTAATCCTAAGAAATATAAGTTTAAGACCTATAAGGTTAAGTTCCTCAGATTTATCTATAGTCCCGAGGGAGTTTATATAGACCCTATACGTGTCGAGGCTATCCGCGATTAAAAGGAGCTAAATACCGTTAAGAAGATTTAAGTTTTTACCGGCTTTACCGGGTTCTATAGGAGATTTATTAGGAACTATTTAAAGGTAGCCGCACTATTAATAAATCTAACTAAGGGGGGGAACCCCGGGATTATCGTTTTCGGAGTAAAGGCTAAGGTAGTATTTACCGAAATAAAAAGGCTTTTTATAGAGGTACCTATCCTTTAGCACTTTAACCCTACGTTACCTATATATATTAAGCCCGACGCGTCGGCGTTTATAATTAGCATAGTTATTAGCTAGCTCGAAGATAGAATATAGAGCCCTATCGCGTTTATAACCTAGAAACTATATAGAGCCGAACTTAACTATAGTACGCCTAATTCGGGGCTAGTAGCGATTATTAAATTATTCTGTATTTAAAGACACTATATAGCTTATAGCCAGACTCCCGTGTTAGTCCTTACCGACCACTTAAATCACTAATACTTAATAGATAAGCTAAAGTTAAAGGCGTAGTATATATATTAGCTCGAAGAGATTATAGCCTATAATTTCGAAATTAAGTACTGGCCGGGCTTATTAAACCCAGTTAATAGCCTCTCGCGGAAGCTATAGTATACCCCGAATAACTCCGAAGTTACCTCCGAATATACTAAGGCCGCGGAAGCGTTGTTAAGGAAGTTTATCCTAGGATTAATTACCCTAGGAGCGGTTACTAATCCTAACTCGCCGATATTATATAAAGAAATTATCGAGGCTTAGGCTAAAAACCCGTTTTATATAAACTAATAAGAAGCTAGGGATAACTGGTAAGAGGCTAGCCCCTAGTCACGAGATAAATAAGGTATCCTATATTTCCGAGGGAAGGTTTTTATACCCGACTACTCCTGTTTACGCAGAAAAGTTCTATAAGTATTCCACGATAATCCTATAACTAGCTACTACGGAATTAAGAGGACCGTTTAACGGATCTCTGGCTATTACTTTTAGAATTATATATCTAAGGATATTCGGGAGTTTATCCCTACCTATCTAGTATACTAGCGCACTATATCTAGGCATTATAAGCTATATAGTAAGCTAATAAGTCTTCCTATTCCCGAATATCTATTTTTAGAGATTTTAATTAATTTTATTATTAGCCTACCGCCTATAAGAGGGGTAGGCTATAAAAAGAATATAATTTTAGTCGTAATCTACTATCTAACTAAGTACGTAATATATATTCCGATAAGTAATGGCCTAATAGCGCCCAGGCTCACGGAACCGTTATAGATATATATTTTCCGCCGCTTTAGTCTCCTAGATAGCATTGTTTTAGATAGGGGGGCCCTTTTTACTAGTCGTTTTTAGGCGGCGGTTTATTATCACCTAAGTATAAATCGCTGTTTATCTACCGCGTAGTATCCGTAGATAGACGGATAAACGGAACGATAAAACCAGAATTTAGAATACTATCTACGAGCTTGTCATACATTATAGTAAGACGACTAGGTGGATAGGTTAGGACTAGCTAAGTTTACCGATAATATAGCGTGGTATTTAGCTATAAAGATAACCCCCGCGGAGGCATTAATAGGCTATAAGCCGAGGGGGCCCGACGAAGTGAAGTTATACTAAGCTAATAAAGTCCGCTCCGTAAAGGCGGACCGACGCGCCGCCTAACTTATAGCCGATCGTAAAACCCTAGCTAAACTAATATAGAGGGCTTAGGCTATATACGAATATTATTATAATTAGGGACGTATAGCCTAATAGTTTAAAATAAGTAACTATATCCTGCTCTTCACGAAAAACTTAAAGTAACGCTGGCTGTCCTGTAAGCTAAGCGATAAGTATATTAGACCCTATAAGATTACGGGGGTAGTAGGCAGCTATAGACTAGCTTATAGGTTAGAGCTACCCGTTAATATAAAGATATATAACGTGTTTCCTATTTTATTACTTAAGCCATAAAGGTCTCGCGACGGATTACTACCCGAACCATAGAAGGTTATAGTCGAACTATAAAAAGACGATGAATATAAGGTAAAAGCTATTATAGCCCACCGCTACTAAAGTAAACGATATAAATATCTTATTAAGTAGGCAGGTTAGGGCTATAAAGATAATACATAGAAACCTATAAGGAGTATACTAGCAGAACTAATCGACGGATATTTTATATATATTTTAGTAACGACTACGGTATAGCGGGGACTAGATCAGGACGATATAATAATAGAGTAAGGATACACGGAGTACCTTAGAAGGATTTTCTATTAAAAAAAAGATTAATCGGCGGCGAGGCTAGCAAGACTTAGCCATAGGTTATCGTTAAGTTTCTATACAGGAGTATTAGCGGTAGGAGGAGGCGGAGGAGGAGTCGGAGTAATAAGCAAGGGGGTATCTCTACCCTTATCTTCGTCGTTATCGTTAATCGTGGTGTTATCCTCGACTAGAATAAGGGTAGCCTTCTTCTTAGCCTTACCCTTCTTTTAGGCGGATAGCGGCTACGGGGTAGGCGTGCTACGGACACCGTTACCGTTACCCGGGTTAGGGAGTACTACCCCGGTATTACTATTTATAATAGGACCGGTAACCGATCCTATAACGGTAATACCGCCCTAAACCCCTAGGAACTGCTTTAATAAATCCGGAATCTCTTTCTAGGCCTTTAAGGAGGCCGATATCTCCTCTAATAAGGTTATAGCCCGCTCTAGGGTATCCTGCTTAGCGGCGGTAATTTCCTTATCGTCGCGCCGCTCGGCCTATACGCCCTTACCGGACCTATAAATAGTCTCGGCCTTATACTTACCGATACTAACTTTTAGGATTTACTCAGCTTAGAGCGTAGCTTCCTATTATAGCTATTAGTATATAATTAGACACGGGATAAGATATACTTATAACATAGGCTTTATTAAACCCGCCGGGCCGTACCTTAACGGCCTTTATGATATTCTATAAGACTTTAGCGGTAGCCTTACCCGCTATTAGTAACTAGTTAACGGTTAGTATTAAACGGACCACGGAGCGGTTTATACCAGAGGGAGTATAACCCTATATTAAGGCACGAATAACTACTATTAACCTAATAGTAATAATATTTCGCCGATTTCTCTAGGAAGGTATATAAGTAAGGAGTTAAATATAGGCTAATAATAGGACACGCACTAGCGTTATATCGGCACGACTTATATAAGATAGTGCCTATATCCTTTAAATCTAAATCGGCTAGATAGCCGGTATACTATAAGCATAGGGCTTATAAAGCCTTACCCTCGCCTATATCGATAAGCTTAGCTATACTAGGCGTGGCGGCGTTAATAGCCGGGGCGTTAGCGGCGGCGGCCTTTTTCTAACGTTTACTAAGAGTCCTAGCTACGCTATTACCACCACTAGCGGCACGCTTCTTATTACTCTTAGGAGCTATAATAAATAGATAACGCTATAACGGTGGTTAGCTTATATCCTGACTATAAGTTAAACGGTAAGGGGAACTTATAATAATACCAAATAAAGATAGCTACGATAAAAGGATAAGGCTAGAGAAAAGATCGGAGTTAGTAATAAGACGTGACGCAGGTCGATAGAATAGAGCTATTATCGGCTAGTCCCGACTCTATCATAGCGTAGCGGGGGATTACTTATAAAGCTTAGTATCTAATCCGATAAAGTTAATTGGAATAAGGTAAAGAGAGGAAAATAATAGGAATAGGATTATAAGAAAAACAGAATAGGATATCTATAAGGTTAGGTAGGACTAATCTCCTATTTTACCTATATAAAAGAAATAATAAAGGTAATGCTATAACTAAAAGGAATAACTACCCTAGTATTATAATAAAGGTAGTTATAGGCTAGCCTTATTAAAGGGATTCAGGATAATAAAGTAGTTAATAAAGAATTATATTATAACTAGGATAGGGTTATTATAAAGGACGATATTCCGGAATAGGTAATTAAAGAGTACCGGTATCCCGGAGAACCTCGTCTAGTATCTGGCATAGGCCTTACCCTTTTAGGATAGGTTGCCAAGGCGTATTTTCGGACACGAAATTAGACTCTAGGCGTAAGGTCCCGGTATATCGTAGAGTCGCGGAACAGGGACGGAAGGGGTTATTCCGTACCGAGATTAGATACGGGTCACCTACAGGGTCAAGAGCAGAGTTTTTCCCGAACTTCTAGCAGATCAGATCCTTCTTCTACAGAGTCAATCAAATTAACAGAGTCAATTAAATCAACAGAGTCAATTAAATTAACAGATCTCTTGCTAATTTTGTGTATACTATTGATACGATACTTGCTGCCCGGCGCCTGCTGCGTCCCTGGAGGTATATACTAGGTAGCCGACCACTGTATTTAGCTGGGAGGATACCCGAGAGATACTTAAAAATATCCACACTATATTATAATAACGATATACCGGGACCTTACGCCCAGAGTCTAATTTCGTGTCCGAAAATACGCCTTAGCAACCTATCCTAAAAGGGTAAGGCCTGTGCCAGATACCAGACAAGGTTCTCCGGGATACCGGTACTCGTAATTAAAGGGAGGAACGTAACGGGCAGATTAGGTTAAAGTTATAGGGCTTAACTAGAACGACCGTAAGTCCTACTACCGCGACCGTAATTAGTGGGTCTTAGTGGGTCTACGCGATAACGCAAAGTACCGTATATACTTCGTATAACTACTTCGTATAACTACTTCGTATAACTACTTCGTATAACTACTTCGTATAACTACTTCGGACCTCTACTATAACATACAATGTACCGTACACCTATAGTGGGTCTTAGTAAGTTATACCTACCTAGGTATAATATCTATTCAATTCGCGTCTTCCACCCTTACCTCCCTATTATAGAATATATCCATTTCGCCCCTAAACTTAGCTAAAATAAGCCCTAAGTTATGATATAGCAAGGAATTTATCTGCCTGTGTGCCTGGTTTCTATCTAGTACGATGTACCTATATACCTAGGAAAATTTTGATAGTTGATAAGATAAGGGAAGTGACACGATAGGCGGTACCTATATACGTACCTATGGTGATTGTATGTACCTACTTAACTTCTATATACAAATTGGGTGTGATAGTTAGGGAGATCGGACGTCACGTCATTGGCCCACTAGTTATGGTCGCGGTAGTAGGACTTACGGTCGTTCCGGACAAGCCTAAGTTATAATAGAGTTTTTAGGCGGATCGGGGGTAAAAAGGATATAAGGAATATCGGGTCGGAGGAAGATATAGGGATAGTAGATTAGTATTAAGGTTTCCGGGATAGAAACCATAGAGACAGGGCGCCCTATTAGGTACCGGACCTCTAGTACCTAAGTACTAGATAGTTACGAGTCACGATAAGGTTTTAGGCCGGTATAAAGTATAGACGACTATAGAGTATCCGGTCTAGGACCTAACCCGGCGCTAGCTATAATATAGTCGGTATCAGGGTATAATTCGAGTTATTGCTATAAGCTAATAGATAGTGATTAATCGGGCAGAATAGACTCTTACGCTAGACTAAAGCTGGCTAGTATATATATAAAAAAGGATAGATAGCCGCCCTTAGGATAAGGAGGCTAGCGATTAATTTAACTCTTCGGCACCCCTTACCTTTTAACTTAAGTGTGATTATATCCTAGCCACTAAGTGCCTTATCCTAATTATCTCTTTACTCTTCGCGATTACCTACTTAATAATACGGAATAAGCTAATCAGGAATTAGTAAATAAACTATAGCTATTATACGGTCGCTTAATAATCTATCCTATTAGGAGCCCGCTTAAAATTATTATATAGGGAGCTAGCTAAAAATCATAGCCGCGCCCGAAGGGCGAGATCTTTTCTCCTCCCCTTACGGGGGAGGAGAGAAATCTTATATACTCTATCTGATTATTGCTATAATACTATTAGTTTATTTAGATCTATAAATATACTATATATAATTAAACAGGGGCTAGGGTGTATTACTAGCTATATATTACGAGTATAGAGATATAAGCTTAAGAAGATTAGGAATAGCATCTTTATATAATATTAATATCTTAATTAAACTTCTATATAGTAAATTAAATAACTAGATCTACGACTAGTTTCTACTCTGTTTATATAATAATAATAACCCTTATTGGTTAACCAGAATCAGAGTCTGGCCAATAACACAACACAGATAATAATTATATACCTGCTTGCTTCGATGTAAAAAAAAGGATCTAGGGACTCGCTGGTCTCGGGAATCCCTTTCTTGCTATATTTCACTTAATCCGCACCTGGAACTCACCTTTCGTCACAGGCCCCACGTTATATGCGTTGCTGTGCGTGCCTACTGGCGCTCAGGATATTTTCTATTTTCCTTCGAAGCCGTTTTGAGGCGTCAGCGAAACATTTTCCGCCTCGACTACGTTTCGACTCGCGAGCCTGCCACAGCAGCGGTACTATATTACCCCTTGTCCCTTCTTCCCCTACTCGCCCGTCCCAGCAACCTCGTCCTACAGGACTATCCTTTTGTGTAGGAGTCTCAGCGTTACCCATTCCCGTCATGTCTAGCGCAAACAGCATCAAGGTTGTGGCCCGGTTCCGGCCACAGAACAAGGTGGAATTGGAATCAGGCGGCCAGCCCATTGTCACATTCGACGCTGAGGATACCTGCACCATAGACGTATGCAGTTTGTCGCGTTGCCTGCTCATACACTCATCTTACTAACATACCAGGCGTCCCAGTCCAAGGATGCTCAGGGTTCTTTCACATTTGATCGTGTGTTTGATATGACAAGTAAACAGTCCGACATTTTCGACTTCTCCATCAGGTCCACGGTCGATGACATTCTCAATGGCTACAACGGAACTGTCTTTGCCTACGGTCAGACAGGTGCCGGCAAGTCGTACACTATGATGGGCTCCAGCATTGACGACGATGATGGAAGGGGCGTCATTCCTCGAATTGTCGAGCAGATTTTCGCTAGCATCATGTCCAGCCCCGGCACCATGGAATATACTGTACGAGTCAGCTATATGGAAATCTACATGGAGAAGATACGCGATCTACTCGCCCCTCAGAATGACAACCTCCCAGTGCACGAGGAAAAGAACAGGGGCGTCTACGTGAAGGGTCTACTGGAGATATACGTTTCGAGCGTTCAGGAGGTATTTGAAGTCATGCGGAGGGGCGGCAATGCACGTGCTGTCGCTGCCACGAATATGAACCAAGAATCCTCCCGGTCGCACTCTATATTTGTCATTACTGTCACACAAAAACATGTCGAGACGGGATCGGCGAAAAGCGGTCAGCTTTTCCTTGTGGACCTTGCCGGCAGCGAGAAGGTCGGCAAAACTGGCGCAAGCGGCCAGACTCTTGAGGAGGCCAAGAAGATCAACAAGAGCTTGAGTGCGCTTGGCATGGTCATCAATGCACTTACAGATGGAAGATCATCTCACGTTCCTTACCGGGACTCTAAGCTGACCCGCATCCTCCAAGAGTCTCTGGGTGGCAACAGCCGCACTACCCTCATTATCAACTGTTCCCCGAGCAGTTATAACGACTCTGAAACGTTGAGCACGTTGCGGTTTGGAACCAGAGCGAAGGCCATCAAGAACAAAGCCAAGGTGAATGCAGAGCTCAGTCCAGCGGAGCTTAAGTCCCTCCTCACCAAGGCTCGAGGACAACTCACGAACTTTGAAAGCTATATCTTGAGCTTGGAGAGCGAAGTTCAACTATGGCGTGCTGGGGAATCGGTATCCAAAGACAAATGGGTGGGCCCCTTATCCATTGAAAATGCCGGTGGATCTAGAGCGGACGCAAGAGTGCCTCGTCCTTCGACGCCTTCGAGGCTTGCCCCCGAAGCCAGGGTAGAAACTCTGGCCACCGCTGATCGTGCCGGTACGCCTAGTTTGGCACTTGATAAAGATGAACGCGACGAGTTCCTTCGCAGAGAGAACGAACTCCAAGACCAACTTGCGGAAAGGGAGACCCAGTATGCTGCAGCTGAAAAGGCTCTGGAGGAAGCTAAGAAAGAATTGATGTTTTTGAAGGAGCATGATAGCAAGACGAACATGGAGAACGAGAAGCTAGCTTCGGAGTTCAACGAGGTCAAAATGCAAATGGAGCGTCTGAGCTTCGAGAGCAAAGAGGCGCAAATCACTATCGACGCCTTGAAGGAACAGAACTCAGAGTTGACCACTGAATTGGACGAACTCAAGCAGCATTTGTTGGATGCCAAGATAAGCGCCAAAGAGAGTAGCATTCTGTTGGATGAGAAAGAGAGGAAGAAGGCGGAGAAGATGGCCGAGATGATGGCTGGTTTTGACCTCAGTGCAGACGCTTTTAGCAACACTGATAAGGTTATGTCAGACATCGTCGCCCACCTGGAGGGGCTCCGAGAACGGTCCGCCGGCGGCGATCTTGTTTCGCCAGACGAATTCCAAACACTCACAGCGAAATTTCAGGACATCAAGGATATTGTACGTCAAGCTGAGCTGTCAATGTACAGCTCCTCGCCGACCGAGGTCGAGTCTCGACGTCGACTAGATGCGGAGGAGAGACTGGCGACTGTGCAACGGGACTACGAAGCATTCTTGACTCGGAATCTCGAGGAGACGGATATCCAGGATATCAGGGCGCGACTGGAGAGTCTTCTTTCCAGCAATCAAACAGCGTCGCTTCTAGCTGCTGAGTCCGTCAGAGCCGACATGGCTCAGAGGACCACAGAAAACATTAGACTGAAGGCGCTGATCGGGGATCTCCAGCAGATGGTTAAGTCTGGTATGGCGGCCCCTATGTCACACGGCAAAACCATTCAGCAACAAATCGCCGAATTCGACATCATGAAGAAGAGTTTAATGCGCGATCTCCAGAATCGCTGTGAACGTGTCGTGGAACTGGAGATTTCCCTTGACGAAACGAGGGAACAGTACAATAACGTCCTTCGGTCCTCGAATAATCGCGCCCAACAAAAGAAGATGGCATTTCTCGAGCGAAACCTCGAGCAGCTTACACAAGTGCAGCGGCAGCTCGTCGAGCAAAATTCGGCGCTCAAGAAGGAGGTCGCGATTGCTGAGCGGAAACTCATTGCCCGCAACGAGCGGATTCAGAGCCTGGAAAGCTTATTACAAGAAAGCCAGGAGAAACTTGCAGCAACAAACCACAAGTACGCTCCCCGCAGCCCTCCCATATTGACTTACAGCCTATCCTATCCCTTCCCTTCTGCCCTTCATGAAGACAAGTGTCGGTGTCTCCCGGCCTATACCACCCCAGTTTACATGTACGAAACGGAGCTCGCTTTATATCGCCTTTTGACAATTTTACTATTGCAGGTTCGAAGTACAACTCGCCGCAGTCAAAGAAAAGCTCGAAGCAGTCAAGGCCGGCAGCACTCGTAATCTTAATTCACCTAGTCTTGGGAATTTCAACCTCTCTAGCGCCGGGACTCGTATCGCTAAGCCACTTCGTGGAGGCGGCGGAGGTAACGGCGTGGATACTATGGGGCCGAGCATTCCAACCATTGGCAATATCCAGCAGGGCGAAGCCAGCGGTAGTAAACGGAGTAGTTGGTTTTTCTCGCAAAAGTAGCTATAATCTTAGATGTATATGCCCGTGGCAAAGACGGGCTAAAGATAGTAATAAAAAGATTGGATTGCTAAATAAGTATGTATATTATACTGTATTAAACCTATAAGTATATAATTAAGTAAAGGAGTTAGTGCTCTGATTATCTTTATATACCCAAAAACTAGCTAATAGACTATAACTTTTATATAATATACTCTAGCCCTTGTATTACTATAATAAAAGAGCTTAATATAATTAATATAGTAGGTCTTAGTAAGTAATAAGTAACCTATCCTACTAACGCGTATCTAGAGCCGAATACTACTAATATTATATAGACGTATTGCTTATATTAAGACTAAGAGGTAGTATATTATTAGGCAAAGAGGCGTGATATTCTAACGATGTTATTTAGGTATTCCGACTATAGGTCTAATTACTAATGTATTATAATCTTCCTACTAATATTATTATTGATCTACGTCGTTAACTTGCGTTATTAACCTATATCGTTAATGCAAAAGGGGCGCTTGCCGCTAACTTGTTATAGAAATAAAATAATCGTAGGCATAGGCGTGGAAGCCGAAGAGAGAGGAAGACGGAGGCGAAAAGGTAGAAGAAGAAGAAGAGTTATACTATTGCTTTAATTAAACGAATAAGCTATCTATTAATCAATCTAAGCGATGAAATTAATCTAACTTAATAAAAGAGGTTAGGGTGGTTTACGTCTACAGTTACTAAGGGTCTATATCTAAACTATAGTCAGAATATCTTAGTGATATAGTCGGAATAACGGGCCTTTAGAAAAGTATACTAAGATATTTTAACCCTATAGCTGCTACTATATTTATTCCGATTTTATTCTAAGCGCTTAAAGTCTATTTTATAAAATTACTTATATCTAAACTTAATAAGATTTATAATACAAGTCGGTTAGTATATTTTGAAGTTAAGACTTATTTATTATTTATTCTAGGTAATTATTATAGAGTAACCCTATCTATATAATCCGATAAAGCACCGGATCTTCTAGGTAATTATATTACGCCCCTAGTGGGTCGTCGTGATATTATATTTAGACCGCGGGCACTTATAGAGATTTCTCCTTTCTTTCGTTTTTCTGCGTAGCTTTAGATAAGGTGATTATTAGGCCTTACTTTATAAATAACTCGTGACTAGCCGCTTATATATCCAAGGTTTAGCGAAGCCTACGCGCTGCGCGAAATAAAGATAAATTACTACTATAATTAACCACCACTTTCTAGCGCGCCGTCTTGTTTTACGTGTGAATCGCCTAAGGTAGCGGAGCAAAGGAGGGATATTATTAATCTCCTATAGACTTAGGTCGCGACTCTAACTATACAGATCTAAAATGAATAGAATACTATTAACTAATTACTATAAGCGATATAAAACTAATAATAAGCGATACGAGACTAATAAAAAAAATCTAAAACTAATAATAATCGATTAACCTATACCTAGCTCTTCTTACTAAGAAGGTTATATAAAGATAATAATCTATAACGCCTATATATACGCCAGCCCTAATCCTAGCCTTTATAACCGTATTCCCTACACTAAACCTTTGAATAAGGGCACTCTTCTTATTATAGAAGTTTAATAGTAAACGCTTAGAGGATCTAAGTTAGTTCTTTAAGATTCGCAAGAAGCTATTACTAGACTAGCACCTTTTCTAAAGCCCTTACAAGAAATGGTATTTCGTTAGCGCTTATCTAGATAAAGGACCTCGCTAAGTCATTGCCTTCTTTTAGGCTTTAGACGGGACTAATAGCTAATATAACACTAAAGACCTCGTTAACTGCCTTAATAAGATATAATGTATATAATGGTATTAACGAATAGCCTTATACGGCTTACGCTCTTAAGATATTCTACTAACGCGACAGACTAAGTATTCGGGAGCTATATCCTAGGGTTTAGAAGATAACTAGTTATCGCGAGTAATAGCTAATAGTAGTAGTAGTAGTAGTAGTAGTAGTAGTAATAGTAGTAGTAGTAGTAGTAGTAGTAGTAGTAGTAGTAGTAGTAGTAGTAGTAGTAGTAGTAGTAGTGGTAGTAGTAGTAGTAGTAGTAGTAGTAGTAGTAGTAGTAGTAGTAGTAGTAGTAGTAGTAGTAGTAGTAGTAGTAGTGGTCTTTTTCATCGTGTTATCTCTCTATCTAGAGTAAAAGACGCCTAAAACGGCTGTCCTCCTTTATATTATAAGTAAATACAGTATTTATATAGTGTCTCGCACCCTAGTAGTATACAGGTGGTATAGTATTTCTCTATGAAATATAATAAAAATATAGCAAAGTAAAGAACGTAAGGAAAATCGAAGATAGAGGGAGAGTATTATATGCTACTATAATTGCCTATAGCGTATAGGAGGAAGGGCTCGGGATTTCGGTTAAGTTATAGGGTGCGTAGAATAGCGGGGCGTTAAATACCCTCCGGTTATATAATAGTGGTGATACTGTATATTACCGGCTTTAAAGGCCTATATAGTGGTTACCGGGGCTTAAGTCTGATGTAGCCACTGGTCCTATAAGTGAGGCAGGCTAGAATAAAGGCCCTAAGCGCCGGTCCGGGGGGAGCGTTCTAAATGCGTTAATTTACGCAGGTAGACGTGGAGGGGGGATAATTCTATTAGTCCAGGGGCCCGTATCTAGGGCAGACCTTTACGAAGAAAAGGGTTAAATAAAGGTATTATATAAAGGTAGGTTATTTATACCCGAGTTATTATACTATATATTAGCGGCGCCCTATCCATAGGATTAGTATGCTACAGGCCTTTCTATAGAAGAGTGAGTGGGCGGGGTTCTTAAGTTTACTATAGGAGTATATTATATATATATCCTAGTAGTTAAAGCGGTTATAATACGCTATAAAGTCTCTATAACTAAAACGGGCTACTAATAGCTTATATTAGTACTATACCCAGAAAATAAATATAACTATATACGGTATAGTACGATATACGAAACCTCCTATAAGTCAGAGACTTCCTAAGTCCTTTAGAGTCCCCCAGGGACCTCCTAAGTCCTCCAGAGTCCCCCAGGGACTTCCTAAGCCCTCCAGGGACTTCCTAAGTCCTCCAGGGACTTCCTAAGTCCTCCAGAGTCCTCCCGAGTCCCCCGGGACCCTAGGTGGACTCACAGACCTCTAGGTAGGCCCACGGACCTTCAGGTGGACCCATAGACCTCTAGGTAGGCCCACGGACTTTTAAGTGGGCCCATAGACCTTCAGGACCTCCGGAATAACCCACGGACCTTCAGGACCTCTGGACACCAAATCAGTAGCTTGAATAAACCGCAGGAAAGGACTATATATATCAGGCTGCCCGCCTCCCTCTTCCTTTCCTTTTTCTCTCTCTCTCTGTATCTTACTTCTACAGTCTTCACAGTCTTCCATAATTCAAACTGCCTCTTTTGCTCTAGATCTTCCTCTTCCGTTCCATCTCTTCGTGACCGTTATAAAGCTTATATAGCGGTTACCTTTCTAGGGTAAGGAGTTCACTTAATATTAGACTATAAGGCGCTTAAGTGTTTTATAACTAAACGTTCCCTTACTAAAAGGTCAAGTCGCTAGGCCGGTAAGCTAGCTTAGTGTAACTTTATATTAAAGTACCGGCAAAGTACTTAGAACTTCGTAGTAGACGTGTTATTATATCGCGAATAGGACGCTCTAAAGGATAATTCGGATAATTAGAAATAAGGACGGGTAATCTAATTAATCCCTAACTCCGCGATCCCTATAACCGCTCTTAAGCCGGCTATATAAAGGATATCCGGTAAGTGTATATTCGATATAAATAGGTTCGAGTTATTCCGACTATACCACTTGGTTATTCCGACTGTAGTTTAGACATAGACCCTTCGTAACCATAGTCGCAAACCACTTCGACGTCTTTTTTTATTAATTTGATTGCTCGGACTTAATTAACAGATAGCTTGTTTGTTCGATCGAGCTAGTAGCAGCAGTAGCAGTAACTCCTTTGTCTTCGTCTTCGTCTTCGTCTTCGTCTTCGTCTTCCACGTCCACACCTATGCCCACGCGACCGCGGCTATCTTATTCTTACTTTATATAACGAGGTAACGGAGCGCGCTGCCTGTATCTGTAGATTAACGACGTAGATTGACGATATACATTGATAAGGAAGATTGGTAGGAAGATTACGAAGGGTCTATGTCTGAACTACAGTCGGAATAACCAAGTGGTACAGTCGGAATAACTCGAACCTATAAATATAGACCTTTAATAACTCTAGGTTAAGACCTTAGCGACTAACCCCTAGTACCAAGGGGTTCTTACCGCGATTACTATAAAAGCTCGCAGCTTCGACCCGTCCCTTAGGCTAAAGTTATGGATCGCGGAAAATTCTCTAAACCTAGCAGGATATATAACCTTCCAGGACCGCCTCTAGGTCCCGGGCTCTAGGGATAGCTCGCCGCTAAAAGGATACTTAGTATAAGCGATCTATAACTTTATTGTTAGCGGCTACCCGGGCAGGGAGAATATAATTACTATAATAGCCTAATAGTTCTTTTAGCTAGGTATAAATAAGGATATCCGGAAATTTATCTATAACTATAATCTATATAATAGGAGTAACTAATAGCAGAACGTAAAGCGTAGCCTACTAAAATCATTACCTATACCGGAGCGGATCTATAGTTACCTCGCGATAGACTTTATAATAGATTTACTATTTACCGGCGAGGGTAAGGCTTATTACTTATAAATAATTACGGACCGGTTAATAAAGTCCGTAACGCTAAAAGCGAAAAAAATAATAAAAGTAAAAGCTGATATAGAACGGTTCCTAAATTATTATTTCCGATTCTATAGTATACTCCTTTTAATTACTAGCTATAAGGGCTCGAACTAGACTAATAGGTTCTAGCGATAATTATATAAGCTTATAGAGATTAAGCAGCGATTTAGTATAGTATACTATCCATAAACCGATAAAGGACCTAAGAGACTAAACTCAGCTATCTAAGCCTACCTTCACGCCTTTATATACTACTCCTAGGACGATTAGGGTCGCTTATTACCCGCCGCGTAGTTATCGCTTAATAGCAGGAAAAGCTTAATAACCTAGATAAGCCCCTTCTTCCTAGAACACGGGTTCTATATTAACCCGATCTAAATCCACGACCTATCGCCTATATACCTAAAAAAAGCCGCTATCTATAACCTACTAAGTCGCTTATAAGGAGCTATAGAATTCGCGTAGGCTATTATAGCCTCGAAGTAACTATAAGATAAAAAGACCGCGAATAAGCGGCGACTCCTGGCGGAACGCTTTAAGGTAAGAGACCTCGCCTAGCTATCTATAGTAAAGTACTCCACGCTTAGGCCCTTAAAGAAACTAAGCTAGCTATATTAGAAGTATAAAGTAACGAAAGTAATTAACTCTTATATTATCGAATTAGATATCGCCTTTAGGATATATCCCCGCTTTTATATTAATATTCTAAAGCGAGCTAGCGGCGACCCCTCCCCGGGTACGTCGTGGCTAACCCCTAGCCTAAACTAATTAGCGATACCATTTATAGTGATAAGGAATAGGAGGTAAATAATATCCTATATACACGGAATAAATGATAAGATCGCGGCGTCTAATAGGAGGTGTTAGTATATTAAATATGATATACGGAACCTATATAAGAACTACTAGACGCTATATAGAATACTAAAGCGTTAGACTATTTTAAAGTAAAATACGGCCTAGAAAATAAACGTAACGGCCCTTTATAGGAATATACTATAAGGAATGTATAAGGATAAATCTAACTTAATATAAGGGCAGTATAACCTATAATTATGAGTTAATTAAAGGGGGGGAAATTACGGGCCCTCTTACCGGTTTCTAAGGAGATAAATAATATCTTTATGAAGGACTTTAATTAGTAGTATTACCGCCTAAGCCCTCCTTACTATTATTATTACTGCTATTAGTAACGGGACCGCTACGTCCCTAAAGAGCAGCGAGGATACCCTTTAGGAGGCGTATCGTCGCGGCGCCCTGCTCGCGAACCTCTTAGTAGAGGGCCTTTACCTTATAGCGGAGACCCCCGCCGTTACTAATAGGGACGGGGGCGGGGTTAGCGTTAGTGGGGGCGGTGGTAATAATAGGGGTAGGGGCTATAGCGGGAGCGGGCGCAGCGGTAGGTGTCACCTTAGATAAAGAGGTATAATAATCGCTATAAGCTAACTTAAAGGCCTCGCGGAGCTAGACTAGAGTTAGTAGCGACCTAAAAAAAGACTTAGAGATACTTATATTATCATTATTAGAATTATTATATATAGTATAACCCGCGTTAACTATAGGCTTAATAAATTTAATAGCGATAACGGGGAGCTAAGAAGGTTAATCGTGATATCCTAGCCTATAAATTATAGTAAACTTATAGGGCGGCACGTATAGGATTTAACGGCGTATTTATGGTATTTAGGCTTATTATAGGCCGCGCCGGGCCCGGATTAATTATAGTATATCTAATTAAATTTCTTTTTAATACTACCGATATAATCGGTATAGGGGCGGTAAAAAGCCTTATAGAGGCGGCTAGGGGAATAGACTAAACCGTATTATCGCTTATAAGGCGATATAGCCTATTAGAGAGTTAGTAAGATTCTTATAGCGAAGTACTAGGCCTTATTACACACCTCCTATTTAGCTAGGCGCTTACCGATATTCGCTGTATAAGTAAGGGCTTCTTCGGCTATGCTCTTAACAGATTAACTTTATTGCTTATTACTAGAGATAGGGAGGTGGGGCGCGATATCGCTAGGGATAGGGGCTTTTATAACACTACCCTTATAGGCGTTATAGGTATTATAGCGGGGGGCGGCTATCGATATGCACGCTATTAGCTATAACCTAACTAAATTAACGCGGAGGCTTATTAAGAGACTTATAATAGTTGATAGAATAAATAAAGTAATATAAATTATAAGATTAACTAAAAAACTATAAGGATAAAATAATTATACCGCGAGTTGGTAAGGAGCGATAAGGTTCTTAGTATAAAACTAGTAACAGAGCTTACTACTCAAACAATATTATAGGCTTATAGGAAGAAAAAGTAACTATAAATAAAAGACTAGGCGAGACTATACTTATACTATGATATCGAAGTATAGAATATAATAAAAGCCTATAAAGCTATTTATCATAGTAGTTTACGAATAAAGAAGAAGGAGTAACCGGGCGTTATTTAATATAACGGGTAGGCGCTCGGCGTAGCGCGGAGCGCTAGCGACTTATAAGAAGAGTCACCGCGAACACTCCACGACCCGAACCTGCCCGACGTAAGGGAGGATACACGCCTCTCTTATAACGCGTTTAGATAAAAGGAATCGGGCCTTAGTTATTACGGCGCTAAGGGGGGAGGAGGGGGGTAATATCACGGGTTAACCCCCGAATTTTTAGTTTCGGTATAAGGCCGGAACCGCTAACTACCGCGTAGGCCCGACGCTCGGACCGCGCGCTACCCTTACCGCGGGTTTATATAAACTTAGTAAATCCTATACTCCTCAGTAGACCTTTTCCTTCTTCTCTTTAATTCTAGCTAATATAATCATTCAGCCTTACTTAGTGCGATTAACCTATAACTAGCCGCTTCTAGTAGATACCTCTATTTATAATAAATGAAAGACTAAAAAAGGTACTTAATATAAGAATCACGATAAAAGCTTTTAAAAGTGGGTAGAAGGAAGACACTATATTGCCTATAACTGCTATAACTAATATATCCACGAGAGTAAAAGCGTCCTATTATAGCGCCGGGCTTATAACTATTAGCATACTAGAATCGTATAATATATAGCTTATATTTATTACCGCCTATAAAATAATACTAGCCTATAATAGTAAATATATAGCTAAAAGTATAGTTTTTAAAAACCACTACAGTATATCCAGCGGAGGTACCCCTAAGATCAGAATAGCATACTATACTATTAGTAATATACCCAGAAAATACATATATCTATATACGGTATAGTACGATATACGAAACCTCCTATAAGTCAGGGACGTCCTGAGTCCTCCAGGGTCCTCTCAAGCCCCCCAGAGACTTTCTAAGTCCCCCAGGACTTCCTGAGTCCTCCAGGGTCCTCCCGAGTCCCCCAGGGACTTCCTGAGTCCTCCAGGGTCCTCCCGAGTCCCCCGGGACCCTAGGCGGACCTACGGACCTTTAGGTCGGCCCACGGACCTTTAGGTAGACCCATAGACCTTTAGGTGGACCCACGGACCTTTAGGACCTTCGGGGGAACCCACAGACCTCTCGAGCTCTCTAGGAGCCCACGGACCCTCGCCTATACTTCTAGGGTCTAAACGGACTCTCGCCTATACTTCTAGGGTGCGAATACTAAATCAGCAGCTTAAATAAATCGAAGGAAAGGGTTATATATACTAGGCTGCCCGCCTCCCTCTTCCTTTACTTTCTCTCTCTCTATATCTTACTTTTATAGTCTTTATAGTCTTCTATAATTCAAACTGCCTCTTTTCCTCTAGATCTTCCTCTTCCGTTCCATCTCTTTATAACCGTTATTGTTAGTACTATACCCAGAAAATAAATATACGGTATAGTACGATATACGAAACTTCCTATAAGTCAGGGACTTTCTAAGTCCTCCCGAATCCCCCAGGGACTTCCTGAGTCCTCCAGGGTTCTCCCGAGTCCCCCAGGGACTTCCTAAGTCCTCCAGGGTCCTCCCGAGTCCCCCAGGGACTTCCTGAGTCCTCTAGGGTCCTCCCGAGTCCCCCGGGACCCTAGGTGGACCCACGGACCTCCAGGTAGGCCCACGGACCTTTAGGTAGACCCATAGACCTTCAGGTGGACCCACGGACCTTCAGGACCTTCGGAGTAACCCACGGACCTTCAGGACCTTCGGAGAAACCCATAAACCCTCACCTATACTTCGAGGGTCTGGATACTAAATCAGTAGCTTAAATAAACCGTAGGAAAGGGTTATATATACTAGGCTACCCCCCTCCCTCGTCCTTCCCTTTCTCTCTCTCTGTATCTTACTTCTGCAGTCTTCACAGTCTTCCACAATTCAAACTGCCTCTTTTCCTCCAGATCTTCCTCTTCCGTTCCATCTCTTCGTGACCGTTATAAAGTTATAAAGGTTATAAGCCCGGAAAAGCAAAGGAATTTCCAGATCCCCCTTTTCTTTTACCCTCGAAGTCCTTTTTAAGTAAACTCTACCCTCTAAAGTCCTTTCCAGGCCGCTAGTAACCAGCTCCACCTCTAAAGCCCTTTTTAGGCCACCTCTAAAGCCCTCTTTAGGCTAGCCCCCTTTTCCCCTTTTCCCTTTTTCCTTTTCCAAAAAAACGGAAAAATATCATAACGGGACCCCGTTCCGAACAGTTAAGTCTTAGCATCCATACCCCCTGTATACTAGCTATACCGCCCCACTATACTCCTATAAAGGCTATAATATTACGTGGCTTATAAACCCTAGTCTCTAAAAAAAGCCAATCTCTCCTTCGTGATATAGTCTAACCCCTGTTTAATTATATTAAAGGTACTTGCATTACTTGCCTTATTAGGCAACTAATGAATCCTCTCGAAACGTACCTTTACTAACACACCCGGGCCTTATATAATCCAATCAAAAACATATAAATATGGGTCGATAAGATAACAACTATAATATATAACGTATTACACTATAACGCCCCTATACTGGCCTTACGCTTATAGTAGCCGTACGTACTTCGTATATAACGTACCTACGCTGCGTGGCGTGGGAGGCATTTTATATAGAGTCGTTGACGCGCTATTAGTTGCTTGCTCGTTAAGGAGCTATAAGGTGGATTAGCAGGATACTAAGTCCCCCTGGTTTAGTATATCTAAACCCCTGTATTTTACATAGAAAAAGCCCTGCTCTTAATGTATCTACTTGTACTCTACTCCGCTTATTGTCGTGGTACTATTGGTTCATTTAGATCCGTATATACACCACTAACAATTAAACAGGGGTTAGAGTGTATATAAGAAACAGCTCCACTTTTTTAATATCTGTAAACTATACTACTACGTGGCCCCACTTTTCCCCGCTTTAGACCCACTTTTCACCCCTATATCTAACCCCTGAGTAGCGGTAAAGGGCAGCCCCCTGCTCGGTATTTATTATTCACCTAACCCGATTAGGAAGGCGGCGGGCCCGCGGCGCCGCGCCTACGAAATTAGTCTCCGTGCCTAAGTTCCGGTATATCGCGATAAAAAATAGATAAGGGAAAATCTCTTTAACTCACACCTTATACTTAATTTATAAATTCACTGCTATTTTTAACCCTATTTACATTAATTCCACGGAATTTTAAGGCCGTAAAAACACACGATATCCTTCCTTAGTCCGAAGCGCCCCACGCCGCTAATAGCGGATACTAGCGAAAAACTACTCGAGCTCGTTAAGGCGTATCACCACGATATCGGCTTTAGCGTTATACGGCAGTAAACCAGAAGGCGCGCTAACAGTGAAGTCTTCCGCGTTACCCTTAGGTGTACCCGTGGCGGCCAGGTCCGGGAATCTAAAGCCACCTTTAAACAGGCTAAAATAACGAAAATCGGATATACTTAGATAGCAGAGATAGTCTTAATTAGGGAATAGTGGCAGTTTAATACTATCGCCGATAGGCGCTTTTATAACCACCCGCCTTTTACGTATAACGTCGCTTCTGCCTTTACGACGGCGAGGTCTGATTCTTAAAAAGCCGTTAGAGTATCGCGGATTAAGGATATAGTTAAGTATCTCTCCGGGCTAGGTAAACTAACCGCCTCAGAAATAGCTAGGCAAATATAGTAAAAGCTTAGGGCGGATCTCTCTAGGCGCCTCTTAATTAGCGAGCAGGATATCCGGAACTATTAGCGGCAGTTAAAGGATCAGAAATCCAGGCCTTTTTTTGCTACGCAGTATTTCCTCGAAAAGCTATAATAAGAAGAGTCAGGCGCCTGCTATCTAGCGTACAACGTTAACAGGGAGACTAGTCGGATCGATATAATATTTTAGACTTACCGAGTATATATTAAATACTAGTAACGTAATCCAGAGCTACTAATAATAGATTACACCTATTCTATTAGTAAAAAATATCGAAGATCCTTAGATTATTAGCCAGAAACTAACCTCGACTTAACCGCTATTAATTTAGGTAAACCGGTTTAATATACCCTTATTCGAGGTTACTAGCGTGGTAGCCGATTATAGTTTGTTTAACTACTGCTTTACCCTAGTCTTGAGGGAAAATCACGAAGCGTATACGTGGCTTTATAAGCAGATTTAAGTCGTTGTCTCGGCAGAGACTATCTAACTTCCTTCTGCTATTATAACGGACTTCGAAAAGGCTCTAAAGAATACGCTAAATAGCGTTTTCCCTTCTATACCGTAATAACTCTATACCTAGCATATCATAAAGAATATAGCTTTAATGATTAGGAAGAAGTGGGATAGGCCGCTTAAGGGAAGTAGCCTTATCGGGTCTCGAGGTAAGTTCACGATAATTCTTTTAGTGTTTTAGCCGTTTCTACGTGTAATACATGTATTAAATAGTATCGTGTATATACGATATTATTTATACGTGTATAATATTATTTATATACGTTAACGAGTTTTTCGAGTCTATAATTGGTTAGAAGTTCTATACCTTACCTATTCGGGCTAGCGCACTAAAAAATTTTACTTACCGACCTATATAATCATAGAATAACAGGAATAGCCCGAGGACGCGTACGAAGCCGTTACTTAAGAAGAGGACGATACGAACGTAGCTACGTTATAATACGTCGATTTAGACGTTAATACGGACGACGCCCTCGAAGATCTTACGGCTACGGATAGCCGGTATACTTAAACACAGCTAAATACGCCTATTTTCGTATCTAACCAGTGCGATGGTATAAGCCCTAATACGTTCATAGACTTATAGAAATCCTGTGTACATATACCGACGGAGGAGCTTTTTAATCGAAGCTAGGGATCCTTAAAAAGATAGTTCCACGCAGAGTAACCTAGTAGGTTATACTAACCACCACCTATTTAATCGCTACTAACTATTATAGATCTTATTAGCTATCTCGAAAAGGCCTACCTGCCGTGGCGAGACCAGTTCTATGATTACGCTATAAAGCGCTTCCGTAACTACGGTATCCGGGCTATAAGCCGAACAGAGTCTACTCACGCTAAGCTAAAAAAGAGCCTCCGAAATCGCCTCTCCGATCTTAAATAATTCTCGATATAAGTGTAACGCATAGTGGAGCGTAAGGACGAACGGTTAAAGATTAACGTGGCTAAGGCGAGTATCTACCATGTTAAAAAGTATAGAGACGAACCCGCCGTAACTAACCTAGTCTTCGAGGTTATAGTAAAGGCCCTCGATCTTATCTGGCAATAGTATCTGCCCGTAAAGGAGGCTATCACGAAGTCCACGACCCTGCTAAGGTGTATAGGGAGCTTCTGGGCGTAATACGGCCTGCCCTGCCGCCACGAGATTTTCAGCTACTTAATTAGAATAAGGGCGCTATTTAAATATGCCGACGTTAACCCTTACTAGTAGGTAGACTAGAACCTCGTAAGTTCTCTGATCCTTAATCTATTCTTATCTTCTAACCGTTTTCCTACCTATTTTAGCCCGAAATCCGAGAAATACGTAAAAGGACCCGAATCCTTAATCCTCTGCCTGTCCGATTACCCCGGAACTAACTACGACCGCTACCTGCTATTTATAGCGTTCCTGCTTCGTAACGGCGTACTACTATATAGCGTCGCCTAGCTTTATAATAGCCTAGGGCTTATAACCCTAGGGCTCGGAGCGGCAGGATATTATCGCAGCATAAGTAGGATAAGCCGAGGTAGCCGCGTAGGAGGAATAATAGGACTACGGAGGAGGTGGCTGCTGCTATTACAGTATAAACCGCACGGTAAATTCTAAGTGAATTAACTGCAGGTTCTACACGTATTAGGCAGTCCAAGGTATTTCGTGGGAATATCTCTAGCCAATTTCAGTGGCCAGCGTCTTAGTAACCTCTTCTAGCTCCTTAGCACTAGTATTAATTTTTTACTCCTACGCTGCCTCCGCTAATAGAACCACCGCTATTGAACTAGTAGGCGCCGGGCAGTGAATTTTAGGTCTAACCATAGCGGCAGTATTAATCTAGATAGTGGCAGCTATAATATTAGGTTTTGTTTAAGACATATAGTTCAGAAATAGATAATAATATAGGTAATTTAAGTTAATTTTGGAATCCTGCGCCTTAGTTAATTCGCGACTCCAACTACTTCGTCGTCTTTTTTATCGCGATATACCGGAACTTAGGCACGGAGACTAATTTCGTAGGCGCGGCGCGGCGGGCCCGCCGCCTTCCTAATCGGGTTGGGTGAATAGCAAATACCGAGCAGGGGGCTGCCCTTTACCACTACTCCTAACCCCTTAGGTAATCAGAACCAGAAATCGGGTAATTCCACTTCTCCCCTTCTAATACTAGCAAAAAGACCACCGTTTTAAAGCTAGGAAGATAACCAGTAAGGATTTTATCCCCCACGGTTAAGAAACTATAAGGCAGTGCCGATATTCCTTTCTAGAGGATATCTATACATGCTTATTTTACCTATAAAGGGAAATTCCTAAACGATATAACCAAACCTCTTCAGAATCCCTCTTAGAAGCAGAAGGAAGACTCTCTTAAGACTACTAATAAAATACTCTCCACCCTTTTTAAAGGACCTCTCGCCCAGGTTTAAGGCCTAGAATTAGCCCACGAAGTCTAGGAAAAGCTAAAAAGCCTATACGAAAGGAAAGGCTTCTAAGCTGATTTTAATACCCTAGGAACCCTTTTTAATAATTCCCCCTTAGACTATAAAACCCTCGAATCCTTCCTATATAAGGTTAAAGATAATCTAATAGCTCTAGAAGGAAGGGAAATTTCCTTTCCTAATAAGGTGATTTATACGTGGATTCTTAACGCCCTCGATAAGGGATACGACTCTATCACTAACCGGATTACTTAGTCTCTTCGTTATAATATCCAGAGCTATACGCTAGATAAAATCTTCACTAAATTAATAAACGCCTCCCGGAAAATAAAGCGTTCTCTAGTAAATAACACTCTCCTTATTAAAAGGTCTAAAAAACCCTGGAAAAAGAGTAAGGGGCTATTCTATAAGAACTATAAGAAACCCGGCCACGTCTCCTCTAACTACTATTTCCTCTACCCAGATAAGACTCCTAAGGGCTGGGTTATAAAGGAAAATACCGGAAAAAAGCAGCAGAATCGGGTCTCTAAGAGCACTAAGTCCCCCTCCTCCTGTTCCTCCTCTAGGGGCAGATCCAGGTCCCTAAATCTCTATATAAGAAAAGGGAGGACGCTATTATAGCTCTCTTAAAGAACTAACTGCTTTAGACGCTCATAAAAAACAAGGATTCTGTGAATATAATCCTTAAAAAGCAACCTAGAGAACACGAGGAAGAAGAAGATAAATCGATTATGTTCGAAGACGTCCTCCCGAACCCGGAAGCCGAGGATATAATAAACGTTAAAGAAGTAAATATAATAACCGAAAATCCCTAAAATACTCTAAATATTAACCTAAATATAGGTAGGATAGTTAAAAGGATTTTTAGAATTCAGGCAGAAAATAGGTTTAGTTTAGACTTAAATTTTTATATAGATACCAGAGCTACCTCCTATATAATAATAAATAAATCTCTCTTCTCTATATATTAAACCACTACCAGGCTCGCTAGTTAGGGAAAAGTAAATATAATAAAGATAACAGGTATAGGAAACTGTATTACAAAGTTTAAAGATACTAGAAAAACACTGTTTCTAAAAGAATGCCTTTATATTCCTGAACTAGGAACTAATATAATAAGTCTCCTAAACCTTGATAGTAAAGTCAGAGGTTTATCTGGTAATAAACAGCTTATTCTTTTTAAAAACAAATTAGTAAAAGAGTCCCTTTATATATATATAAAAGCTAGACTCTTTAAAGGACTCTACTAGGCTGCAGCTAGGCTAGTTATCCTAAAAAGTAGGAATAAAGAAATAAATATAATAAAGGAAATCCTATAAAGCCCAGAACAAAGAATAAGGAAACAAAGAAACCAGAAAAATCTGGACCTTTAGAAACAAAGAGACCAAAATAATAAGAAAAGAACCGTAAAAATAAAGGAGACTATATAACTATAGCATAACAGAATAGGCTATATAAATCCTATAGCCCTAAAAAACCTATATAATAATATCTCTCTCTTTAAGGACTTCAAAGTATCAGAACAAGAAATCATAGATAGGAACAGCTATAATACCTGCCGCCGTAGTAAGGCTATTATACTAGCTAATAAAGATTTAGTGAATAAATATAAAGACTTCTCCTACATCGAAAAGGTATATATGGACCTCTACGGCCTAATAGAACCAATAACTTATAATAAGAAGCGCTGGATCCTACTAATTATAGACCGTTCCACCCGGTTCCTCTAGGTAAAATTACTGCCTAATAAATCAGAAGCAACCGTCGTTCTAGCTATAAAAGAGTGCAAAATAGCAGTAAAAAATAATAACTACGATATAAAAATAAAAGAAATAGATACGGACGGTGGAAAGGAGTTCATAAACGCCTCTTTTAAACGTTTCTTTTAAGGCGTAAAACATAATATAAAACCACTATATACCCATAAGACTTAAGACTCGATTAAAAGAGCTATTAGAACTATAATAGAAAAAGTCTATAGCCTGCTTCTCCACTTACGACTACCTAGATACCTTTAGGGTGATACTATATACTTAGCAGTATATATATACAACAGGACCCCAAATTCAGTCATAGGTTTTAAGACCCCTTTTAAGATAGTTAAAAAGAAAAAGCCTAATATAAACCATATTCGAGTCTAGGGCTTTATAGCCTACTATAAAAACAACGACCCGAATCAGAAAAGATTAGATAGCAGAGCTATTCGTGGTGCCCTTATCGGTTTTCACGATTATAACTATAAAATATATAACCTAGTCTTAAGAAGAATCGGTTAGTTTAGAGATATATATATACTTAAAAATCAGTTTATACACTCTTCTTTAGACCTCAATACTAGTAATATCTCTCTCTAAGAAGAACTGGTTTCTAACCTAGGGCCTTATTAGCTTGTAGAAAAAAACTATACAACAATAGGTTTTAAAACGACCTTTTAAATCTATCTAAACCAAAGAAGAGAATAATAATAGCCTATAAAATAGACCGAGGAGTCTACAAGCAGTAACAGGCCACGATAACCCAGATATAAATACTCGTAATAGGCCTAAACATACCGGCCAATCTAATATATAAGTTAAAATACCTTCGAAACCGAGTTTAGCTTTTAAAGACTATATATTAGTCGATAATAAAAATAATAAGCGCTTATTATATTTAATAGAAGATACCACTCTCGGAAACCTATAGTTTTAAATAGAGCCTTACTACCTCTTAACTATAAACTCTCTATTAGAACCAGCTACCTATAAAAGGGCTATGCAAAGCTTAGATAAATCATAATGGATAGACGCTATGGTAGCAGAAATAACAGAACTAGAAAGAAGAAAGACCTAGGATTTAATAACTATAAAAGATACGCCCCTTGATAAAATAAAGGAAAAATACAACGTTCTAGGCGGACGATAGGTCTATAAAATAAAACTAAATAATAAAGGAGAACCAATAAAATATAAAGCAAGATAGGTTATACAAGGCTTTAATTAAGTACTCGGAATCGATTACTTAGAAACCTTTTCTATAACTTATAGACCCAAAATATATAGACTTACCTTCCTAGTAGGCGTTTCCTTAGGCTGGAAATTAAGGCAGTTCGACGTAACAAACGCTTTTATACATACTGATATAGATACTCTGATATATACCGTTTAACTAACGGGTTTTAAAAAACAAAGAGGAAATAGTATAACTATCTATAAGCTAAATAAAGCTTTATACGGCCTAAAACAGAGCCCTAGACTCTGGTATAACTTCCTAGTTAAAATCTTAGCTAAACTAGGCTATATAGTCTCCGAGTTTAATAAAGGACTCTTTCTATATTATAATAAAGGAGACCGAGCTATATTCCTCTGCCACGTAGATAATATCGTGGTTATAAGTCCTCTAGATACTATAATAGATTACTTTTATAAAGAGATATCTAAAGATATTTTACTAAAAAACTTAGGTGAAGTATATACCTTTCTAGGCAACGAAATAAATATAAATACAACCAAAAAGACACTCTCTATAAGCTAACTGCTATATACGAATAAAACACTAGAAAGGTATAATAAACAAGCTCTTAAAAAGGTAGATACCCTATATATTTATAAACAGGTCCTAATACTAAACCCTGAATAGGCGTTAATAGAAGATATAAAGAAATATTAATAAGAAGTAGGAGCTTTACTATATCTAGCTCTTCACTCTAGGCCCGATATAACCTATACTGTTAATAAGTGTGCCCGATATATAAGTAATCCCTGGAAGGAACACTTCATAGCGTTAAATAGAGTCTAGGCCTATATAAACGCATATCCTAATATAGGTCTTCTATATAACTATAAAAGAGATGACATATATATATACGGTTACTCAGATACCAGCTTTTCGGATATTCTTAAAGATAGAACGTCTACCGTAGGATATATATACTGCGTAGGAATAAATAATCCTATTAGCTAGACCTTATCGAAACAGACAGTCGTTGCTTTATTAACAACAAAAGCCGAATATATAGCTCTAACCGAGGCTATAAAAGAAAGAATCTATATATATAATTTATATACTAAACTTATAAATAACCTTCATATAAAATTCAGTAATAATAAACTAAAGATTCCTATTATTCTTATAGACAGCGAGAGTACTAAAAAGGTCGCTAAAAACCCGGAATTTTATAAAAGAGTAAAGTACATCGATAAACAGTTTCACTTCTATAGACAATGACTACAGGAAAATAATATAAAGGTAGTGTATATAAACACTAAATATAATATATCCGATATAATAACTAAAAGGTTACTAAAAGAGACTTATAATACACTCTGCGGCTATATAAACCTAGGTTATAGAGACGATACACTACCCGAATATAACCTAGTACCTTATAAAGAAATAAAAGAACTTAAATACTAGGTTTTTTACCTATAAACAGGTTTTCCAAGAATAAAATTAAAAAGGGGTTTTAACCGTTTCCCTTATACTATAACAAAGACAGAGGTTTTCTTTTTTTTCCTCGCTCTAAAAATATAGACTATAAAATAACTAGCTAAGCTATACCTATTATATAGGAGTTAGCTTACGGGGGGTATTAGTACTATACCCAGAAAATAAAGATGTCTATATACGGTATAGTACGATATACGAAACCTCCTATAAGTCAGGGACTTCCTAAGTCCTCTAGGGTCCTCTCGAGTCCCCCAGAGACTTCCTAAGTCCCTCAGGGACTTCCTAAGCCCTCCAGGGTCCTCCCGAGTCCCCCGGGACCCTAGGCGGACCCACGGACCTTTAGGTAGGCCCACGGACCTTTAGGTAGACCCATAGACCTTTAGGTGGACCCACGGACCTTTAGGTGAACTCACGGACCTTTAGGACCTTCGGGGGAACCCACGGACCTCTCGAGCTCTCTAGGAGCCTACGGACCCTCGCCTATACTTCTAGGGTCCGAATACTAAATTAGCAGCTTAAATAAGTCGAAGGAAAGGGTTATATAGACTAGGCTGCCCGCCTCCCTCTTCCTTTCCTTTCTCTCTCTCTGTATCTTACTTCTATAGTCTTTATAGTCTTCTATAATTTAAACTGCCTCTTTTCCTCTAGATCTTCCTCTTCCGTTCCATCTCTTCGTGACCGTTGTAAATATATAATACTCGATTATAACGAAGTGGCTTTATTAAGGACCTTAGGTATTAATAACTAATAGTAACTAAAGAGTAGATTATTAAATAGAGTTATATATATAAACACTATTTATATAACGACTAACTAGGAGGCCTAGACGAATTAATATTTAGCTTATAATTATAGCTAGTAGAGTATAGTAAAGCCGCTAAGCTCCTAAAGTACTATACCTATTATATATATATAATATAACGTATATATATCTTAAGTAATCCTCGTAGGATTATAACTCCTAGCCTTTTAAGCGAAGTTTAAGGATAGAATTAATATGTTAGTAAGGAGCATTAAGACGATAAGAATAGAGTAGATAGATTAAATAAATTAGTCCTATATAATAAGTGAAAATAGCTAGATTTTCTAACTTAAGATATATATATATACCAGGTATAGTACTTATAGACCTTAGTCACTTTGTTATAACCCCACTAAAGCGCCACGAGTATAAGCTGAATATCCAAGTATCTAGGTCTTCTAGATAATCCCCTTATATGAGTTTTGGTATCATAACAGATCTAGCCACCTCACCGCTTATAACCCGGTGGTTTGCTTTCGATGCTTGGATTGCCCCTAGGACTAATTTAGTCTGTAGCAGCTCGCCTGTATATAAATCTTCGCCTTTAATCCAAAGATTACTGAGTTCTTCCCTGTTGGGCATATACGCAATACAGCAGGCAGCCAAAACGGACTCGGGATCGAAGTCGACGGGATCGAGAACAACAATGGGTGACGGTTCGTTCCTCTTTGCAACTAGAGCGGAAACCCCTCCAGCAACCAGATCGACACAGTCCACACCCGCATCAGCTATAGCAGCCGAGGCCACCATAATGCAGCCAGATAAGACATTCATCATGTCCCAATCCCCATGGCCCTGGATGTGCGAGATTTCTCGCTCGAAATCTCCCTCGAGTACGGTGACTGTCACATCAAGGTTGCTTTTGGGCCAACGTTCGCCCATAATTGCGCCGCGAAGAGCCGACTCAAGATGGGCACTGAGGTCCCGCTCGCTGAAGTCGCGGAGATATCCTCTTCTCTGACGCGTAGCGAAAGGGGCATATTTGACATGCGTCGAAAGAACGAGGTGTGGCGAAAAAGCCGCGGACTTAGGGACAGCACGTGGACCATGTACAGTGCAGACAAGCTTCATCCCGCTTGCCGTGCGCGTAGTGCTCCCAAACGGGGTTTCCAGCTCGAGGTAGGCAGATCCAGAAGAAACAGGCGCAACACCTTTCTTCAGGACTGGCGTAGAGAAATTAGCTCTGAGAATACCAACTTGGACGATGAAGACGCACAGAGATTCCTTGTAGTCGTTGCGGGCCTTGTCCTCGGCTGATTTGAGGACAAGGCAGATTCGTCTTCCAAATAAACGGGTGGAATGGTAAGACCAGATGGCCCATTGATTCTTCGTCGATCTGCCATTCCCCAAATGATACCAGGTACCTGAGGTAGTTTAAGGGAAAACGCAGTGGTAGGTAGGCGGAGGGTTTTGGGGCGTAGGTAGTGTTACACAAACAGCGTAGAATCAAATTTAGCGGTAGATCTGGTAGGTGTCGAATACAGCATAGGGAGTCACAATGTAGAGATGTCGCCAATCTGCCAAAAGATAGCCTATGTGTATTATGTAATGTGCAGGTCGGTCTATATTGCAAACAGCGTACAACGTACACCTCTCCAAGGATTAAATACGTTAGTTTGTATACAATATGATATGACTGGATAAGGATCGGCAGTGGCCCCGCAGGTATAGGTACATCTAGATATAGCAGAAATACACTCTAACCCCTGTTCAATTGTCTGCGGTGTACTTGCGGATCCAAATAAACTAATAGTATCACGGCAATAAGCGGAGTAGAGTATAAGTAGATACATTTAAAGCAGGGCTTTTTCTATATAAAATACAGGGGTTTAGATATACTAAACCAGGGGGACTCCGTATCCTATTAATCCACCTTGTAGCTCCTTAACGAGTAAGTAACTGGCAGCGCGTTAATAACCCCGTAGGAACTACCTCCTACGCAGCGTACGTTATATATAAAGTACGTTATATAGCTGCTTTACGTTATAAGCGTAAGGCCAGTATAGGGGCGTTATAGTATACGTTATATATTATAGTTATTATCTTATCTAGACCTATATTTATACGTTTTTAATTGATTATATAAGGCCTGACTACGTTAGTACAGGTACCTTTCGAGAAGGTTCATTACTTACTTAATAAGGCAAGTAATACAAGTACCTTTAATACAATTAAACAGGGGTTGGACTATACTAACATAACGATGTATATACATCTATTCAAATTTTCAGTTCCTTAACTCAACACCATTAATACGAAGTACCTAGTCTGTATCACCGCCATCCCTCTTAATAACATAAGGCAGGCGTATAGGAGGCTAGGCGTTGATAGAGGTTATTGTGAAGAGCTTGTTCTGATAAATCTGTTGATATCTTTAAAATACGGATCGTTGAAAATATAATAAAGTTGTGACTGATTAATGTTAGAGTGTTGGTGTGTATATAGGCAGGAAGTAGTGATGGCTTCAGATATCATTTACCTGGTCCCATGCTGTCATACTGCTTTGTACCTCTCCATATAAATTCGTATATAAAGATACCGATCGGCGGTATAAACCAATGACTGCTTAGGATGTGGAACCAAGTCACAAACTAACGTATTTAATCCTTGGAGAGGTGTGTAACTCAAAATTGCGTATTTAGGCGATCGATGTTGTATAGGCTGGCCCGAAACAAGTACGGCACTAGTTGTTCCGGACCCGAAAATAGGAGTGGGCCTGCCGCAGGAACAAGGGCAGGATTTTAGTATATAGATCAGAGATTTCTATAGAGTTAATTAAATAAATAGATCGATCGCTTAATTTTATATATCTTAAGTTATATACTGTTTATCATAATTAAGAGTCTTATTTACTTAATAAGCTCTTAAAGCTATTTACGCCGAGCTGCCTATAGCTATAACCGCTATTATAACCTCGACTACGACTATCTATATAAGCCACGAAGATTAGGAGCCTTAGCGACGCCTTTATAAAGTTTAAGCTTATAGTAAAGCAGTCTAGAATTTCCTACGCCTTAACGATCTTTTACCCTGCCCGTAGCGAAGTAGCCGCCCTGAATTTACCTCCTACGCCTTTATCGCTAATATAAATAGGTAACCCGCTAATAACTCTAACTATTATAGGTTAAGGCCGCCTATATCGAAGACTACCGATAATATAAAGAAGATCATAAGGACTATAAACCCTCTTAGAAGGGTATTAACGCTATACTTAAGCGGGCTAAAGAGCCTATTATAGCATAAAGATAGAAGGCGTTTTTAGTAAATTAGGCTATAAGTAGTTGGGCTGTACGCGCGGAAGAGAGGAAAATCAAGCAAAAGCTGTTAAATTCGTACATCCGTAGGATTACTGCTTGTTGCTCAAGTGTGTGTAATTGTGTGTAAAGAACTGACTTCTAGGATTTCTTCCTGGACCCGGGGCTGGCAAAAGACCCTGGAAGATTGGGTCGCGACTATTACGTTAACAGCCTATATGATGGTTATCACGCCACGTTATTAGCTAAAGTAATAACCAAGATATCGTATTTACGCTACCCAGTATATTTATTATATATATATCGTAAGCTAAGTATATATACGCTGATAATAGGTATAGTATTATAGTATAGGTTACGCTGGTTATGAAGCAGACGTCTAGTTATATAGCTATAAGTATATACTGTTTATTTTAACTTAGATACTATACTCATTATTAGTATGATTATTACTTATTATATATATAATATTAATGTATTACTTTAAAGTTCTTAAGGAGAGAAGTATTATTATATAGACTTTTTAAGATAATAGGGTTTATATAGTCTATTCTATTAAACTATCGTTATATATTTTCCTTTATTTTTACTATTCTTTTCTTATTATTTTAGTCTCTTGGTTTCTAAAAGTCTAGATTTTTGCTTATTCTTTATTCCAACTATTATTCTTTTTCCATTATTATATTTCTTTGTAGGATTTCATTTATTATATTTATTTCTTTATTCCTACCTTTTAGGATAACCGGCCAAGTATAACAAGATAATCGTACACCCGTCGGGATATAGTCGGACGGATAGCCCCGTATATACTACCAACCTAAACCTATCTTATATATATTAAGGGATATAGTTTAATCCCTTAAGTTAAAGTCTTGGTTTAAAGTCAGCACTTAGTGAACGAATATACTGTGATTACTCTGCGATTCTAAGCTATTAAGCGTTTTCCATAATATCTTTCCCTTCACTAAAGTCTATACACTTTCCTTTCGTTATAATTCTCTAGCTTATATACCTTTAAGATCATTAGAACGAAGATACCACCGAGAAGGACTCGCGGAACGAGCGTCCCCATAGGGGGAGCTGGTAAAGCGGATACTGGGTAGGAAGCGCCTGCTATGCCTAAATCAATAATAACGGTGCCCGATTCGGAACGGGATGAAACCGAGGAGTCGATAGATACGCCGGTTATACTCGGTCCTAAGGATAGTGGTTTATAGGTTAATCGGCGATCCGTCGCCGGCCCCTTACTATCGATATAAGAGGCGTTAATTACGATATTCTTATAATACCCTTAATAATAAAGCGGAATCAATTACGTGATTATAAAGACGCTCGCTAAGCGATTAGCGCCCTAGCGCGATTACGAAAAACCGCTAGTATATAATTATAAGCTAATTCAAGAGTTATTTATAGTTATAGACATCGAGGACTAGGTAGTAGTAATTAAGGCCGGGAATTAGTTTAGGACTAGGGCCCCGGTGCTATAGTAGATCTAATAGGCTTTAATAAAACTCGAATATATCTTCTGAATATTCTAGAGGCGCTATATAAGGAAGATTATTAAGCTAATTTTTAACAATTTTATAGCATTTATTTAGAGAGAGTATCTAATCCGAGATATATAGCGGTATTATTCCTATAAAGAACTTTATAAGCTACGAATAACCGGCTATATAATACTGATAAATTTATTTAAATAGTAGGATAACCTATATAGATTATTAGGCTAGGAAATAAGCGGAAGCGAAGACCGTGCCTATAACTATTTTTGTCGGCTGCCTTTATATATTAAAGATAAAATACGGCAGTGAAAAACCGAGCTAGATAAGGCTGTGATACTAGCGTAAAAAGGATAACTGTTTTAGAATATAAGCCCTATCGAGAAGGCGAGTAGTAAGCGATCGGATACCGGTTATAAAAGGACCCTATTGAACTTCTAGTATTCGGATAGCTGCTTTAGTCGGGGGAGTACTCCTGTAATAGGTCGCCGTACGCCCGCCGATAATAAGACTATAGACTCGAAGGGGGCGCTCCTTATAGGTTAAAAGGCCTTAGGCATGGCCCTAGAGCCTTCGTAATAAGTATAGTCGGGTATACGTGTATTTATTAGCGAGTACTATAATTATAGTAAAACGGGTTACCGTTATAATGACTATTATAATAATAAGGAAGGGTAGATAACCCATAATGGGGCGGTAAAGAGTTACGCCTATATTAGTAATGTGTATACTATATATAATAACCTTAATAATAATATTCGAGCTAGGAAACTCTATTTATCGGGAAACGAGTTAGCGTAAACGGGGGAGCCGAACCTATACCCTACGATTAGCCGGCGATCGCTATAAGCGAGGTAGCGAGATTAATAGCGATAGTAGTTCGCTATAGAAAGGAGATTAAGTTTAGCGAGGACTTAGATACCTATACGTAAGTAGATATGATTAGCACGGCGTTAGTAGAATATCTAAGGTTAAAACTGCTCTTAGAAGTTAAGACTCTAAAGATCGAAGGCTTTAATAATAGCCTAGCGAGGGTCCGCGGAGCGTATAGCCTATGTTTTTATCTACTAGACATAGAAGGACGGCCATGCCTATTAAAGAGAGTCTTCTTATATACAGATTAGGCTAAGGGTACTAGATAAGTATTAATCTTAAACGATAGTATAAGTTAAGAGGGTATTATAATTATTATAGCCCGCCAAATATTCGTTTATAGGCCGATCTTTATTATAGACCCTATAATTCGTTATCGTATACTCCTATAGTAAAGTAGTAAAATAAGGAAATTAGGAATAAGAAATCGGTCTTGAGGTAACGAAACTCTAGGAAAAGCGAGATAATAAACAGGTATTCGGATTCAGGGACCCTAAAAGGCCTGGGACCCGATAGCATAGTGCGGCCGCGGAGGGCGTAGAGGGATAGACCGAGGCAGAGGCCGTCCCGACACGTTAAGAGGAAATAATATACTATAGCCCGACTATACAGGCTAAGCTACGTCGAAGACATATTAGGGGCATCGCGGAATATATTAGATAAGGCTACTAAGTATTTCTTTAGTATATTAGTTAACCGGGTAAGTATCTAAGAGGCGCTTAAGCTAGCCTAGGAAATCCTGAATATCTGCTACTATGAGATAATTAAAGGAGCACTGCTACTAAAGAAAGGCGAAGCCGTTACTATGCAGAACGGCTCAGGCAGTATAACCTCGGACAAGTCTTCGATAACAGGAGTGCATGAGACCATAATATGCATATAACCAAAACAACACAGATAACAAGGAGACCTTTAAAAGAGGTTACTGGAGGTGCGCGCTGCTCTAATCAGGGCAATATAGCTTAAATAAAGTGAATATAATAAATATAGTAAAACTTAGGGTTAAAAGGATAATAATTATATAAGATAATAAGCATCCTCTGTGTCTAGGTGGCGTCGCTATATATATATAATATATAAGATAAAAAGAATAGAATACGCGCGTCTTATAATGTTATATAATATCGTAACGATATAGTACTAGGTCTTTGATCCACCCCTCTATAATCGGCCCTAGTTATCTTATTTATATCCTTATAGCTATAATAACTCTAAATATAATTAGGTTACCCTAATTAAGCTAAATATAATCTAATAGAACTATTTAAAACTTTACTTACGCTTACGGAGAGTCTATCCGCTAACTATATAGTCCTCTTTCTTAGTATAGGCTCTTTTGATAATAGCTATAACTATATCCTTATCCTATTTAATTCTAGTACTATATTATAGCTATCCTTCTTAGGGGATCGTTTATAAGGGCGGTATATATAAAGAACTATTAATAGCGGTATCGTGAAGTGTCGCTTAGTAGACACTATTATATAAGTAAACCCAGTTATCTCGGGAGAATAAGCTAGGCCTAATCGGGCTAATATAAGAGTCCACGGGCCCAGGGTCGTATAGTCTATAGAATAGGTAACTATAAGTTATCTTAACACCCTTATCTTACTCCTTTATATCCTTAATCTATTTACCCTAAATATTAACCTTCTAGGGGATATAACGGATAGTAATAGGTGTTTATTATATAGGGTTAAGATCCTTAGGGAGATAGGATTCGGGCCACCCGACGCGTAACTTAAGTAAAAACGACGAAACTAATTAGAGAAGAAACCTAACTCCCTCCTTTATGCCGTGATGGCACCGAGTAGAAGCCATAGTGCGGACGCAGGGGTAGATACGATAGAAGGGGTGGTGGTAACCCGTTTACTACCTAAAAATTCTTTTAACCGCCCCCACCGATAACGACTACTACTCGACTCTTACCGCCCGAACCAGGGTAATACTATAGGTAACCGAACCGAGACCGATATAGGGGCTCCGTAGACCCTTAAAACAAGCATCTAATAAGTTACGACGTTAATCTAAAGTTTATTAGCTAACGGGAATACGATTAACTAGGTTATAGAGCTAGTAAAGGAGCTTATTAAGCTATGCTGCCTTAATAGCTAAAGCACCGTAATAGCCCTAATTATATACCTTTACGCTACCGTTTAGAGTATAATTAGGGAGGAACTCCGGAAAGGATTAAAGCCGACCTAGGCTATAATAGCCGTAACACTACCCGCTATAGCACCCCTATAAGACCTAGCCCCCCCTAAAGTGATTTTAGCCCGATACTATAAAAAACTAATTATTAAACACGGAGACTAGCTAGACTAAGCACTCTAGGCCTAATCGCTAAAAGAGATTATATAAGCTATAAACACGGCCGCTAGCCACAATAACGCTATAGCGGCTTAAAGACTACCTAGCAGCGATATATATCTAACCTTTACCGGAGGGGTATAGTAATAGTCTACCTTCGCTAACTACTAGGTTAAGTAAGCCTTTAGCGCCGGAGCTAAAATAGCTACCCGAACCTACTTAGTCTTAATAAAAACTATCCCCTATACGATCCTAAGCGTACTAACTAAAAATAAGCTCCTATAGTCCTTATATACCTTTAATCCTAACACGAAAATACACTAAATAAGAACCCGGCTCCCTAGATATAGCACCGGTAAGGTAACGATACTATTTATTAAGACTATTACGCTAAAAGGCGCGGAAAGCCTTATATAGAATAGTCTCTTCTTTAAAGGAGGTAGCTTCCTATATAAGCCCTATAACCCGGATATAAACCTTTTATAGTGCTATACCTATCTATAATTCGGGTATAAAGCCGCTTAGTGCCTAGAGGTAAAGAAGCGGTGCCGCTACTATACTAAACCCGAGTCTATTTACCGGAATAGTTTCGAGAACTACCTAATATCGGCCCCGAATACTACCCGGAGGTGCGCCGCCTATAATAAGAACTATAAAGCCTTTAATAACCTCTGCTAAGTTAGAAAATAGGAAGCCGCGAGAGCCTAGGAAGTATATAAATACCGGGTAAAAGATTTTAATATCTTAAGATAGACTAAAGCGGCGTATTAGCGACCCCGCCCCCGTTATCCTTTACCCTCCCCCTCCCCTACCCTATTATAGGCCGCCCTTATCCGCTATAGCCCTGGCCGCCTACTAAAAAGACCCCGCGAGCACCCCCCGGCCATTAGATCCCTAGAGCCTTTTTTTATCCCCCGCGGGACCGACCCGACTCTGATATAAGATACCTAGGAGGCCGTACCTACCGGATCGACCTCGAACCCCTCCCCCTCTAAATAATAAAACTCTATATCCTAATATAGAATATAAGGGTAAAATAGGCCTAAGCAGAGCTCCTGCTATAGGCCTATACCGAGTATAACGTAATAGCTATCTAAGAGCTAAGGCTTAACTCTTTTATAAAGGGGCTAAAAGCCCTAAGCAGGGCTCCTTACCTCCTAATCTAAGGAGGTAGTAGAGCCCTGCTTTATATCTATAAACAATACCCCCCTAGCACGTAGACGTGGCGAGCTTACTAGGACTCCTATATAGTAACCTTTAGTGTAGGCGACTAAGCCGTTATAATCTAGTTAATTTACTCCTAAAACTACTAATCCGCCTTTACCCCTTAGTATACCCCCCTAACTATAGACTTTATAAGGGCCCCTCCCCGGGGCCGCTATATCCTCCTCGGAGACTTTAACCTTTACTATCCCCTTTAAGCTAGCTATCCTAGATTCTATCCTAGGTTTAGCACCCTCCTAAAGCTAACCGCCCGCTAAAACCTTAACCTTATTACCCCCCCGGGGATAATTACCTAGTATAGGCTAGGCCGGCGGCTAAGCATTATCGACCTTATCTAGGTATCCTAGGGGCTCCGCTACGGCTATAACGGTATAGATAGCGAGGTTATCGGATTAGACCACCTCTCCTAAACCGCGACTATTTACCTTAATATAGACCGCCCTGCCGGTATAGCCCCGCTACGGCCCCTAGACCACCTATACTAGTTCTAGAAGGAGTTTATACCCTCCCTGGCTTACTAGGTAGCCCTAGGGATCCTTATATAACTAGGCCCCCTAATAACGCCCTCTAATATCGATAGGGCCCTTAACTAGCTAACCCAGGACCTTATTATCGTCGCCGACTAGGTAGCCCCGTAGCGCTAAACCGGCCCCCCGGCCGCTAACCTTACCTATAATAGATAAACGAGCTAATATCCCTGACCTAAGAAGCGCGTAGACTATATAGGCGGTATATAGCGAGGAAATCACGAAATAGATAGGAAGAGTATAGGTAAGCTAAGTCCCGCCGCGATAAAGCTATAGCGGTAGCGAAGAGGTAGTATTAGCGACACCTCCTTTACTCGACCTAAGCGAACAATAGGCTCCTTTAGAGGCTTTAAAGATAGGCCCGAACTAAGGGATACTAGCTACCTAGGCCCCCTATTATACCACCGCTATACTATAACTAAGGCGACCTAGTAACGTCCTATAATAAGAAAATAGATATCCTATACGCTAAGTTCTTCCCCCCCCCCCCGGAGATTTAGATCCTAGGCCCCTAGGATAAGAGTACCCCTCTAGGTAGGATATAAACCGGAGCGTTACCGCGGCGGATATCTAGGGCCGCCTTTACCCGACTAAGCTATAGGCCGCTCCTGGCCTAAACGGCTTTTTAGTAGGCCTCCTAAAGGCTTATAGCCCGACCCTATACTAGATCCTAGCTACGATTCTCTTAGCCTGCCTAGCCCTAAGCTACTTCCCGCGCCGTTATTATACCGCTACCGTTATAATTATCCGAAAAGAAGGCCGCCTATAAAGTAACTACGAGATAGCTAAAGGCTAGAGACCGATCTCCCTCCTTAATACGATTAGAAAGCTGCTAGAAGGTATTATAGCGGACCGTTTTATAGCCGTGGCGGAAGAATATCGGCTACTCCTTAGCGGTTAAATAGGAAATAGGCCCGGATATAATATAGAGATAGCCGTATAGTATACGATAAAGGCTATTAGAGCCGTATAGGCCCTAGGCGGCGCCCCGGCGATACTCTAGCTAGATATACGCGGGGCCTTTAATACTATCCCTTATACTAGACTTTTTAAGTCCCTTAGGCGTTAGGGATTCCTAGACTAGGCTATCCGGCTAACTAGTAGCTTCCTTTAAGACCGAATAGTTTACCTCCTTTTTAACGGCTAGGTAGTAGCCCCGCGGCCCCTTTATACCGGCATGCTATAAGGGTCCCTAGTCTCCTTAATCCTTTTTATTCTATATATCTCTACCTTATATAAAGAACTTAAATACGCCGCGAGAACTATTATTATTAGCTTCGCCGATAATATAAATATTATCGCCTTTAGTCGCACGGAGGCCTAGACACGGCACGGACTCGCCTTCGCCTAAAGAATATATAAGGCTTAGTCCTAGGCGAGCGGCCTTTAATTCGAGCCCTTAAAATACGTGTCTATACCCTTCGCGAAATCCTACTCCCCGCCCCCGACGCCTCTCTACCTTAGTATTATACCGGTGCTACCCTTAATAAAGGCTAGGTTTTTTAGAGTATAGCTAGACCGGAAACTAAACTTTTTACGGTATAGGAAGGAGATCCAGAGTAAGTTAGTAATTTAGAACTACGCCCTAACCCGGCTCGCCGTGGTAGCCTAGGGCTATAGCTTTACTAATACCTAATATCTTTATATCGCTATAATCCGTCCCGTTATCTCCTACTACGCCCCTATCTTCTATAGAATCAATAATAAGCCCCGCTATAGCCTCGTAGCGGCCCTTAGCTTAGCCTAGAATAAGTGCCTTAGGATTATTATAGGAGCCTATAGGGCTATGCTAATCCGGATCCTAGAAAAAGAGATATATATCCCCCCCCCTTAATCTATACCTTACTCGCCTTATAGCTAAAAGAGCTCTTAACTATTAAAACGCCGGAACGGAAGGGCTTATCCTGGCTAGCACCCAGGCCGCTATAAGAGCGCTAGCGGCACCACGGCGCCGCTATATTACCTAGTAAGCACTTACCTGGCCCGCCTAATCCTTTACCGCCTAAAAATAAATAAATAATAGTAACCCGGACGCGGCTTTTTAGGAAGAATAGAAGAAGAGGTAGAGAGATATAGGGCCTACGCGGAACCCGACCTACGCTATAGCGGTACCGGACTAAGACCCCCGAAAAAAAGAACTCTAGAGATATAAAGGCCTCCTAAAGCCGTAAAGCTCCGCCCTTACCTAGATCCGCTCCGAGAAACTAGGCCTTAGGGCCTTTTTTTTAAAGCGAGAGTTCCTAGCTTCGCTACCGCCTAGTGCCCCTACGGGGACGGAGGGGCTAAGATAGCCGAATATACTATCTTATAGTACTAGAATACTATTCTAGAGTCGTAGCGCGACCTTTATAGCGCCGTAAAAAGACCGATCTTAACTAGAGGAGACCTTTTTAACGCACTAAACCACCCTAAAAAGGCTAAAGTAATCGCGAAGTGGTTCTTATATCTTAGCCGCCTAAACGATTTCCGTTTTACCCTAGAGATTATAAGGAACTATATATTAAAGACCCTATAGCGGGACTACCCTGGTATAGAGTATACGGAATAAAAATAGCACCTAACCGAGATTTTTAGATTTATTCTAGGGCCCTATAAGCCAGGGCCCTAATAATACCGAAGGGGCGTATTATAGCGGTATCTACCCTATAATTAGCCTTAGTATCGCCCTTATCTTCCTCCTTATACTTACTACTAAAAGCATTATTATTATCGGCGTTATATTCGCGTCCCTATCCTACTATATTAGCACCACTATACTATAAAGAGACCGCTAAAAGACTACTAGGGGACTTATAGCCACCTTTAATAGGATAGCGATTATTCCTTTTAACCTGTTTAGATAACGTTCTAGACTAGCTAACGTTATATCTCCGCCGCGGCGGTAGCCGGCGGGGCAAGCACGCCTAGCGGCGCGCTTAAAGGAAGCCACCGCCGCTATAAGCCGACCACGAGCCTACCTAAAGTTAGGGCGGTATAGCTTCGGTACCCCTAGGGATACGACTTATAACCGATCCGTCTTTACCCTTAGCGATAGCCGCTATAAGCTCCTAATAGCGTTTAAGGACTCGCTACTAGTATTTTAGAGCTATAGCCGGGACCTGTACTAACTATTAGAACCCCGCTACTACCGCCTAAGTATTACCGAGTCACCACCGCGAGACCGACTTATATCCTTATAAGTTCGACGACTATTAGTATACTAGTAGTATACCGCTCCTTTTCCGGTAGTGTTAGCGTATACTTTTATATCCTCCGGTTTTTCCCCTTTAAGACACTTAGTATACCTAAGATATCTATTTATAGTTAGAAATAGTAACCTATCAGTATTACGCCGGCACCCTAAGGGCACCCCCGAGAATACCTATAGTAAAACCCGTAAAGCACCGGCCTTATAGTAACGAGTATTACCCTTCTTCTTAGGCTGTTTTCTTTTAGGAGGTATCTTAGAAACTATTAGTACCGGACCCGGAACCGATACGCACCCCCTACGGCACCCCTTTACTTATAATAGCGGTCCTAGCTTATTACTTATTAATCGATCTGACTATTATTATTATGTGTTTAACTATAACCTATCTTATTAGCCCGCCCTAAAACCACTAGCCTCCCGCCTATACTATTATTTATAAATAGATAATATTAAACCGACCCTATCTTTTTATAAGTCGCTAAATACGTATTATTAGTAACTGCGGTATAGAGCCGGGCACGGAGACGGGAATAGAGGGGCGGGTGGCTTATAGGCAAACCTATAATATCGTGAGAGGATTGAAGGAGGGAAAATAAGAAGAAGGGCGAAGGCCCTTAAAATTTTTAATTAACCTACCTATAGTTATAGAAGGCTGCCGAATTCGGTAGGTATATATAATAAGGGCAGGAGCTCCTGCTAAATCCCCGCCTAAAGGGAAGGTGTAAATAAAGCCGGCTACCCCGATATAGGGAGAATTCCCGGAAGACGGGACCGCTACGGTTCTTTTTTGGCTCCCTGAATAGTATACCGCACCCTAGGCTAATCTAAAATCCCTAGCCTGCTACTTTCCCGTTAGCTACTAGACTAGAGGTATAATCCAGATACGTATTAAGTTATTACCGGGACCCCCGAGGCCCTGATACGGCACCGATCCTAATAAGGAGAGTATAGAGGTTTTTCTACCTATATGGGTTTTTCCCCCCTATAACCAGCTAAGAAGGACCGTATAGCCTAAGCTGGGCTCCTAGATTAGTTAGGATAGCGGAGTAAGAGAATAATAATAAAAATAAAAAAACCTTCTAGGGCCCTACTAAGACTCTTTTTAGGGATATCTAAATAATTTTATAACTATTTAAGTTAATACTAATAACCTTAAAAGGCTTAAAGGACTTAGGAGTCTTCTTAAGATTCTTCGTAACCTTAGTAACCTTTTTAGGCGTAACTAGCCCCGCGGGTTTCTTAGAGATAGCCTTAAGTGTTTTAGGATATACCGAGATACTGGCATCTTTCATAGGCTCCTATCACTTAGGAGTACTCGTAACTAGGGCCTAAGTCTTCTTCTTGCCTTGATTAGAGGAATCAGGGGTTATAGGCTTAGACTTAATAATAGGTTTATTAATAGGAGTAAAACCTATACTCTTAGGAGGTGGCGGCTAAGGGGACTAAGGGACCACCGGGACCGCTAGTATCTTCCAATAGCTAAAACCGAGGATTACTCTAATATAAAATAGCCATTCTTCCTTAATATAACGAGTATGAGCTATGCTATTATTCCTATAGTAATATCCCTATATAAACCGATAAATCTTTAAGCTCTAAGGGAATAGATATCCCTCCTGGATAATAGCTTATATCTACTCGATAACGAAGAGGCTATATGAGTAGTTATCTGTTTAGCGCGGACCCGGAATAATATAAAAACGGCAAGTAAGGCGTAAGACGGCCTTATTAGGTATATTAATACTATATAACTATCCTATAGCGTACTTAAATAAGCGTAAAAGGCGATCTTTAATATCACTTATATTCTAAATACTATTATATTTATATATATACTATATCTCTTAATCTATAATTAGACTAATAAACTGATTCTTATAATAATAAATAATAAGAATAAAGCGACTTCTCTTAATACGGTTAATTTCTTTAAGCGGCTAGGATAAGTAGATTACCGTGCGGCTATTTAGCTCCTAGTAAGACATAACACTAATCTAAGCTATAGGACGGGTATCCCCTTATCTACGCTTAAATATAGCGCGTATTATATCTTCTAGGCTACCCCTTTCCAGCTATCTCTTATTTATTGGATTATGGTGTATCCTGAGGGACGACTGTATTACCGGGTAAGTATTACGCGGCCTTTTACTAAATATGCTTACTATAGGAATATAAGGCAGTATTATATTAACCGTGATAGCGTTAAGCTTACTGTCTATAGCGTTATTAAGGAGGTTCTGGACTACTTATATATTATTTTCCGATTATTAGGGAAAACCTATAAAGGGAGCGGTGTTATAGGAGATATTAAATAAATAATACGGTAGTCCTTATATAGGGAACATCTATCGGCTATTATTAGGGTTATTAATATAGCAGGGGCGTATAGTTTTATTAATAGTAACGCGGGTAGCGGGTATAATATTAGCGGTAAGGATAGGACCGGCGGGAGCCGGCTCTTAGTAGTTAATAATAGGGGATAACGATATTCTAAATATCTTTATTAGCCTAATCATGGTAACGTGTAGACGGAGGGCGTAGGAAAAATATATAAGGGTAGCGGGGGGTAATAAATAGTAAAGAAATAGACGGAGGTAAGTTAGAAATAAACTTAACGATATAAGAAAAGAGAGGAAGAGAGGGAAAACGGGTTAACGGGAGCTGGTAATAGCGGATATTTATCCTTTATCGATATCTAATATTTCTAGGTAGTCCCTCCTTTATAATACTGGCTTTAACTAGAGTTTCTATTATGCCTACTAGTTAAATAGGGTCGTGATTATTAAAGAAAGGGCAATTCTAACACTATTTATAGTTTTTAGATAAAGGTAACTTAGTGAATTAGGCGTAGGATCTAAGTACGGAAGTCGGCTTACCGTATAACCAATTTAATTAGATAAAAAGATTAGATAGTACCTTTTTTATTATACCTATAGTTGTAACCGTATAATAAAGCGATATAAGAAAAGTAACCGTGAATCACGCTTAAAGACTAATCGTTTAGTAACTTAAAATAAGCTATTTATTTAACTACGCCTCTTTAAGTCACTAAAACTATGAATCGCTAGACTATATTATTCGTTTGCTAAGGGATATGAGGCGGAGGACTGCCAGCTAAAGGCGTATCTTTTAGGCTCTACGTCTTTACCTTATTCCAAGATTCGATATTATATTTTCCTATAAACTTCTTATTAATAATAATAATAAGATTATCGATATATCTGCTAAAGCTCTAATTACGGGGCTTAATAACCTTAGCTCTTATAAGCGTAACAAAGCCATGGCTCTTTAAGAGTTAGTTTATCCTATACTATGCTTTTAGTCTAAGACACGATTTATTACGGGTGCGGTTAATAATTATAATATTTTTACGACGGTCTAAGATATAGTAGTAAGTCTTCTTTACGCTTCTTATCGTGTTACCCTGATTAGGGTAAGCTAATATTATAGATATAAGCAAACTTATACTTTATTTAGTATAAACTCGCTAGTAAGGGTAGCGCTTTATACGTCGAACTAGATTTCGTGGGCTAAGCTATCTAAGGTAACTCTAAGGCTATTATTATAGGCCGGGTCTAGGATAGCCTACTAAATCTCGCTAATAGAGATATAGAATAGGACCTATTTAAGAAGGTAAGGTCTAGTAATAGTTCGTGTTTATTCCGTTACTATATATTCGTGGCTAAGGACCTCGCTAGTCCTTAGAGAGAGTATATTATAAAGACTATAACCCGGGCTTATACGGTTAAAGCCCTGATTATCTAAGGGTTCGGGGTTATTATTAAGGTGCCGTGCTAATACTATAAGGAATAGTGGTCGGCTATAAGTAATTGGGTTAATAATAAGATCACTTATCCCTTTTTCGAGTATATATCGCTTTAACGTAACGATCGATCCCGGACTACGCTAAGTATTATTTTTACGAGATAGCATATATATATCACGATAATAAACTCCGAATATAGTTCTATTAGTCTAATCAGGAGGTCTTATAGCCGGATAGCGACTATATAGGTATTAGTTACTCTAATCCGTGTACTAAAGACTTATTAGTACTACTATAGTCCGTGTATAATAATAAGATACGTCTATAGTTATTACCTTAATATAGCGTCTTTATAGTAAGTACTATTACTCTATACCGTGAAAGTGCTTAGTGGATGGGCGATATTCATAAAGGACGGGGTCTTAAACTATAGGACTATATTATAAGATAGGTCCCTATATTAGCGTATAAATATAAGGACGATCTCGAGGAGTTCTATTATACTATTTAGAATAACCCGATAAAAAGGGATCGCGAAGAGACGGTAAAGTGGTATTATATTCCCTTTATCTTAAGGGCCTAGGTTTAGCAGTATAAGTCGGAAGTATACGGCCTTAGTAACAGTAACTATAAGAGTAAGCCTAAGTAAGGTATAAATAAATAATTAGGGTAGTGATTACTATAATCAGAGTAACCTTAGTGTATTTAGGATATTCTATTTCGGTATACGGCGTAAATAAGTAAACGAAAGGTATATAAATAATAAATATATTTAGTGGATATATCTTTATAGTATTTACTTAGTTAATACGTATAAATAGAAAATAGTAATAGTAAAATATAAGTAGAAGGAACTAATAAATAAATTAGTAAAAGGGCGTAGAAGAGGGTAATTAGGGTAATAAAGGTTAAACGGGAAAGAAATAAGAAAAAAAGCGAGTCAAGGAGTCCTAGAAGTGGTATTTATATTTAGCGGGGTAATAGTTTGTTTTTAATAATAAGTAGATAGCGGTGCCTTATATATCCTTAGCCCTAATACTATATATAAGACTGCTATTAAGTATAGCATTACTATAATTAGGTTAACTAGGTAGGAAGTAATAGTGGGGAATAAAGTATAAGGTCGTAGTATAGTCCTTATACTTACTCGGGTTATAGTCACGATCTTTAGGGATATAGACTTCGACTCTTCCTATTAGGGATATTCTATTCGAGGGGATCGGATAGAACTTAGAGGCGTTAAGGAATGTGTTAAGAACCCGGAACCGGCCCTAAGGTTAACCCTAGGGATATTTAGGACCGAGTTATGTTTTAGGATTATTAAGCTGGCCTAAGACCTATAGTCTTAAAGCCTTAGGTTATTATATATCGATCCTAGGGAGGATAGTCACTGGTCCTTAAGTAGGGTATTTCCTGTTAAGTCCTGAGTTAAAGGGGCTTAACGAATAATCTTATAATTATTCCCCCCCTAAGGTTAGCTTCCTGACCTGTTCTTGTTATAGTCTTAACGACTCTCTTCACTCCTTATACAAAACCTATAACACTTCCTAGCTATATCGCCTTTAGGAGCTTTACTTCTAACCTCTTATAATACTCGCCTAGTATATCCCGGAGTCTCGCTAACCATTATAAAAGTATATTAACGGTCTACTTAAGGGAACCTGCGTTATCGTTATGCTTATCGTCCTTAGCCCTAATATCTTTAATAATGGGTTTACCTAGGAGGAGGGGTGCTTTAACCAGCTCTTTATCGATAAGGACGCCGCGGGTAGGGTACGCTATTATTAGCTCTTTAGGGTAGTCCCTTTATAGTATCGTCTAGTCCTCTAGCTCCTAGTATCTGTCTTTATCCTGGATAAATTTCTTAAGCTGGTTAGTAGTAAAAGTAACGCCCTAAAGCTCTTCCCCTAATAAAGTTAATAACCTAAAGGTCTTATTATCCTGATTAGATAATATAATATAAAATAGGCTATTCTACTAATAGTCTAGGTTCTTATCGCGGCTTATATCGATAGCTAGCTTAGTATCGTGTATAAGGATAAGATCTCTTACTCGGAGCTTCTACTTATAAAGGGTCCTAATCCTTAAGCGGTTAATAAAGTCGGTCTTCTATTACCGTTACTTATTAACTATATCGGTAATAGTCCTCCGGTCGGCTTCTAACTAAGCGAAGGCCCTTAGGCGTAGTAATATCTCTTCCTCCGGGGTCTTAACGCGGCCCTAGTTAAGCACTCGCTAAGTAAGTCAGGTCGTTTTAATAGACGTGATAGCTTTATAGCTATAAAGGAGGTAAAAGGGGGTCCTCTTAGTAGATACTCGGATAGTTATATAGTCTACGAAAAGGACTATAGGCAGGATTTTATATAATATACCGCGATAAATCTTCTATTAGATAGTAACCGTATAGACGATAGGCTTATATTTTACTTTATTTAGATTATTAGCGCGGGGGTAGTAGGCAGAGATAACCTTCCGCTTTATTAGGTATACCCGATTTAGCTTAATTATACTACCCTTATTCTTAAGACCTCCGTCTATAATAATATACTAGTATAGCCTATACCGGTAGATAACGTCCTCCTATAAGAATATCGCGACGGCTCGCGACGTATTCTTCCGTAATAGATAGGCTTTAACCTATCCCGTGAATATATATTAAGCTTCTACTAAATAGTAGCTACTAAGAGACTAGATATTAAGACTTACTATTACGGGTTGACCCCGTAGAGATAATCCGGTAGAGCACCGGATCTTCCGACTAATCATAGCGTGTTCCTAGTAGGTCGCCGCGATATTATATTTAGGTCGTAAGCACCTATAGAGTTTTCCCCTTTCCTTCTTTTCTCCTTAGCTTTAAATAATTCAATTATTCGGCCTTACTCTATAAATAACTTATTACTAGCCGCTTATATATCTTAAGCTTAGCGAAACCTACACGCTACGCTAATAGAGATAGACTATTACTTCGATCCACCTCCCGGTGCTCCGTCACGCCTAGCGGGCGAATCGCCTAAGGCTATAGAGTGGAGGAGGGAGATTATTAACCCTTTATAGACTTAGGTCGCGACTTTAACCACCCAGATCTAAGAATAACAGAATACTATTAACTAGCTATTATAAGCGATATAAAACTAATAATATATAGCCACGCCTTATCTCCCTATATTATCGGAAAAGACTATATAGGGCCCTTAGCCGCGTATCCTAACGCCTATACCCGATATAATACCCGTTTTAAACCTTAGGACTAAAGTATTTCTATTACCCTAGAAGTTTAATAGTAAACGCTTAGAGTATATAAGCTAGTTATCTAAGATTCGCGAAAAGCTCCTACTTAATTAATATCTCTTTTAGAGCCCTCGCGAGAAGTAGTATTTTATTAACGCCTATTTAGATAAAGCTCCCCGCCGCGTTATCACCTCCTTATAGGCTATAAGCGGAACTAATAGTTAATATAACCCCGAAGACTTCCTTAATTACCTTAACCGTATATATAAAGATATTAATAAATAACCTTACGCGGCTAACGCCCTAAGAACGTTACGCTAGCGCGAAGATTAAGCGTTCGGAAGCTTTATACCTAGTTTTAAACGATAGCTTATTATCGCCGGTAAATGCTAATAGGATAATACTATAAAGATTACGTTCCTAGAGGGAGCTTTTAGTAGTCGCCTTTATACCGCCCTTATTACCGCGAAACTACCGAATAACTACTATACTTAGGTAACCGAAGTATAAAGCATCGCTTAGAGACTTAAAGCCCTCGCTATAAGGCCATGGTTCGGCTAAGCGCCACGTAATAGTAATAATAATAGTTATACTCGCGATCACGATAGCAATATAAAAATAGGAGGAGTTAATCGAGTATAGACTAAGAAAAAAGAGATAAGAGAGTACTATAACTATAGAAAGAAAGGATACCTTATTAGAAGATATCGCTTAAAGAAAAAAGACGCTAAGGATTATAAAGAGAACCGTATAGCGAAGGTCTTAGTAGCCTTAGACGATAAGACGATCTATATAGGAGTCACGGATAATAACGAAGACTTAGAAAAAGAATAGCTTTAGTATAAAAATAGGCACTAGAGCCTACTATAAAGGAATAAAGGGATTAAAAAGAGTTTATATTATAGTCGCGTAGTAGTTATTTAGCTTTTATATAAGCGCGGATTAATAAAAAGTTAATTACCGCTTTTATAGATACTAGATATAACTATTACGTAGCTATAAGTAAACGTCTTATAAAGTCCCTCCGCCTTCTATTAATCGATAAGACTAAAAGACCCCTCTCGGGGTTCTCCGACACTATAAGGTCTATAAAGAGTTCCGGTATTACTATATACGATCTTAAGATCGGTGGATATATATAACGATTATTCGTTTATATAATACTAGGATTAAATCACGATATATTCCTAGGGAAACTATAGATAGAATATAACGATATTACTTATTACGTAAAGAGATATCACCTTTATTATAGAGTGGCCCGGATAGATATCCGACTCTAAGGCGAAAAAGAACCCGATAATATTAAAGCTATCCGTAGAGCTTAAGTAATAACCGGGTCGGTATTCGCCGGTATTATATAGCGGTTATAAAGGAAATAACGGTTTAATAAAAAGGAACTCGCGCTTTATATAGTTAGTATTAAAGATATCGATACGGCCCTTTAAGGTAAGTCTTTAGTCGACCCCCGAAAGTATATCCTAGAAGAGATACTACGGCGATTTCCGGACTTATTCTCTGACTTATAAGCGAACCGCCTTCCCCCTTATTAACCTAGGGTGGACCACGAAGTGAACCTTATATAAGGGCCCGATAATAAGGAGCCAGAACTACCCTAGGGCCCTCTTTATAATATATCCAGAGAGGAACTCTTAGTCCTACGGAAGACCCTTACCGACCTTATCGATAAGGGGTTTATATAAGCTAGCAGCTCCGCCGCTAAAGCTTTAGTTTTATTTATAAAGAAGCCAGGAGGAGGGTTATAATTCTATTACGACTACCACGCCTTAAATACGATTACCTAAAGAGACCGCTATCCTCTCCTACTAATTATAGAGATACTCCGAAACCTAGAGCGAGCTAAGTAGTTTACGAAGCTCGATATAGTTATTATATTCTATAAGATCCGAATAGCCGCTAGCTATAAAGCGAAAATAGCGTTTCGAACTTAATTCGGCTTATTTAAATAATTAGTATACCCCTTTAGACTTAGTAGCGCCCCCGTGTCCTTTTAACGATATATTAATAAGACGCTATAGCGTTACCTTAATAACTTTATTACCGTATATATTAACGATATCCTGATTTACTTAAGCGGATCTCTACGCGATTATATAAAGAAGGTTAACCTGGTACTATAATCGCTAAGCGACGCAGGATTAACGCTTAACCTAGCGAAATACGAGTTTAGCATAAAGACCATAAAGTACTTAGGGTTTATAGTTACTACTAGCTAGGGCGTTTCGTGTAACCCCGATAAACTAAAGGCGATCCGAGAGTAGGAAGCCCCGACCTTAGTAAAGGGAGTCCGAAGCTTCCTAGGCTTTATAAACTATTACCGTATATTCGTAAAGAACTTCGCGTATATCACGGCCACCCTAATAAGACTAATAAAGCAGGATCGAGTATTCTCTTAGGGTCTTAACGAATAAGCGGCCTTCGAAGAGGTTAAGAAGAGGTTCTAGGAGGAACTGATCCTACGATAATAGGTTTTACGTAATAAGACCTTTATAGAAACTAACTACTCGGGATTTATACTAGGAGGTATATTAGTTTAAGAAGACGAATAGGGACGTTATTATATAGTCGCCTACTACTTAAGGCGACTTATAGGAGCCAAGTATAACTACCCTATCTATAATAAAGAGATACTAGCGATTATAAGTTACGTAACGTATTAAAGAGTAGAGCTCCTAAGTTATAGTCGCTTTATAATCCTATCCGACTATAAGGCCCTAGAATACTTTATAACGAAGAAGTTACTTAATAAGAGATAAAGCCGATAGGCCGGTAAGCTCGCCTAGTTCGACTTTATACTAGAATACTATAAAGGTGCTAATAACTATATTACCGATACTCTCTCGCGAAAAGAATAAAATAAACCGAAGGACTTCTCCGATAAATAGGAATAGGCGTGATATATATAGTTAATCCTAGAGACCTTAATTCCCCTAAAGATCCGCCTCCTTCGCGAATACCTATAAGTATTCGAAGCTAATAATAAATTATAACGGCTATAGGACGCCACGGTAGAAGAAGATAACTAGTATCGCTAAGCTATATAAGCCGTATCTAAAGGCGATCGATAGTTTTCCCCTTTATTAGGTCTCTAAGCCTAGATTACCGAATACGGGATTACCTTATAAGGACTGCTAATATTCTAAGATCGCCTATAGGTGCCGGGAGCTTAAGAAGGGAATACGTTACGAATACGAGTAATCTAATGTATACACGACTCTACGATTAAAGGCTATCCGGGGCGGGATAATATAATTACCCTTATAGCGAGACGCGTCTTCTAGCCGGGAATAAACCGAGACGTATATAGGTTTATATATAACTATAACGTTTATAACTAGAGCTATATATAGAGGAATACTCGATAAGAACTCTTAAAACCACTCCTAATCCCCGAATAAATAAGGAGCGACCTATTAATAGACTTTATAACGGATCTGCCTCCCGCTAAGGAGAAGAAGTGTAGATACTTATAGGTTATAACCGATTAACTTATAAAGGCTATTACCCTTAAAGCGATAGACTTTATAGAGGCAGAAGCTTACGCTAAACGGTTCTTATATTATTATTTTCGGTTTTATAGTATACCTTCTTTAATTATAAATAATAAAGGTTCTAACTAGATAAGTCGCTTTTAGCGATACTTTTATAAATTAGCTAAAATCGAATAACGATTAAGTATAGCGTACTATCCCTAGACCGATAGAGCCACTAAATAAGTAAACCAAGAAGTATAGGCGTACCTCTAAGCCTTTATCTATTACGCCTAAAACGATTAGGATAGGTTATTACCCGCCGCCTAATTAGCGTTAAATAACTAAAAGAGCTCTACCACTAAGATAAGTCCGTTATTCCTTAAATACGGATATTATATCGACTCGATCCAGATCTATAAGGAACTAAGTAGCGACGCTTAGGAGCTCGTAGCCTATAACCTACTTCGCCGCCTCTAAGAAGCTATAGAGTTCGCCTAAGCCTTAATAGCGGCCACGTAGCCATAATAGGAAGAGTTAGCGAATAAGCGTCGTATCCCCGCTAAATACCTTTATAAAGGCGACCTCGTATAGCTCTTACTCACGAACTACTCTACCCCTAGACCGTCGTGTAAGTTAAGCTAGCTATACTAGAAGTATAGGGTTATTAAGGTTATTAACCCGTATATTATAAAACTAGATATACCTTTAAACGTATATCCGAGGTTTTATATAGACCTCCTATAATATATAAGTAAAGACCCGCTTCCTAGTTAAATTCTATACGACCCCTAACCCGGACTAATTTATAACGGTCTTAAAGAAGACGAATAAACGGTAAAGGAAATCTTATACGCTAGGAATAGTAAAATAGGTAGAGGCGTAAAGAGAGAAGCGTTAGTAAAGTAGGAAGGATACGCCTAGATATCTTAGGAACCGACGGAGTCGTTATAAGAATTAACCGCTTTAGACCGCTATAAAGAGAAATATAGCCTGATTAAAGTTAATAACGGACTACGCGAACGGTATAAGAAGAAGAAGAGTTATAAGAAAGGCGGTAAGGATTAAATAAAGGTTAGAATAACGGTAAAGCCGTCTATATTAATTAAGTTAGGACGGATAAGCCCCGCCCCTAGCTACCGGGTTTAGATATTAAGATTAACGTCGTTACGAATATCCTCGTGACTATTAACGCTTTTAGCGATAATAGGAGATAACGTAAACGCCGCGACCTTAGCCTACCTATCTATCTTCTTTCCCTTAAAGGACTTAATATCCTTTACCTCGACACGTATAACCCTTATAATATTCTCGACCACCTATAAGAACCGGTTAAGCTAGCGTAGGCCTTTTACCGCCGTAAAAGTAATCGCTATACTAGGAATAGGCGTAATAATAGTAGGAGGCGCCGCGATAGGTATAGGTCTACCTACCACGATATAGGAGTCCTTATAGGGGGGGAGGCGGTGGCTTATACCGATAGGTAAGGCTTACCGGTACCCGAGTTAATAGGCGTTAAGATAGGCTTATCCTCCTATAAAGTACTAGAGGTCTCTTTTAAAACCCCGGACGCCTTCTAGAAGGCCGAATAAGCCGCTATAAGCGCCTCTATCGCCTTAGGGCTATAAAAGGGGTTATCGTTAACTACCTTCGCCGCCTCTAAGAGTGCTACCGATAGACTAATTATCCTAAGCGGAGGAGAAACACACCTATAACCGCCCTTTAAGTAGTTATAGCACTTAGGATTAGGTATCCTCGCTCTAGGTCCTGATTAGTCGCGGTAACGCCGCTTATCCTGGCCGTTAGTAATTACCTTTACGTAAGTATAGTAAAAGACTAAACGGGTCCCTTTAAGAGGATATTTTATTCCACGAGCACGCTTCGCGGGGCTCTTAACTATTATAGAAGCTTCGCCCACGGAACGCTTACCCTTAGCCTTAGCGGCTCGGGCTGGCTAGGCGCGGCGGTCTATAGCCGAGGCAGGAGTAGTAATCTCTTTACTAGCCGGCGCGGGAGTAGGTACCTCTTTACCGGTATTATTATTATTATTATTATTAGCCCCCTATATTATATATATAAGTTAGTAAACGTCGCGCGAGGCTTATAGGAAGAACGGGAAATATACCTTAGGGGCCGGAGATAATCCTAAAAACTTAAATATCTTTTAGAGAGAGAGATAAGGGGTTAGAACGATAAAACGGCGTGCGAAAGGGTAATAGGTGATAGAAAACGTATTACTAATAGTAAAGGATATTATTAAAGAAAAGAAGAAAAAACAGAATAACGGAGGTAATAGCGAAGTTAGTATCATTAATAAACGAGTTATATAGTCAGGGAAGGTAAGTATATCGGTTCCTTATATAAAAGGAACGATCCTACGAGCCGTCTACGAATAATAATAACGCCCGTATATATCACGTTAATAGATCGTATAACTATAAAGGCCTACCTCGAGCGCTTTTTAACGAACAGAGAGGTTATTTAGGATTAAAGAGCTACTAGGGGTTATTATTTAATTAATAAAGAGGCGTTATTCGATCGAATAATAACGCTTTACGAACCTATACCGAAGGTTAACGACTCACCGAGGGGGGAGGGGGGTAATATTACGGGCAAACCCCGTAGAGATAATCCGGTAAAGCACCGGATCTTCCGACTAATTATAGCGTGTTCCTAGTGGGTCGCCGCGATATTATATTTAGGTCGTAAGCACCTATAGAGTTTTCCCCTTTCTTTCTTTTCTCCTTAGCTTTAATAATTCAATTATTCGGCCTCACTCTATAAACAACTTGTGACTAGCCGCTTATACTTACCTATATAAAGGGGAGGGCTTATTAAGGTAGTTATATAGCGATTAGGGGATCCTCGCGTGCTTTGCCTTAGCGGCTTTAATACTCGGCGTATACTTTAATAACCTCCTTAGTCTGCTTGTAGATCCCGTCCTAGGTGTATAGGGGGGTAAGCTTTTAGTATATCCGGTCCCTTATATAATAGCCTAACTGGTCGTGGGCCTTCCTAATTAGGGTAACCTAAGTCTTTTTATCGTTAATCCACCTTTTAGGAGTTAAATCTTTCTTAGTGACTCTTATCTATAGCAGACTATCGTTTATAAAAACACGGGTCGACTAGTCTTTAACGCGGCGGGCGTTATAAGGGTCTATTCTAAAGGGTATCCGCAGGCTTATTAAGTACGAGGCTATTTATTAAGAGAACTGGCTTTAGATAACGTCCGGGTCTAAAACGTCTTCGGCTAGAGTAGGGTTATTAAACCTCTTATCCGTATCTATAAGGAAGATTCGGCCGTTAATAAAATCGTTAATATCTCCCTTTATAGCTTTATTAGCCTGATTAAATAGAGTAGCAGGTATCTTTAAAAGTCTATTAGCCATAGCATTCTTAGTCCCCTTAATATACTTAACCTTAAAGTCGAAGAGCCGGATCCAGGTAATCCACCGAATAATAAATATACTTGGCAGGTCTATAGCAGAACCACTAAACTAGGATACTAATGCTTATATATCTGTTTCTAGTATAAAACTCACTCCGTAAAGGTAGTTATAGAGTCGGCGAAGCACCTTTAATACTCCCCTTAGCTTTAGCTTACCGGTATTATAGACCTTCTTTACCGGGTTTAATCTACCGGTTTTGTACTAGGCGATAGCTTTTTTCCTATTAATATACTAGCCTAAGATCCTGCCCTAGCCCTCGATGTATATATTAACGATTATATAGATAATACTAGCCCCTTTATTATACTCGATAATAATTAGGACTAGTATAAAGGTTAGGGTAACCTTAAGAATATCTATAGCGTACTACTAAGGCTCGTTTTATAGGAAGGTGGAATTCTTTTTTAGTAAGTCTATTAACGGCCCCGTGATAATAGCGAAACGGTAGATCTAGATATAATAAAAGGTAGCAAGACTAAGAAAAGAATAGACTTCGGAAATAGTCCGGTACTTCTGCTACTTAGTTAACTTAGCCACCTTAGCCTACTTAGTAGAACGGCTATCGGTTCCGTATATATAACCTATAATAATAGCCGCTTTTTAATACTATTAGCTTTTAGAGCTAGCTATAATACGTCTGGTAAGCTCTATATTAAGAAGGACTTTATTAATATTTTTAATATACTCGGCTATATAACGGCGAATTCTAGGTTTTATTAGGGTATTATTATAGGTACTAATCGGCCTTTTAACCGCGATATTATCAATAAAGGGTCGATAATACTAGGGAATAAGGTTATAAAGGATATAGGTTATAGTATCTATAAACTAGGCTACTAAATTAGTTACCCTTTATTGGAGGGTATATATCCTAAAAAGCCCTAAAACCGTAATAAAGGTTATTAAGTCCCTTAATTCCTTGTTAAGGGTAATCTAATTATAGCCAGAGAAAAAGTCTAGAAAGGAAACTATCTTATATATACCGAAGTCCTCGGAAAACTTATCGGCCCTAGGCGGGATAAAGGTGTCGTGTAGGGTAATAGTATTAATCTTAGTAGTAGAGTTAATAAGGCATATATTGGCATCTTTCTTCCTTACTAGGAACTAGGGGTTTTAATAGGCCGTATAGCTTTCCTTAATAGCCCCTTTATCCTTCCTATCCTTAATTATCTTAACGATAATAGACTCTAGGGCTCTAGAAATAGGGATCCCTTTCGCCTACTATGCCTTATACGGAACCACCTTAATCTTCTATAGTTGGCGATTATAGGGTTAAGCCTCCTATATTCTTATTAATTCTATGCGAGGGTAGCTTAGCGGTTTAGGAGCGTCTTCGTTAAGAGCTCCTTTTCCTTAAGTAGTAGATAGTTAGTAGAGTCTAAGATATCTTTAAGTCGCTTTTCTATAAGTCTCGAGTAAGGGGTAATCTTAGAGCACTTTAGGGTGATTAGGGTAATAAAACGGTTATCTTCCTTCTCCTATATATCCTCGGGGATTTCCGCTAAGATCTTCCGCTTTTAGAGGGGGTCGCCTTTAGGGACGGAACTATTAAATAGCGCGTTATTTATAGGGTAAATCTTAAAGGCTTTTAGCTTATATACAGTATAGATAGCTTAATTAGGCTTATAATATACTTCCTTAATTAGGTCCTAGTACCTTTCCTTTTTACGGTCTATAGCTTCCTTATAGCTATTATAGCGGCGTTAATAATACGCGCGTCTTTAGCCCTTAAAGCAGATAACACTAATGATTAGTAAGACTTCCACGCTTGCGACTTAAAATTAGTATAAGTGATAAAGTATAAATTACAGTGATTAGGGTAATTATAATAAGGACTTTTCGAAAAATATAGTAATAAGAAAGGAAAACGGTATTTACGGTATAATTAGGGTTCCTTATTATATTTCCTATACCCTCGGCCCTAATCTTATAGTATCGCCCTTAAGGCCACGTATACCCTTAGTAAAAGTGGCTTAATCTCCTTAAAGAATACGAAGGCTATTAGAGACGCCGTGTTAGCGTGCTTAATAGTATATTAAATCTTATCGCCCTCCTCTAAAACGTTTAAAGGGTAATAGTTAGCCTTTTCCTTAACGGATAGTAAGGTAGCGGCCCTAGGCTAATAGGTAGGGTCGCTATCCTAGAGCTAATATTAATTAGCCTAATTAGATTAATCTTTATTTATCCGACGCCTCTTATTAGCCTTATAGTTCGGCTAGCTTTAATTCCTTAGTATCTCCTTAATCCACTCACGATAGCCGATAGGTGTAAGAATACGGGCGTTACTAAGTAAAAAGTCAGTATCGATATAAGTATCCCGGGAAAAAAGGGACGCTTTAGTCTCCTAGATCCATAGTATAGTAAGCAGTATATCGGGCCCTAGACTAGGGATAACTTGGAAGTTAAAAACGCCACTTTGCTTACTAACCTATAAACGCTCCTCGAGGTATCCTATATACGGTTATCTCTCCTAGTTATTAACGCCTTTAATTCAGATCTCGGCCTAACTAATACTATATTCTTAACCAAAGCGTCTAATAATATCTATAAAGATAGTATTAAAGGTAGCCCTTATAGCGATAATAGCCTTAATAAAAACGTTAAGGTTATACTTCAAGGCACCCTTTTAAGTAAGCCTGCACTTTAAGACTATATACCGGGTAATAAGCAGGGGGTTATTAGTCTCGGGGACTACCCCCTGTTCGATAATAGTAAGGGTATGCGAGCTAGTATTATCGGGCCGGGCGAATAAGACGGTATATCCCTTCGATAAAGGCGGGGGAGGGTATATATTCAAGGGACCTTATCCATTAAGCAAGAAGGCTTTATTAGCAGTTAGGCGAATAATCTGGCGCTACGGCTAACTAGTGTTAGCGGCGTGTATCCTTTTATTATTTCTTAGTCTTATATCTAGGTCGTTAATAAGGTGATACTATAAGGGAATGTTAATCCGGAGATCCCTGATTTACTTATCTAGGTCTTTTCGACTCTACTCTAGGTTATAAGAGTTATCCACGGATTAACTAGACTTACCTTTACTAATAGTCTTAGGTTATTATAGTTCGGGCTATACTAGCGCTTTATTTATCTCTAGTTTTTTATTAATAACCTCGGTTATAAGTAGAGTTAGGACCCGGTAGCTTAGACCAGGGCTTACCCTTTATAAGCGCTATTTAATAACCTAATTAGGGAAACGGATAACCTTAGGAGTAGGTATAACGACTCTCCTACTCCTAGTCGTGTAAAGAGGCTATAAGGGGGGCTACTTTTTCCGAGTATTATTCGACGCGGCGTAGATATCCGGCTAGTGATAACTAAAGGTAATAAAAACGAAATTAACGCCGGTAGTCGCTACAGGAGCCTATACCTTCCCTTCTTCCTTCTTTAGCCTAATATAATACTTTAATATCATTTTTATAATATCTTCTATCTTAACGGGGAGGCTTCCGGAGTTAGTACTAATATAGTAGGCCTTAGCCAGGTCTTTATACTTCCCTTAGAGGCGCGTGCCAAGCTAGTAGAGGACGGACCACCGGTGCGGCTAGTGTTCCTACTTAAGGTATATATCCTAGGGGCAGGGCTACTACTCGTTATTTTAGTCTAAGGCGAGGTAGTCAGGATATCGGAACCTAACTAGGTACTAGGTCTTATCTAGCTATAGTACCGCGCACTACTCGCGGCGGTAACGCTCCTATTTATAATAAAAGTAATAGGGGGGTTCCTTATTAATAGGGTAGTATTATAATAGGCCGCTAGAATAAGGGTAGGAATTCGTATTTCTATAGTGCGGTAACCCTCGCCTATACTATATATCGTCCTTATATATACCGACGTTAATCTAATTAAGGGTAATATAATAAACTACTAGAGCGGTGTCCTGCCTTTCCGAAATAGACTACTTTAAAGCGGCGTAGAACGGGGTCTTTAGGTAAGGGTCTATAGCCAGGATCGCGTTAACCTTATTAGCTCCCACTTATCGCGAGAGAGCTATAACTTAGGGGACCGTGTTTCTAATAACACCTATACTATTATAAACTATAAAGATAGCGTACTTCTCTAAAAGCTCTATTAACTTATCTATATCGCTCCTTATCTATACGGCCGGTTTAGATACTATAATAAGCCTTGATAAGATAGTGAAGAAAGGCGAAGCCGTTACTATGCAGAACGGCTTAGGCAGTATGATCTCGGACAAGTCTTCGATAACAGGAGTGCTTAAGACCACGAAGTGTATATAAATAAAACAACACATATAACAAGGAGACCTTTAAAAGAGGTTCCTAGAGGTGCGCGCTGCTCTGATTAGGGTAACGTAGCTTAAACGAAGTGAATATAATAAACATGGTAAAACTTAGGGTGAAAAGGATAATGATTGTGTAGGATAATAATTATCCTCTATATCTGGGTGGCGTCGCCATATATATATAATATATAAGATAAATAAAAAAGCGCGCGTCTTATAACGTCACGTAACGTCCTAACAATATAGCACTAGGTTCCGAACCACCCCTTTATAATCGGCCCTAGTTATCTTACTTATATCCTTATAGCTATAATAACTCTAAATATAATTAGGTTGCCCTAATTAAGCTAAGTATAATATAAAAGAACTATTCTAAAACTCACTTACGCTTATAGAGAGTCCGTCCGCCGACTATATAATCCTCCTTCTCGGTATACGCTTACTCTATAATAGCCGTAACTATATCCTCGTCCCACTTAATCCTAGTATTATACCGTAACTATCCTTTCCTAGGGAATTGTACGTAAAGGCGGTATATATAAGGAACTATTAACGGCGGCGTTATAAAGTATCGCGCGGTAGATACTATTATACGAGTAAACCTAGTTATCTTAGGAGAATAAGCTGGGTCTAATCGGGCTAATATTAGAGTCTATAGGGCGAGGATTATATAGCCTATAGAATAGGTGGCTATAAGATATCTTAACACCCTTATCTTACTCCTTTATATCCTTAATCTATTTACCCTGGATATTAATCTTCCTAGGCTATACTAAGACTTTCTTTAGCGATATCTATATAATCTTATAACTATTTAAGTTAATACTAGCGAACTTAGAAGGCTTAGAGGACTTAGGAGTCTTCTTAGGACTCTTCGTGACCTTAGTGACCTTTTTAGGCGTGACCGGTGCTAAAGGCTTCTTAGAGATATTCTTAGGCGTCTTAGGACGTACCGGAATACTAGTATCTTTCTTAGGAGTGCTCCTAATTAGCGCCTAAGTCCTTTTTTTAACCTGATTAGAGGAACCAGGGGCGGTAGGCTTAGACTTAATAATAGGCTTATTAATAGGAGTAAAGCCTATGCTCTTAGGAGGAGGTGGCTAAAGGGGCTAAGAAACTACTAGGACTACTAGTGTCTTCTAATAACTAAAACCGAGGCTTACTTTAATATAAGACAGCTATTCTTCCTTAATATAACGAGTATAAGCTATATTATTATTCCCGTAGCAGCGTCCCTATATAAACCGATAAATCTTTAAGCTCTAAGGGAATAGGTATCCCTCCTAGATAATAGCTTATATCTACTCGATAATAAAGAGGCCGTATAAGTAATTATCCGTTTAGCGAGGACCGGGAATAATATAAAAATAGCGGGTAAGGCTAAAGACGGCCTTATTAGGTGTATTAATACTACGTAGCTAACCTATAGCGTACTTAAATAACTATAAAAGGCGATCCTTAGTATTACTAGTATTCTAAATACTATTATACCTATATATACACTATATCTCTTAATCTATAATTAGACTAATAAAATAATTATCGAAGTGATAAATAATAGGGATAAGGCGACTTCTCTTAATACGGGTAATTACCTTAAGCGGCTAAGGAGAGTAAATTAGCGTCCGGCTATTTAGCTCCGAATAAAGCGTAATATTAATCTAAGCTATAGGACGGCTATCCCCTTATCTACGCTTAAATATCGCACGTATTATATTTTCTAAACTGCCCTTCTCTAGCCACCTTTTATTTATTAGGTCGTAATACGTCCTGAATAATAACTAAACTAAAGGATAAGCATCCTAGGACTTCTCGCTAAATATGCTTACTATAAGGATATAAGGGAGCATTATATTAATCGTGGCAGCGTTAAGTTCGCTATCCATAGCATTCTTAAGGAGGCGTTAGACTACGCGTATATTATCTTTAGGCTACTAAGGGAAACCTATAAAGGGGGCAGCGTTATCAGGAATATTAAATAAACGATACGGCAGGCCTTACTAGGGGAGCACCTATCGGCTATTATTAGGGTCGCTAATACGATAAGGGCGCGTGGTCTTATTAATAGTAACACGAGTAGCGGGTACGATACTAGCGGTAAGGATAGGACCGGTAAGAGCCGGCTCCTAGTAGTTAGTAAGGGATATAGATATTCTTAATATCTCTATTAGCCTGATTATAGTAAGGTATAAACGGCGGATACAGGAAAAATATATAAGGGTAGCGGGGTAATAAATAGTAAAGAAATAAATAGCGGGGGTAAGTTAAAAAAACGAACTTAACGATATAGGAAAAGAGAGGAAAAGAGGGAAAACGGGTTAACTAGGGCTAGTGATAGGGGATATATATCCTTTATCGATATCTAATATTTCTAGGCAGTGCCTCCCTTATAAGACTGGCTTTAACTAGAGTTTCTATTACGGCAGCTAGTTAAATAGGGTCGTGATTATTAAAGAAAGGGTAATCCTAATACTATTTATGGTTTTCGGATAAAGGCAACTTAGTAAATTAGGCGCGGGATCTAAATACGGAAGTCGGCTTACCGTGTAACCGATCTAATTAGACGGAAAGATTAGATAGTACCTTTTTTATTATACCTATAGTCGTGACTATATAATAAAGCGACGTAAGGAAGGTAATCGTGAATCACGCTTAAAGCCTAATCTTTTTAGGAACTTAAAATAGGCTATTTATTTAACTACGCCTCCTTAAGTCACTAAAACTATAAATCGCTAGGCTATATTACCTATCGTTAAGGGATATAAGGCGGAGGGCTGCCGGCTAGAGGCGTATCTTTTAGGCTCTACGTTTTTATATTATTATACGATTCGATATCGTGTTTCCCTTAAACTTCTTATTAATAATAATAATAAGATTATCGATATATCTACTAAAGCTCTAATCACGGGGCTTAATAACCTTAGCTCTTATAAGCGTAAGAAAGCCGTGGCTTATTAGGAGTCGGTCTATCCTATACTATGCTTCTGGTCTAAGACACGACTTATCGCAGGTATAGTTAATAAGTATAATATTTTTACGACGGTCTAAGATATAGTGGTGAGTTCTTTTTACGCTTTTTATCGTGTTACCCTAATTAGGGTAAGCTGATATTATAGATATAGGTAAACTCGTACTTTATTTAGTATAAAATAGCTAGTAAAGGTGGTATATCGTATATTAAGCTGGATTTCGTGGGCTAGGTTATTTAAGGTGACTCTAAGGCTATAGTTATAGGTCGGGTATAGGATAGCCTGCTAAATCTCGCTAATAAAGACGTGGAATAGGAGCTATTTAAGAAGGTAAGGTCTAGTAATAGTTCGTCTCTGTTTTATCGCCGTGTATTTATAGCGAAGGACCTCGTAAGTCTATAAAGGGAGTATATTATAAAGACGGTGACCCGGGCTTACGCGGTTAGAGCCCTGATTATCTAAGGGTTCGGGGTTATTAATAAGGTGCCGTGTTAATACTATAAGGAATAGTGGTCGGCTATAAGTAATCGGGTTAATAATAAGATTACTTATTCTTTCTTCGAGTACGTGTCGCTTTAACGTAATAATCGATTTCCGGACTACGCTAACTACTATTTTTATAAGATAGCTTACACGTATCGCGATAAGGGACTTCGGAAGCAGTTTTATTAGTCTAATTAGGAGATCTTATAGCTAGATAGTGACTATACAGGTATTAGCCACGCTAATCCGTGTACTAAAGACTTACTAGTACTACTATAATCTATATACGACGATAAGATATATCCACGGCTTTCGCCTCGGTATAGTGTCTTTATAGTAAGCACTATTACTTTATACCGTGAAAGTGCTTAGTAGATACGCGATATTTATAGAGGAAGGGGTCTTAAACTATAGGACTATATAATAGTATAGGTCCCTATATTAGCGTATAAATATAAGGACGACCTCGAGAAGTTCTGTTATACTATTTAGAATAACCCGATAAAAAGGGATTAAGAAGAGACGGTAGAGTGGTATTATATTCCCTTTATCTCTAGGGCTTAGGTTTAGCGGTATAAGTCGGAAGTGTACGGCCCTAGTAATAGCGACTATAAGAGTAAGCCGGAATAAGATATAGATAGGTGATTCGGGTAGTAATTACTATGATTAGGGTAACCTTAGTGTGATTAGAATATTTTATTTCGGTGCGCGGCGTAAACGGGTAAAGGAAAGGTAGATAAATAATAAATATATTTAGTATATATATCTTTACGGTGTCCACTTAATTAGTGCGTGTAAATAGAAAATAGTAATAGTAAAATATAAATAAAAGGAACTAATAAATAAAATAATAAGTGGAAGGGCGTGGAATAGGGTGATTAGGGTAATAAAGGGTAAACAGGAAAGAAATAGGAAAAGGAGCGAGTTAAGGAGTCCTAAAAGTGGTGTTTTTATTTTAGGGGGTGGTGGTTAGTTTTCGACGATAAGTAGATAGCGGTGCCTTATATATCCTCGGCCCTAATACTATATATAAGACTCCTATTAAGTATAGTATTACTATAATTAGGTTAATTAGGTAGGAAGTAATAATAGGAGATAAAGTATAAGGTCCTAGTATAGCCCTTATACTTACTTCGGTTAAAGTTAGGATCTCTAGGGATATAGACTTTAACTCTTCCCGACTATATCGCTTTCCGGAGCTCCGCTTCTAACCTCTTATAATACTCGCCTATTATATCCCGGAGTCTCGCTAACCCTTATAGGAGTGCATTAACGGTCTAATTAGGGGAACCTGCGTTATCTTAACGCTTATTATCCTTAGCCTTAGTATCTTTATTAGTCGATTCACCTAGGAGGAGGGGTGCTTTAACTAGCTTGTTATTAATAGGGGCGCCGTGGGCAGGGTATATAATTATTAGTTCTCTAGCATAGTCCCTTTCTAGTATCGTTTAGTCTTCCGGCTCCTAGTATCCGTCTTTATCCTGGATAAATTTCTTAAGGCGGTTAGCGGTAAAAGTAACGCCCTGGAGCTCTTCCCCTAATAAGGTCGATAACCTAAAGGTCTTATTATCCTAATCAGATAATATAAAATAAAATAGGCTATTCTAGCGGTAGTCTAGCTTCTTATCGCGGCTTATATCGATAGCTAGCTTAGTGTCGTGCATAAGGATAAGGTCGCCGACTCGGAGTCTTTGCCTGCGTAGGGTCCTGACTCTTAAACGGTTAATAGAGTCCGTCTTCTGCTACCGTTACTTACTAACTATATCGGTAATAGTCCTCCGGTTAGCTTCTAACTAGGCGAAGGCCCTTAGGCGTAGTAATATCTTTTCCTTAGGGGTCCTAACGCGGCCCTAGTTAAGCACTCTCTAAGTAAGGCAGGTCGTCTTAATAGGCGTGATAGCCTCGTAGTTATAGAGGGGGTAAAAGGGGGTCCTTCTGGTAGATACTCGGATAGTTATACGGTCCGCGAAAAGGACTATAGGCAGGATCTTATATAATATACCGCGGTAAATCTTCTACTAAATAGCTAGCGTGTAGGCGATAGGCTTATATCCTACCTTATTTAGACTATTAGCGCGGGGGTAATAGGCAGAGATAACCTTCCGCTTTATTAGGTATACCCGATTTAGCTTAATCACGCTACCCTTATTCTTAGGACCTCTATCCACGATAATATACTAGTATAGCCTATACCGGCAGATAACGTCTTCCTATAAGAATATCGTGATAGCTCGCGATATGTTTTTCCATAGGAGACGGGCTTTAACTTATCCCGTGAATATATATCGAGCCTCTACTAAGTAGTAGCCACTAAGATACTGGATATTAAGACTTACCTATATAAAGGGGAGGGCTTATTAAGGCAGTTAAGTGGCGATTAGGGGATCCTTATATGCTTTGCCTTAGCGGCTCTAATACTCGGCGTATACTTCGATAACCTCCTTAGTCTGCTTATAGATACCGTCCTAGGTATATAAGGGGGTAAGCTTTTAGTATATCCTATCCCTTACACGATAGCCTGACTTATCGTGGGCCTTCCTAATTAGGGTAACCTAAGTCTCTTTATTATTAATCCACCTCTTAGGAGTCGAATCTTTCTTAGTAACTCTTATCTATAATAGACCGTCCTTTATAAAAACAAGGGTTAATCGATCTTTAACACGGTAGGCGTCACGAGGGTTTATTTTAAAGGGTGTCCGTAGGCTTATTAAATATAAGGCCACTTATTAAGAGAACTAGCTTTAGGTAACGTCCGGGTCTAAAACGTCTTCGGCTAGGGTGGGGTTATTAAACCTCTTATCCGTGTCCGCGAGGAAGATTTAGCCGTTAATAAAGTCGTTAATATCTCCCTCTATAGCGTTATTAGCCTAATTAGATAGAGTAGTAGGTATCCTTAAAAGTCCGTTAGCCATAGTGTTTTTGGTTCCCTTAATATATTTAACCTTAAAGTTAAAGAGTCGGATCTAGGTAATCCACTAAGTAATAAGTGCGCCGGGCAGGTCCGTGGTAAAACCACTAAGCTAGGATACTAAGGCTTAAGTATCTGTTTCTAGTATAAAGCGGACTCTATAAAGATAGTTACGAAGTTAGTAAAGCACCTTTAATACTCCCCTTAGCTCTAGCTTACCGGTATTATAAACCTTTTTTACCGGGTTTTATTTACCGCTTTTATACCGGGCGATAGCTCTCTTCCCGTCGATATACTAGCCTAAGATCCCGCCCTAGCCCTTAATATATACATTAACGATTATATAGATAATACTAGCCCCTTTACTATACTTAATAGTGATTAGGACTAGTATAGAGGTCAGGGTAACCTTAAGAGTGTCTATAGTATACTATTAAGGCTCGCTTTATAGGAAGACGGAAGTCTTTTTTAGTAGGTCTATTAACGGCCCCGTGATAATAGCGAAGCGGTAGATCTAGATACGGTAAAAGGTGGCGAGACTAAGATAAGAACGGACTTCGGAAATAGTCCGGCACTTCTACCACTTAGTTAACTTAGCTACCTTAGCCTGCTTAGGGGAACGATTATCGGTTCTATACACATAGCCTATAATAATAGCCGCTTTCTAATACTATTAGCTTTTAGCGCTAGCTATAGTGCCTTTAGCGAGCTCTATATTAAGAAGGACTCTATCGATATTACTAATATGCTTAGCCACGTAGCGGCGAAGTCTAGGCTTAATTAGGGTATCGTTATAGGTGGTGGTCGGCCCTTTAACCGCGATATTATTAATAAAGGGTCGATAGCACTAGGGAATAAGGTCGTAGAGGATACGGGTTATAGTATATATAAACTAGGCCACTAAGTTAGTCGCCCTTTACGGAAGGGTATATATCCTAAAAAGTCCTAAAACCGTGGCGAAGGTCGTTAAGTCCCTTAATTCCTTATCGAGGGTGACCTGGTTATAGCCGGAGAAGAAATCTAAAAGGGAAACTATCTTATATATACCGAAGTCCTTGGAAAGCTCGTTAGCCCTAAGCGGGATAAAGGCATCTTATAGGGTGATAGTATTAATCTTAGTGGCAAAGTTAATAAGGCGTATATTACCGTCCTTCTTCTTTATAAGGAACCAGGGGTTTTAGTAGGCCGCGTGGCTTTCCTTAATAACCCTCTTATCCTTCCTATCCTTAATTATCTTAACGATAATAGACTCTAGGGCTTTAGGGATCAGGATCCCTTTCGCCTACTATGCCTTATACGGAACTACTTTAATCTTCTACGGTAAGGCGACTCTAGGGTCGAGTCTCCCGTACTCTTACTAATCCTATACGAGGGTAGCTTCGCGGTTTAGGAGGGTCTTCGTTAAGAGCTCCTTTTCTATAGGTAGCAGATAGTCGGTAGAGTCTAGGATATCTTTAAGTCGCTCTTCCGTGAGTCTTAAGTAAGGGGTAATCTTAGAAAACTTTAGGGTGATTAGGCTAATAAAACGGTCGTCTTCCTGCTCCTATATATCCTCGGGGATTTCCGCTAAGATCTTCTATTTCTAAAGAGGGTCGCTTTTAGGGACGGAATTATCGGATAGCGTATTATTTATAGGGTGAATCTTAAGGGCTTTCGGCTTATATATAGTATAGATAGCCTAATTAGGTCCGTAGTATACCTCCTTAATTAGGTCCTAGTGCTTTTTCCTTTTCGCGGTCTATAGCTTCTTTATAGCCACTACGGCGGCGCTAGTAATACGCGCGTCTTCGGCCCTTAGAGCCGATAACGCTAACGACTAATAAGACTTCTATGCTTCCGACTTAAAATTAGTAAAAGTGATTTAGTATAAATTAGGCTAATTAGGGTAACTATAATAAGGACTTATAGAAAAATATAGTAGTGGAGGAAGAAAACGGAGTTTATAGTATTATCGGGCTTCCTTATCGTATTTCCTATACCCTTAGCCCTAATTCTATAGCATCGCCCTTAAGGCCACGTATACCCTTAGTAAAAGTGGCTTAATCTCCTTAAAGAATATAAAGGCTATTAGAGACGCTACGTTAGTATCTTTAATCGTGTATTAAATCTTATCGCCCTCCTTTAGAACGTCTAAAGGGTAATAGTTAGCCGTCTCCTTAATAGATAGCGAGGTAGCGGCCCTAGGCTAATAGGTAGGGTCGCTATTCTAGAGCTAATATTAATTAGCCTAATTAGACTAATCTTTATCGATCCGACGCCTTTTATTAGCCTCGTAGTTTAGCTGGCTTTAGTTCCTTAGTATCTCCTTAATCTACTCGCGATAGGCGATAGGTATAAGAATATGGGCGTTACTAAGCGTAAAGTCGGTATTAATCTAATTATCCCGGAAAGAAAAGGACGCTTTAGTCTCCTGGATCCATGGTATACTAAGTAGTATATTAGGCCCTAGACCGGGGAGGACTTAGAAGTTAAAAACGCTACTCTGCTCGCTAACCTATAAACGCTCCTCGAGGTACCCTATACACGGTTATCCCTCTTAGTTATTAACACCCTTAATCCGGATCTTAGTCTAGCTAATACGATATTCTAAACCAAAGCGTTTTATAGTATTTATAAAGATAGTATTAAAGGTGGCCCCTATATCGATAATAGCCTTAATAAAAACGTTAGGGTTATACGTTAAGGCACCCTTATAAGTAAGCCTATACTTTAAGACTATATATCGGGTAATAACTAAAGGGTTATCGGTTTTAGGGACGGCCTCCTTTTCGATAATAGTAAGGGTATTCGAGTTAACGTTATTAGGTCGGGTAAATAAGACGGTATACCCCTTAGACGAAGGCGGGGGAGGAGGTATACTAGGGGGACCTTATCCGTTAAGGAAAAAGGCTTTATTAGCGGTTAGGCGAACGATCTTACGCTAAGGCTAACTAGTCTCGGCGGCGCGTATTCTCTTATTATTTCTTAGTTTTATATCCGGGTCGTTAATAAGGTGATACTATAAGGGAACTTTAATCCGGAGATCCCTAATTTACCTATCTAGGTCTTTCCGTGCTTACTTTAGGTCGTAAGGGTTATCCGCGGAGGCACTAGCTTTGCCTTTGCCTTTATTAACGGCCTTAGGTTATTACTAGTCGGGCTATATCGGCGCTTTATCTATCTCCACTTCTTTATTAACGACCTCGGTTATTATCGGGGTCGGCACCCGGTAGCTAGGACTAGGGTTTAACTTCTATAGGCGCTATTTAATAACCTAATTAAGGAAACGGATAACCTTAGGAGTGGGTTTAACGATCCTCCTACTCCTAGTCGTGTATAGAGGCTATAAGGGGGGCTGCTTTTTCCGAGTATCCTTCGACGCGGTATAGATATCCGCCTATTAATACTCGGATATAATAGACACGAAATTAATACTAATATTTACTACGGGAGCCTTAGCCTTCGCTTCTTCCCCTTTTAGCTTAGTATAATATTCTAACGTTACTCGTATAACGTCTTCTATCTTAATAAGGAGGCTTCCGGAGTTAGTGCTAATATAGTAGGCTTTAGCTAGGTCTTTATACTTCCCTTAAAGGCGGGTGCTAAGCTAGTAGAGGACGGACCGCCGGTACGGCTAGTCTTACTACTTAAAGTATATATCCTAGGGGTAGGGCTACTACTCGTTATTCTAGTCTAAGGCGAGGTAATCGGGGTAGCGGAACCTAACTAGGTGCTAGGTCTTATCTAGCTATAGTACCGCGCACTACTCGCGGCGGTAACGCTCCTATCTATAATAAAAGTAACGGGGGGGTTAGTTATCAATAGGGTAGTATTATAACGGGCCGCCGGAATAGGGGTAAGAGTTCCTATTCCCGTACCGCGGTAGCCCTTACCTATACTATATATCGTCCTTATATATACTAATATTAGTCTGATTAGGGGTAATATAATAAGCTACCGGAGTAGTGTCCTACCTCTCCGAAATAGATTATTTTAGGGCGGCGTAGAACGGGGTCTTTAGGTGGGGGTCGGTAGCCAGGATCGCGTTAACCTTATCGGCTCCTACTCGGCGCGAGAGGGCTATAACTTAGGGGACCGCGTTCCTAATAACGCCTATACCGTTATAGACTATAAAGATAGCGTACTTCTTTAAAAGCTCCGTTAACTTATCTATATCGCTTTTTATTGATATAGCCGGTTTAGGCACTATAGTAGGCCCTTATAAGATAATCGGCGTATATACTATCGGGTTAGCCTAATTAGGCCGAGGCGTAACGGCTAGTATCGGTTTAGTAGTTAGCGTAGGGGTAGGAATATCTATAATACTCGCTACTTTATTAATAGGCCGCCCGTCGGCTACCTAAACGTCTTCTGCCTACTCTTTTAATATATCCGATAAATCGTAATACCTGCGTAGTCGGTCCTTTAGGTTAATAAACTTATACTTTATCCGGTTAGTAAGCTATATATTAATATCTCTATATAAGATAGCGAGGAAGATATTATAAAGCTTATAGTCTTCGATAAAGGTGCCGCCGACCTTATTAGCTCTCGACTTCTAAACCGTAACGCTTATTAATAGCTACTTAACCTATTAGACGGTTTTAACCTTTTTATACTTATAAATAAGTCGTAACTAACGTATTTAGTCGGATAGGTTAAGCTGCTAGTCGGGATCTAGGTAAGAGTATTCGTTAATAAGCCGCTACTTTAAATGCTTTTATTAGCTACCGGATACTTCGATTAGTCGGATTATCTTATTAACCGTAGGATAGATACTAGGCTCTATAAATAGGTTAACGTAGGAGATCTTATTAGCCTTATTAAGGCGGTTAAGCTTAGTATAGTCTTTATAGTCCCTAAGGAAGTTAGATAGGGCCCTTTTATTAAAGCGAGGGGCTCCCGCGGCGAAGGGGTTTAGGGGCGCGTAAGATATAATAGTAGCTTAAGTATTTTTATTATTATATCGGCTAATATACTAGTAGATAGCTATAAGCGTCTTTAAGGTAAGGTTTGCCTTAAAGTTCTTAAGGACGTTATTAGAAGACGCGATAGCTATAGTGGGTACGTAAGCCTACTAAGGAGCGCTTAGTCCGGGGGAAACAGGGGGAATAGGGGGAATAGGGGGAGCGGGGGGAGCTAGCCCGCCGCTAGGGTTCGGGTTGCCCTGACTAGGCGAAGGGGAAGCCGATACGGCTCCGTAGCCGGACGCCGGGACGCCCTAACCGTAAAAGGCGGTCGTTAACGGGCTAATACCGGGGTCTACGTCCCCTTACCTAAGTAAGGCGGTCGCGAGAGGAGGGTTAGCCGTAGGAGCGGCGTTACCCTAATTAGGCGTAACCGTGGTCGCTAGGGTTAGGATAGCCGCGTATATACTATTATTATTAGGCTTAGAGTGGCTATAGACTATAACCGTAAAAGGAGGGTCGCGATAATCGGTCTACTATAAAGCCGTTATATTATTAAAGGGGGGGGGTTAATCTATTATAATAACTGGTTTAGGTAGATTAGGGGAATCAGGGTCTTTAAGAAAGAAAGGGTTAAGAAATAAGAAGCAGTTATATATTAAGTCTATAAGTTTAAGGATAATTCTACTTAGCGATAGGGGGTAAAAGGAGCCTTTTTTTTAGGGGCCCTAAAGGATATAATATAAGTATTCTCCGCCTAGGCTTAGGAGGGAACCTACTATAGTTAGACTAACGGAGATACCTATAAGGAATAGGATAAGGTATCGCTAGCCGTTATAGGAGATTAGTTTAAGTCGTATCCGGGATCTACTAGCAGGTTTACCTAACCGCCGGGTCTATAAGGGCGCGGTATCTCGGGGCTCCTTAATAGGTTCTTTTAACCGTCGGGGCCTTATATAACTAGATTTTCTTAAAATTCTCGGGGCTAAGGACTTACCGCTATTCGTATAGGCCGTTATTACCCTGATTATAGTAAGGTTAACCCTACGCCTTTATTATTTCCTACTTAAAGGGTTATAATAAAAGATTTTTTTATATCTAGGCTCTACGGCCCCTAATAGTCTATATCCGTAACTTTTCCTATTCCGGTAAGGGAGCGCGCCCTCCGTCTCTATATCTATGCTATATCCGGAATCTGTTTTATAGTTAATCTATTCTTTATTCTACTTATCGTACCTTTTTCTTAACGGTTTTTCGCTTTTTTTCTTACCTTTACCTTATCGGCGGTAGGGGCCTGTCTCTCCGTCTATAGCTCTTATCTTATTTTTAGTAAGGAGGATCCGTCCCTGTTTTCTGGTTATTAGGTTTTATTAAGGCTATATAAGGGGCAGGTTTCCTAGGCTGTTATTATAATCTTAAAGTTAATTTTAAATATTAATACTTTATTTTAATCTCGGCCCCTTAGCTATATACTTCCCTTCCTATTTCCGTAATTAACGTGTAGTTCGTTTAGGTAAGCCGGAACTCCCCTTAAGTGCTTTCGGTTACCCTGATTAGACGATCAGGACTTCCTAGGCACCGAATAGATCCGCCTCCGAGTACTAATTAAAGAAAGGCGAAGCCGTTACTATACAGAACGGCTTAGGCAGTATAATCTCGGATAAGTCTTTAATAATAAGAGTGCTTAAGACCACGAAGTGTATATAACTAAAATAACATAAATAATAAGGAGACCTTTAAAAGAGGTTCCTGGAGGTGCGCGCTGCTCTGATTAGGGTAATATAGCTTAAACGAAGTGAATATAATAAACATAGTAAAACTTAGGGTTAAAAGGATAATAATTATATAGGATAATAATTATCCTCTGTGTCTGGGTAGCGTCGCCACGTATATATAATATATAAGATAAATAAAAAAGCGCGCGTCTTATAACGTCACGTGACGTCCCAACGATATGGCACTGGGTTCCGAACCACCCCTCTATAATAGTTAGCATATATATTATCGGGTTAGCCTAATTAAGCCGAGGCATAACGGCTAATATCGATTTTATAGTTAGTATAAGGGTAGGAATATTTATAATACTCCCTATCTCGTTAATAGGCCGCTTATCAGCTACCTAGATATCTTCTACCTACTCTTTTAATACATCCAAGAGGTTATAGTTCCTATATAGTCGGTCCTTTAGGTTAACAAACTTATACTTTATCCCGTTTATAAGCTATATATTAATATCTTAGTATAGGATAGCGAGGAAGTTATCGTAAAGCTTATAGTCTTTAATAAAGGTGCCGCCGACCTTATTAGCTCTTAACCTCTATACTCTAACGCTTATTAATGGCTACTTAACTTACTAAACTATCTTAACCTTTTCGTGCTTATAAGTAGGTCATAATTAGCGCACTTAGTCAGATAGGTTAAGCTGCTAGTCGGGGTCTAGGTAGGAGTATTTATTAAGCCGCTACTTTAAGTTCTTCTATCTACCACCGGAAGCTTTAACTCATCGGATTATCTTATTAACTATAGGACGGATACTAGCCTCTATAAATAGGCTAATATAGGAGATTTTATTAGCCTTACTAAGGAGGTTAAGCTTAGTATAGTCTTTATAGTCCCTAACGAAGTTAGATAGGGCCCTTCTACTAAAGTGAGGGGCTCCTATAGTAAAGGAGTTCAGGGGCGCGCGAGATATAATAGTAACACGATTCCTCTTATTATCGTACAGGCTAATATACTAATAGAGAGCCGCGAGTATCTCTAAGGTAAGGCTCGCCTTGAAGTTCTTTAGGATATCGTTAGGAGATACGATATCCGTGCTAGGTATATAAGCCTACTAAGGGGCGCTCGGTCCGGGGGAAACAGGGGGAATAGGGGCTAGCCCGCTACTAGGCGTCGGGTTACTCTAACTAAGCGAAGGGGAAGCCGATACGGCTTTATAGCCGGATACTGGGACGCCCTAACTATAAAAAACGGTTATTAACGGGCTAATACCAGGGTCTATACCCCCTTAGCCGAGTAAGGCGGTCGTATAAGGAGGGTTAGCTATAGGAGCGGCGTTACCCTAATTAGGCGTAACCGTGGTTACTAGGGTTAGGATAGCTGCGTATATAGTATTATTATCAGGCTTAGAGTCGCTATAGACTATAATCGTAGGGGGAGGGTCGTGATAATCGGTCTACTACGAAGCCGTTATATTATTAGAAGAGGGGCGTTAATCTATTATAATAACTAGTTTAGGTAGATTAAGAGAATCTAGGTCTTTAAGAAAAAAAGAGTTTAGAAATAAAAAGCAGTTATATATTAAGTCTATAAGTCTAAGGATAATTCCACTTAGCGATAGGGGGTAAGAGCCCTTTTCTTAGGGGCCCTAAAGGATATAATATAACTATTCTCCGCTAAGGCTTAGGAGGGAACCTACTATAATTAGACTAACGGAGGTATATATAAAGAATAGGATAAGGTATCGCTAGTTATTATAGGAGATTAGTTTAAGTTATATCCGAGATCCACTAGCAGGTTTATCTAACCGCTAGATCTATAAGGGCACGGTATCTCGGGGCTCCTTAACAGGTTCTTTTAACTATAAGGGCCTTATATAACTAGATTTTCTTAAAATTCTCAGGGCTAAGGACTTACCGCTATTCCTATAGGCCTTTATTACCCTGATTATAGTAAGGTTAGCTCTATACCTTTATTATTTCCTACTTAAAGGGTTATAGTATAAAACTTTTTTATATCTGGGCTCTACGGGCCCTAATAGTCTATATCTATAGCTTTTCCTATTCCGGTAAAGGAGCGCGCCTTCCATCTTTATATCTATACTATATCCGGGATCTATCTTATAATGAATCTATGTTTTATTCTATTTATTATACCTTTTCCTTAACTATTTTTCGCTTTTCTATCCACTTTTACCTTATCGGCAATAGGGGCCTATCTCTCCGTCTATAGCTCTTATCTTATTTTTAGTAAGGAGGATCTATCTCCGTTTTCTAGTTATTAGGTTTTATTAAGGCTATATAAGGGGCAGGTTTCCTAGCCTATTATCGTAATCTTAATACTAATCTTAAATCTTAATACTTTATTTTAATCTCGGCCCCTTAGCTATATACTGTTAATATCTGCTATTAATAACTATTATATAGTTATAGGCAGAAGAATAAGGAGCATAAAGATATATATATCTTTATACTAACCTATATATATTAATAATATTAATAAAGCATTTATGGCGTGATTATTAATACATAAGGTTAGTAATATAAAGTACGGGAAGAGAAGAAGTCTATTGCGTAAGGTAAAAAGCTTATATTAAGTCTACTGCGTAATACAGTATCTTTCTTTTCTTCATTCTTTCGTCTATATATATCTGCTTCTTCTCTCTCTCTCTTCCTCTCTTTCTTCTTTTCTAAGCTAGTCACTGTATTCTTAATATATACGAAAGTTATCTACGATACTATCATATCCTACTGGATTATCTCGAATCATTCACATATACTTCCTTTTGCCGTAATTAATGTATAGTTTATTTAGGTAGGCCGGAACTGCCCTTAATTACTTTCGGTTACCCTAGTTAGACGATTAGGACCTCCTAGGCACCGAATAAATCCGCCTCCGAGCACTAATTAAAGAAAGGCGAAGCCGCTACTATACAGAATGGCTTAGATAGTATAAACTCGGATAAGTCGTCGATAACAGCAGTGCTTAAGGCTATAAAGTGTATATAACTAAAATAATATATATAATAAGGAGACCTTTAAAAAAGGTTCCTAGAGGTGCGTGCTGCTCTAATCAGGGTAACGTAGCTTAAATAAAGTGAATATAATAAACGTGGTAAAACTTAGGGTTAAAAGGATAATGATTATATAGGATGATAAGCATCCTCTATATGTAGATGGCGTCGCCACGTATATATAATATATAAGATAAATAAGAAAAAAGAAGATACGCGCGTCTTATAACGTCACGTGATATCCTAATAACATAGCACTGGGTCTCCGATCCACCCCTCTACACTACGGCTTCCGCATAATAACTATCCGCGCCTTTATTTAAGGGTATAACTTAAACTATCTAGATAGCGATTAAAGAGGGCCTATAAGGAACTAGAAGCCCGAAGACTTACGCCTAAGCCGCGGGAATAGCCGCTTATAACCGCTTCGAAACCGTACTAGCTAAAGTTATCCTAGCATAGCACGTATAAGAGCTTACTATATACTATGGTACTAAAACAGGATTAGACCTATACGAGAGAATACTGCTAGAGATAGTATAGGTAGTAAGTAAAGCCAGCGGGAGAAGCGATATAATGGTAGCGCAGCGCCTACTAAGCGGGTATATTATTATTATTGTCGACTATAATAATACCTAAAGGAAAGCGTATAGATACTAGGTGCTTATCTCCTTTAGGCCCGGGGCTATAATATAAAAGAAAATCTATTAAGTAGTTATAAAAGGAATCCTAATAAGGCATATTAAGACTATAATAAGAATAATGTTATTATAGAACTTAAGACTAATAACCTCTTTATTAACCTTAGCGCAATCAGAATAAGGTTCCTATACGTCGAGAACGCCTATATAGCGCTCCTCTTTATAGGGATTAATACGCTAGGGGCGGCGGAGTATAGAGTAAAGGAGGGAATCTTCTGTTACTATAGCTATTACTGCTATAAGCCTTCTAACCCCGAGCTATTACCGCTATATTATTATAAATACCTATATATCGGGTATAAGGCGGGCTAATATAACGCCCCGGAACCCTTTTATAGCTATTATAGCGGCCCTAAATCGGAATATAATAGCGACTTTAATAGTTATAAGGCGCGCCGGGGTAAACCTAAGAAGCGCTATACTCCCTATAAGGACTATATACTATACTTAGTAATAGCTACCCCCTCCTAGCTAGGGAAAAGACTAGAACCAGGGACGCGTATACTAACTAAACTAAAGAATTCGATATTACCTAAATAAATAGAACCAGGACTATAATACCAGGTAAGTAACGCGTTACTATACCAGCGGAGTAAAGACCGATATTATTACTTCGGAAACGGCGCTAGAAGGGGCTACCCCCCGTGGGCTCTTATATTTTAATTATAGAGGCCGCGGAGAGGGTACACGAGAAGGAGAGGGAGAGAGATATAGTGGCCTCGAAGGAGGCGGCGGGTAAAGAAAAGGGTAATAATAATAAAAATAATAAAAATAATAATAATAATAATAATAATAATAATAATAATAATAATAATAATAATAATAAAAATAATAAAAATAATAATAATAATAATAATAATAATAATAATAATAATAATAATAATAATAATAATAATAATAATAATAATAATAATAATAATAATAATAATAATAATAATAATAATAATAATAATAATAATAATAATAATAATAATAATAATAATACTAGTAGTATAGCGATTAATATTATAAAGTTCTTCTTAGCGACTCTAAAGGCCGTCTAAAATACCTAAACCCCCCTAGCTATATAGCTAGCCGTACCCGGTAATAAGATACGGGCGTAGCGGAACCTCTATAAACTAATACCGGATATAATAATAGCTAGGACTACCTAGCTAGTGTTACTGGTTGACCCTATGGATATAATCCAGAAGAGCACCGGATCTTCCGACTAATTATATCGCGTACTCGGTAGGTCGCCGCGATATTATTTTTCGGTTATAAATACCTATAGAGATTTCTCCTTTTCCTTCTTTTCTCCTTAGCTTTAGATAATTTAATTATTCGGCCTTATTTTATAAATAACTCCTGACTAGCCGCTTATATATCTAAAGCTTAGCGAAACCTATGCGCTACTCTAATAGAGATAGACTATGACTTGAATCTGCCTCCTCCTAGCGCACTATCACGCCTAGCGGGCGAGTCGTCTAAGGCTACGGAGTGAAGGAGGGAGATTATTAACCCTTTATAGACTTAGCTCGTAACCTTAACTACCTAGATATAAGAATAATAGCATACTATTAACTAGCTATTATAAGCAATATAAAACTAATAATATATAATTACACCGCGTTTAGCTACCTTATCCGAAATAACTATATACAGGCTCTAACCCACTATTTTAATACCCACGCCCGACGTAATGCCTATCTTAAATCCTTAGACTAAATCACTCCTATTATTATAGAAGTTTAATAGTAAACGCTCGGAGTATATAAGTTAGTTATCCGAGATTCACGAGAAGCTCCTACTAGATTTACAGCTTTTCTAAAGCCTTTACGTGGAGTGGTATATTATTAACACCTATCTTAAAAAAGCACCTCGCCGCGTTATTAGTTCCTTTTGGGTAATAAGCGGAATTAATAGTTAATACGATCCCGAAGACTTCCTTAACTACCTTAACCGTATATATAAAGACGTTAATAAATAACCTCGCGCGGCTAACACCCTAAGGACGCTATAATAGCACGAGGACTAAGTATTTAGGAGCTTTATACCCGGGTTCAAGCCATAACTAGCTATCGCTAATAAAGGCTAATAGGATAATACTATAAAGATTATATTCCTAGAGGGAGCGCTTAGTAATCGCCTCTATACCGTATTTATTACCACTAAACTTCTAGATAACTACTCTGCCTAGGTAACCAAAGTATAGAGTATCGCTTAGAGACTTAAAGCCCTTGCTATAAGGCTATGTTTTAGTTAAGCACCCTATAATAATAATAATAATAATAACTATATCCGCGACTATAATAGTAATATAGAGATAGAAGGAGTGAATCGAGTATAGACTAAGAGAAAAGAGATAAGAGAGTGCTATAACTATAGAAAGAAAGGATACCTTAATAGGAAATACTGTTTTAAAAGAAAAGACGCCGAAGGTTAGAAAGAGGCCTATATAGCTAAGGTCTTAGCGACCTCGGATAATAAGACGATCTATATAGGAGTCACGGATAATATTAAGACTCGGAAAAAGAATAGCTTTAGTATAAAAGCGGGTATTAAAGCCTACTATAAAGAAATAAAGGGATTAGAAAGAGTTTATATCTTAGTCGCGTGGTAGTTATTTAGCTTTTATATAAGCGCGGATAAATAAGAAGTTAATTACCGCTCTGATAGATACTAGATATAATTCTTATATAGCTATAAGCGAACGTTTTATAAAGTCCCTCCGCCTCCTATTAGTCGATAAGACTATAAAAACCCTTTTTAGGGTTCTCTAATACTATAAGGTCTACTAAGAGCTTAGGTATTACTGTATACGATCTTAAGGTCGGCAGACATATATAACAACTATTTGCCTATATAATACTAGCATTAGATTACAACGTGTTCTTAGAGAAGCCCTGGATAGAATATAACGATATTATTTATTATATAAAGAGGCGCCGCCTTTACTATAGAATAGCCCGGATAGATATATAGCTGGAGGGTAAGGAAGAGCCTGATAATATTAGAGTAATTCGTAGAGCTTAAATAATAACCGGTTTAGTATTAACTAAAATTATATATCGGTTATAAAGGAAACAACCGTTTAGAAGCGAAGAGCTAGTACTTTACGTAATTAGTATTAAGGATATCGATAAAGACCTCTATAGTAAGTTACTAGTCGACCCCCAGAAATATATTCTGGAAGAGATTCTATAATAATTTCCCGACTGATTCTTGGACTTATAAGCGACTGAGCTCCCTCCTTACTAACCCGGAGTTAACTACGAAATAAACCTTATAAGAGGACCCGATAGAAAGGAGCTAGAACTACCCTAGTATCACGGGTATAATTTATCGACGTCAGGGATAGCCTGAATAGGGGGAGATAATATATCCTAATAGTTATATATAAGATTAGATAGGGTTACGGGGGTTAGGAATAGGCGGCCGAGTCGGTTCGGGGACTAGTACTATCCGTACCGACTTAGTATAGTATAATAGGGTGGACCACCGGCGGATAGATCGTGGTCCTAGGAGTATCTTCGAGTAGATTCCCTAAGGTTCTCGAGAAGGAGGTTTTGGTTATCTATAAAAAGGATAAGTAAAGCTAAACTCCTGACTTATAGGTCTCGCGAATAATTTAACTCTTAATTTTACTTATTTATTTATCCTACCTTTTAATTATTATATAATGTCTTTTTACTCTTTATATAAAAATCCCTAATATAATATTCGCTTAACCGTTTTAACGGGTATAATAACTATTAAGAGTTATAAGTGTAATTTAACTTTATTAATTAGCTAATATATAACTATACTTATTATTATTATTATTATTCTCTTACTCCGCTATCCTATCTAGTCTAGGAGCCCGGCTTAGGCTATACGGTCCTTCTTAGCTAGTTATAGGGGGGAAAAACCCGTTCGGGTAGAAAAACCTCTATACTCTCCTTATTAGGATCGGTGCCGCTTCGGGGCCTTGACGGTCCTGGTAGTGACTTAATACGTATCTGGATTATACCTTTAGTCTAGTGGCTGACGGGAAGGTAGTAGGCTAGGGGATTCGGGTTAGCCTGGGATACGGTATACTATACAGGGGGCCGAAAGAGGTCCGCAGCGGTTCCGCGCTCTAGGAATCCTCCCTATATCGGGGTGGCCGGTTTATTTACGCCTTCCTTTTAGGCGGGGTTTTAGCAGGGGCTCCTGCCTTTATTATTATATATACCTGCCGAATTTAGCAGTTACCTATAGTTATAGCTAGGTTAATAGAAAATTATAAGGGCGTCCGCCCTTCTTCTTATTTTCCCTTTTTTAACCCTTTATTATAATATCGTAGGTTTCCTTTTAAGCCGCCCCCCCCCTTACTCCCACCTTTATTCCCGGCTTTATGCTATAGTTACTAATAAAGCGTCGGATAGTTTATAGATAGGCCGGGTCTTTTATTTATCGTTATTTTATAGTATCGTGTATTTATAAGTGGTAGCGCGGTAACGCGGGCGGGAAGTCGGCGGTTTTAGGGCGGGCTAATAGGATAGGCTATAGTTAATTAAAAATAACTATTAAATAATTAATAACCCGGAGTCGTTAATATAAGTTCGATAGGGTGCTGTGGGGGGGCGTGTTAGTTTTAAGCTTAGTGTTAATAGCCTCCTAGATACCGCCTAAGAAGAAATAGCCTAAGAAAAAGGGTAACTCTCGCTATTATAAGGCTAGAGCTACGCGAGTATTACCGTGGGTTTTCCTAGAGGTGCCCTTAGGGTGCTAGAGTAATACCGCTAGGAGGCCGTCTCTGACTTTAAGTAAATATCTTAGATATACTAAACGCCTTAGGGGCGATAAGCCGGAGGATATAAAAGTATATACTAATATTACTAGGAAAGGAGCGGTATACTATTAGTATACTAATAGTTATTAGACTTATAAGGATATAAGTCGGTCTTATAATAGTATCTTAATAGCGCTAGTATAGTAGTAGCGGGAGTCTAATAATCGGTGTAGGTTCCGGCTATAGCCCTAAAGTATTAATAGCGTGTCCTTAAACGCTATTAGGAGCTTATAACTACTATCGCTAGGGGTAGAGACAGAGCTATTATAAGTTATATCCCTAGGGGTACTGCTACTATACCGCGCTGACTTTATATAGGCTCGGGGTCGGCTTATAGCGGCGGTGGTATCCTTTAAGCGCGCCGCTAGGCGTGCTTACCCCGCTAGCCGCCGCCGCGGTAGTAACGCTATACTAGCTAGCCTAGAGCGCTAATTAAATCGGCTAGAGGGGATAATCGTTATTCTGTTAGAAGTGGCCGTATATATCTCTACGGTCCCCTTATAGTAGAGTAAAGCTAATATCACGGGATAGGGTTATAAGTATAACGCTAATAGCGATAATACTACTAAGAGTAAGGATAAGAAGGGAGGCGCTAAGACTAAGGCTAAGTAAAGGGCAGGTACCGTTATAATATAACCCTTTGGTGCCGCCGGGGTCCCGGCTTATAGGACCCCTAAAGTAAATACGAATATCTAGATCGGGTACTATCTCTATTCTATATATTCTATACCGGGGCGGTCCCGCTACGGGGTCTTTATTATATAATTCCTTATAATTTCTAGGGTAAGGCGGAAGTCGCTTAGGCGGCTAAGATATAGGAACTATTTCGCTATTACCCTTACTTCCTTAGGGTGGTTTAGGGCGTTAAAAAGGTCTCCCCTAGTTAAGATCGGTCTCCCTATAGCGCTATAAAGGTCCCTTTATAACTCCGGAGTAGTTTTCTAATACTAAAGGATAATATATTTGGCTATTTCCGCCCCTCCGTTATTATAGGGGTACCGGGTAGTAGTAAAGCCGGGAACCCTTACTCTAAAAAGGAAGGCCCTAAGACCTAGCTTCTTAGAGCGGATCTAGGTAAGGACGGAGCTTTACGGCTTTAGGAGGCCTTTATATCTTTAAAGGTCTCTCTTTTAGGGGTTCCGGTTCGGTACCGCTATAGTATAGGTCGGGTTCCGAGTAGACCCTAAGTCCCTTTACCTCCCCTTTTATTCTTTTTTAAGGGCGGTATCCGGGTTACTATTATTTAGCTATTATTAGGTAATAAAGGATTAAACAGGCTAGGCGAGTACTTACTAGGCGGTATAGCGGCGCCTTAGTGCCGTTTATACCCTCGCGGCGGCCTAGGTGCTAGCTAAGATAAGTCCCTTAGCTCCGGTATTTTAGTAATTAAGAGCTTTTTTGGCTACGAGACGGGTAAGATATAGGTTAAGGGGGGGGATATATATCTTTTTTTTTTAGAATCCGGATCGGCGTGGCCTTATAGGCACCGGTAATAGTCTTAAGGTATTTATTCTAGGCCGAGCTTAGAGCCGTAGCGAGACCGCGGCGGGGCCTATTAGTGATTTTATAAAAGGTAGGGGCGTAATAGGAGATAGCTAGACGGATTATAGCGGTATAAAGGCGCTAGGCGTCGGTGAAGCTATAGCCTTAGGCTACCGCGGCGAGCCGGGTTAGGGCATAGTTTTATATTATTAGTTTACTCTGGATCTCCTTCTAATACTATAAGAAGTTTAGTTTCCGGTCTAGCTATACTCTAAGGAACCTGGTTTCTATTAAGGGTGGTACCGGCACGGTACTAAGGTAGAGAGGTAACGGGGATAAGGAGCGGGATTTCGCGAAGGGTATAAATATATATTTTAAGGGCTTAAATTAAAGGCCGCTCGCTTAGGACTAATCCTTATATATCTACTAGCCGGAGGTAAGGCGGTGCTATATCTAGGCTTTTATATAGCCGAAGGCGATAATATTTATATTATTAGTAAAGCCGATAATAATAGTTCTCGCGGCGTATTCGAGTTCCTCGTATAGGGTAGAAATATATAGAATAAAGAGAATTAGGGAGACCGGGGACCCCTATAACACGCCGGCGCGGAGGGGCCGTAGGGTTACCGTCTAGCTATCGAAGAGGAGGTAGACTATCCGGTCTTAGAGAAAACTGCTAGTTAATTAAACGGCCTACTCTAGAAATCCCTTATATCGGAGGGACTCGAGGAGTCTAGTATAGGGGATAGTATCGAAGGCCTTATATATATCTAGCTAGAGTATCGCGGGGGCGCCGCCTAAGGCCTAGGCGGCTTTAACGGCCTTTATTACACGCTATATAGCCGTTTTTATATTATATTTAGGTCTGTTTCCTATTTAGCTATTAGGGAGTAGTCGATATTCCTTTATAGCGGCCGCGAAACGGTCTACTATAATACCCTTAAGTAGCTTTCTAATCGTGTTAAGGAGGGAGATCGGTCTCTATCCTTTAGCTATCTTATAGTCGCTTTATAAGCGGCCCTTTTTTTAGATAATTATAATAGTAGCGATATAATAGTAGCGTAGGAAGTAGCTTAGGGATAGGCAGGCTAAGAGCATTATAGCTAGGATCTAGTATAAAGCTAGGCCGTAGGCTTTTAGGAGGCTAGCTAGGAAGCTATCCGGGCCGGGGGCGGCCTAGGGTTTAGTCCGGCGGAGGCGGCTCTAGATATCCGCCACGGAGACGCTTCGGTCTATATCCTACCTAGAGGGGTACTCCTGTCCTAGGGGTCTAGGATCCGAGTCCCCGGGTAGGGGGAAGAACTTTGCGTATAGGATATCTGCTTTCTTATTATATAAGGTCGCTAAGTCGCCTTTATCACGGTATAGCGGGGTTATAGTAGGGGGTCCGGGTAGCTAGTACCCTTTAGTTCGGGCCTATCTTTAGAGCCTTTAAAGGAGTCTGTTATTCGCTTAGGTCGAGTAAAGGAGGTAGCGCTAATATTACCTCTTCGCTACCGCTATAGCTTTATCGCGGCGGAGCTCGGCTTACCTATACTCCTCCTACTTATTCCGTGATTTCCTTAGTATATATCGCCGGTATAGTCTATACGCTTTTTAGGTTAGGGACGTTAGCTTATCGGTCTATTATAGGCAGGGTAGGTAGCCGGGGGGGCCGGTTTATCGGCGCGGGGCCGTCTAGTCGGTAACGGTAGTAAGGTCCTGGGTTAGCTAATTAAGGGCCCTGTCGATATTAAAAGGCGTTAATAGGGGGCCTGGCTATATAAGGATCCCGGGAGCTATTTAGTAAGCGAGGGAGGGTATAAATTCCTTTTAGACCTAGCGTGGGCGGTTAGGGGACTAAGGCGGGGCTATATCGGCAGGGCGGACCCCGCTAAGGTGTATAGTCGCGGCTTAGGAGAGGTAGTCTAATCCGATAACCTCGCTATCTATACTATTATAACCGTAGCGGAGCCCCGGGGATACCTATATAAGATCGATAATACTAGGTCTCCGGCCTAGCCTATACTAGGTAGTTATTCCGGGGGGGGGTAATAAGGTTAAGGTTTTAGCGGGAGGTAAATTTTAGGAGGGTGCTAGACCTAGGGTAGAATCTAGGATAGTTAGCCTAAAGGGGGTAATAGAGATTAAAGTCTTTAAGGAGGATATAGCGGCCCTAAGGGGGGGGCCCTATAAGGTCCGTGGTTAAAGGAGTATACCACGGGGTAATAGCGGATTAGTAGTTCTTAGAGTAAATAGACTAGATCGTGATAGCTTAATTACCTACGCTAAAAGTAACCGTATAGGAGTCCCGGTAGGCCCGCTATATCTATATACTAGGGGGGTATTATTTATAGATATAAAGCAGGGCCCTGCTACCTCCCTAAATTAGGAGGTATAAGGCCCTACTAGGGGTTTTAGACCCTTTATAAAGGGGTTAAGCCCTGGCTCTTAGATAGCTATTATATTATACTTAGTATAGGCCCGTAGCGGGAGCTCTGCTTAGGCCTATTTAGCTCCTATATTCTAGGTTAGGATATAGAGCTTTATTATTTAGAGGGGGGGTAGGGGGTTCGGGGCCGATCCGGCTAGCAGGGCCTCCTAGGTATCTTAGGTTAGGGTTAGGTCGGTCCCGCGGGGGATAAGGAATAGCTCTAGGGGCCTAGAGGCTAGGGGGTATTCGCGGGGCCTTTTTAGCGGGCGACCGGGACCGCGGCGAATCAGGGCGGCTTATAATAGGGTAGGGGAGGGGGAAGGTAAGGGATATCTAAGGCGGGGTCACGGGTATACCGCCTTAGTCTATCGTGTAATATTAAACTCTTTTACCCGGTACTTATATACTTCCCGGGCTCTCGCGGCTTTATATCTCTTAACCTAGTAAGCGTCGTCGAAGGCCTTATAGTTTTTATCGTATACGGTATACCTTCGGGTAGCCTTTAGGGCTAATACTAGGTAGTTCTTAAAACCGTTCTAGTAGCTAGACTCGGGTTTAACGTAGTAGCGGCACCGCCTCTCCGCCTCTAGGCACTAGGCAGCTTTATCTCCGAACTATAAATAGTTAAAGCACCTTAGGAGGTTTATATTAGGGTCATAGGGCTTATATAGGTAGCTACCGCCCTCTAGTAGGAGACTATTCTATATAAGGTTCTTTACGCTTTCCGGTAAGGTGGTCTTAATAAGTAGTATCGCTACCTCGCCGGTGCCGTATCTAGGGAGCCGGGTCTTTACTCGGTATATTCTTATATCGGGGTTAAAGGTATATAAGGACTATAGGAGCTTATTTTTAGATAATAGGCCTAGGATTAAGTAGGGGATAGCTTTTATTAGGACTAGATAGGTTCGGGTAGCTATTTTAGCCCCGGGGCCGAAGGCCTATTTAACCTAGTAGTCGGCGAAGGTAGACTATTATTAGGCCCCTCCGGTAAAGGTTAGGTATATATCACCGCTAGGTAGTCTTCTAGCCGCTATAGCGTTATTACGGCTAGCGGCTATATTTATAGCTTAGATAATCTCCTTTAGCGACTAGGCTTAGAGTGCCTAGTCCGTTTAGTCTTTATATTTAATAATTAGTTCTTTATAGTATTAAGCTAGGATTACTCGGGGGGGGTGCTAGGTCTTAAGGGGGGGCTATAGCGGGTAGCGTTATAGCTACTACGGCCTAGGTCGGCTTTATTCCTTTTCGGAGTTCCTCCCTAATTATACTATATATAGTGGCGTAAAGGTATATAATCGGGGCCGTTATAGTGCTCTAGCTATTAAGGCAGCGTAGCTTAATAAGTTCTTCTACTAGCTCCACGACCTAATTAATTATATTCCTATTAGCTAGTAGACTTTGGATTAACGCCTTAACTTATTATATCTTTGTTTTAAAGGCCCGCGGAGCCTCCGTTTTAGCCTTGGTTCGGTTACCTACGGGATTACCCTGATTCGGGCGATAAGAGTCGAGTAGTAGTCGCTATCGGTGGGGGCGGTTTAAAGGATTTTTAGGAGGTAGGCTAGTCGCCACCACCCCTTTTATCGTATCCGCCCCCGCGTCCGCGCTACGGCTTCTACTCGGTGCCATCACGGCGTAGAGGGGGGAGTTAGGTTCCTTCTCTAATTAGTTTCGTCGTTTTTAATTAAGTTACGCGTCGGTTGGCTCTATATACCTATACCTCCTTATATACGCTCTAGTATTACTCCTCCTAAGCATAGAGATTATAAATCGGTTTATGAGTATACGCCACCTCCCCCTAGCCCGAGAACAACACTACCGCGCCTTTACCCAATAAATAAGAGACTATTATCCTATAAGCCTCTTTAAAGCTATAGCCAGAACCGTTTCTAGCACCTTAGTATAAGCCTTCTATAGTCCGTTAGCGTGAAACACCTATAGTTCCCTTACCGAATACTATAAAGCTATAACCTGATTTTTAGTCGGGTATACGTTATAATATCGAAAAACCAAAGAATTATCCTACGCATTAGCTGCTTCCTAGAGAGCTAGACTTCCTCTTTAACTATTACGAGGAATATAAGAAACGTAAGCGTATATTAAAGCATCTAGAAGCTATTTATCGTAGCTAAGACTCGGATACCACCTTATCCCCTTATAAACCCTTAGTGAACTACTATTATCCCTATAGTGGTTGCGGTAATCTATTTAAAGTAAACCTCCTAACCCTAAAATAGGACGGTAAGTCGTATAACTAGTTTAGGACCTTTATAGAAAAGATTAAAGAACGCTTTTACCTTAATCTAGCTAGTATTATAATAAAGGCGAAAAAAGTCTACTTTACCGCTAATTACCTAAAATAGAATATAATATCCCGTTAGCATGCCTATTAAAGGAGGACTTATAATTCTTCGATAAAAACGATATAGGCTCAGCTAAAGGCCTTCTTAACCGAGTAGTTAGTCGATACTAAGACCCACGAGCTATCGGTTACGGAATAAATCTTTTCGGAATGGACTTCTTAATAACACGGTTAAACCTATAATTAAGTCCTCGATAAGTTAGATTCCCTATTTAATAACATATTTATCCCCCTTCTAGATAAATAGCGTATATAATTGATTATCACTAGACTAAGTAAACCTCTACACACTTAGATTATTATTATTACCTAAGACCTTTTAGAAGTTAAACGTCGCGGCTTACTAAGCTAAAGTTATATTAATATATAAGGGTAAACTATTTAATCGGATCGCGACTATTACTTATATATATCCTATAATTAGGGTTATAAAAGGAAGCGCGGAGCCGGTAACAAACCCTTATTAGCCTAAGCTAGCAGTTCCCGCGAAAACACGCCTATATCCCTTACCACTATAACCGCACCTATTACTACTACCCCTGCCTAATAGCGGGATAACCTTAGTATAATATCGGAACCCTCGGGCCCTTAGAAATATTACGAATATAAAGTAAAGGGCTATATTCGACCTTTCTACCCTTATTTACGGAATAAGCGGGCGGCTAAAGTTTTACCTCGGCTACTAACTCTAATTAGGAGGCCGTGACCCTTAATTAAGCCACTATAGGTTAGGTATAGGCCCTACCCTAAGCCTTATAGAGTTAGGCTTAGGATAACGCACTATTAGAGTTATCCCTATAAGCGGCTGGTTATAAGTTGTTTATAGAGGGAGGCCGAATAATTAAATTATCTAAAGCTAAGGAGAAAAGAAGGAAAGGGGAAAACTCTATAGGTGCTTACGACCTAAATATAATATCGCGGCGACCCGCTAGGAACACGTTATGATTAGTCGGAAGATCTGGTACTCTACCAGATTATCTCCACGGGGTTAACCCGTAATATTACCCCCCCCCCCCCCCTCGGTAAGCCGTTAACCTTCGGTGTGAGTTCGTAAAGCGTTATTATTCGATTAAATAACGCCTTTTTATTAATTAAATAACGCCTCTTTATTAATTAAATAACAGCTTCTAGCAGCTCTTCTGCTATAAATAACCTCTCTGTTTATTAAAGAGCGCTCGAGACAAGCCTTTATAGTTATACGATTAATTAACGTTCCGTATAGGGATATAGTTCTTATTCATAGTCGGGTCGTAGGGTTATTCCTGCTATATAAGGAGCCCTAGTAGCGTACCTTCCCTAACTAAGTAACTTAGTTATATTAATAATACTAACTTCGCTATCGCCTCTATAAATCTATTTTTCCTCTTTTCTTTAATAATATCTATTACTAGCCGTAGTACGTTTTCCGTCGACTATAACTCCTTTATATATTATACTATCACTCTAACCTCTCATCTCTTTCTTTTAGAAGATATTTAAATTTTTAGGATTATCCCCGGCCCCCAAGGTACATCTTTTCGTTCTTCCTATAAACCTCGCGTAACGTTTACTAACTTATATATATAATATAAGGGGCTAATAATAATAATAATAATAATACCGGCAAGGAGGCACCTACTCCCGCCCCGGCTAGTAAGGAGATCACTACTCCTGCCTCGGCTATAGACCGCCGCGCCTAGCTAGCCTAAGCCGCTAAGGCTAAGGGTAAGCGTTCCGCGGGCGAAGCTTCTATAGTGGTTAAGAGCCCCGCGAAGCGCGCTCGCGGATAAAATATCCTTTTAGAGGGACCCGTTTAGTCTTTTACTATACTTATATAAAGGTAATTACTAACGGCCAGGATAGGCGGCGCTACTATAACTAATTAGGACCCGGAGCGAGGATACCCGATCCTAAATACTATAACTACTTAAAGGGCGGTTATACGTATATTCCTCCTCCGCCTAGGATAATTAGTCCGTTAGTAGTATTCCTAGAGGCGGTAAAGGTAGTTAATAATAACCTCTTTCATAGCCCTAAGGCGGTAAAGGTGCTTATAGCAGCTTATTCGGCCTTCTAGAAGGCGTCCGGGGTCTCGAAAAAGGCTCCTAGCATTTCGTAGGAGGATAAGCCTATCTTAACGCCCGTTAACTCGGGAGCCGGTAAGCCTTACTTATCTGTATATATCACCGCCTCCCCCCCTTATAGGGACTCCTATATCGTGGTAAGTGGACCTATATCTATTATAGCGCCTCCTATTATCGTTACGCTTATCCCTAGTATAATAATTACCTTTATAGGGGTAGAAGGCCTATACTAGCTTAACCGGTTCCTATAGGTGGTTAAGAACGTTATAGGGGTTATAGCCGTCGAGGTAAAGGATATTAAGTCCTTTAAGGGAAAGAAGACGGATAGGCAGGCTAAGGTCGCTCCGTCTAGGTTATCTCCTATTATCCCGGAAAGCGTTAATAATCGTAAGGATACTCATAATAACGTTAATCTTAACGCCTAAACCCGGTAGCTAGGGGCGGGGCTTATCCGCCCCGACTTAATTAATATAGACGGCTTTACCGTTATTCTAACCTTTATTTAATCCTTATCGCCTTTCCTATAACCCTTCTTCTTTTCGTAATATTCGTAGGGTCCGTTATTAACTTTAATCGGGCTATACTTCTCTTTATAGCGGTCTAGGGCGCTTAATTCTTATAGGGACTCCGTCGGTTCCTAGGATATCTAGGCGTATCCTTCTTATTTTACTAACGCCTCCCTTACCACGCCTTTACCTACCTTCCTATTCCTAGCGTATAGGATTTCCTTTACTATCTATTCGTCTTCTTCTAAACTATCACGAATCGGTCCGGGTTAGGGGTTATATAGGACTTAACTAGAAAGCGGGTCTGCGCTTATATATCGTAGGAGGTCTATATAGAACCTCGGGTATACGTTTAAAAGTATATCTAGTTCTATAACGTGCGAGTTAATAACCTTAGTCACCCTATACTTCTAGTATAGCTAGCTTAATTTATATAATAGTCGTGGGGTACAGTAGTTTACGAGTAAGAGCTATATAAGGTCGCCTTCTCGGAACCGTTTAGTAGGGATACGACGCTTATTCGCTAACTCTTCTTATTATAGCTATATAGCTGCTATTAAGGCTTAGGCAAACTCTATAGCCTTTTAGAGGCGGCGGACCAGGTTATAGGCTATAAACTCCCGAGTATTACTACTTAGTTCTTCGTGAGTCTAGATCGGGTCGATATAGTATCTATATTCTAGGAAGAATAGACTTATCTTAGTAGTAAAGCTCTCCCGGTTATTTAATACTAGTTAGGCGGTAGGTAGTAACTTATCCTAATCGTTTTAGGTATAGTAAATAAAGGCTCGGAGGTACGCCTATACCTTTTAATTCGCTTATTTAGTAGCACTATCGGTCTAGGGGTAATAAGCCGTGCTTAATTATTATTCGATTCTAGCTAATTTATAAAAGTGTCGCTAAAAGCGACTTATCTAGTTAGAACCTTTATCGTTTACGATTAAACGAGGTATACTATAGAACTAAAAGTAATAGTATAGGAACTATTCGGCGTATACTTTCTCTTTTATAGAGTCTATTGCTTTAAGGGTAATAGCCTTTATAAGTCGATTAGTTATAACCTATAGGTACCTACACTTCTTCTCTTTAGCGGGAGGCAGATCCGCTATAAAGTCTATTAACAGGTTACTCCTTATTCGTTTAGGAATCAGGAGCGGTTTTCAGAGCCCTTATCGAGCATTCCTCTATATATAGCTCTAGTTATAGACGTCATAGTTATATATAAACCTACGTATATCTTTATTTATCCCCGGCTAGAAAAAGCGTCTCGCTATAAGAGTAATTATATTATCTTGCCCTGGATAGCCTCTAATCGTGGAGTCGTGTATAGATTAGATTACTTATATTCGTAACGTGCTCCCTTCTTAAGCTCCCGGCACTTATAGGCGATCTTAGAATATTAGTAGTCCTTATAAAGTAGTCCCGTATTTAGTAATCTAGGCTTAGAGACTTAATAAAGGAGGAAACTATTAATCGCCCTTAGATACGGCTTACGTGGCTTAGCGATACTAGTTATCTTCTTTTACCGTGGCGTCCTATAGCTATTATAATTTGTTATCGGCTTTAAATACTCGTCGGTGCTCGCGAAGGAGGCGGATCTTTAGAGCGATTAAGGTCTCTAGGATTAACTATATATATTATGCCTATTCCTGTTTATCGGAGAAGTCCTTTAGTTTGTTTTATTCTTTTCGTAAGAGAGTATCGGTAGTATAGTTATCGGCACCTTTATAGTATTTTAGTATAAAGTTAAACTAGGCTAGCTCGCCGGCTTATCGGCTTTATCTCTTATTAAGTATCTTCTTTATTATAAAGTATTCTAGGGCCTTATAGTCGGATAGGATCGTAAAGCGACTATAACTTAGGAGCTCTACTCTCTAATATATTATATAACTTATAATCTAAGGATAAGTTATATCGCGATTCTACTAAGAAGCTGTATAGGATTCGAGCTAACCGACGCGTAACTAAAGTAAAAATAACGAAACTAATTAGAGAAGGAATCTAACTCCCTCCTTTACGCCGTGATAGCACCGAGTAGAAGCGGTAACGTGGACGCGGGGGCGGATATAATAGAAGGGGTGGTGGCGACTAGTCTACCACCTAAAAGTTCTTTAAACCGCCCCCGCTAATAGCGAGCACTACTTAACTCCTACCGCCCTAATCAGGATAATCCCGTATATAACCGAACTAAGACCGATACAGGGCCCACGCGGGCCCCTAAAATAAAAATTTAATAAATCAAGGCATTAATCTAAAGTCTACTAGCTAACAGGAACACGATTAACTAGGTCGTAGAGCTAGTAGAAAAGCTTATTAAGCTATATTACCTTAATAGTTAGAGTGCTATAACGATACCGATTATATACCTCTACGCTACTATATAGAGCGTAATTAGGGAGGAACTTAGGAATAGAATAAAGCCGACCTAGGCCCCTATAGCTATAGCGCCGCCCGCTATACCCCCCCCCCCCCCCCGGGACCTAGCCCCCCCTAAAGTGATCCTAGCTAGGTATTATAAAGAACTGATTATTAGATATAGAGACTAGCCTAACCGAATACTCCTAGCCCGGTTGCTAAAGGAGATTATATAAGTAATAAATATAGCCGCTAGCTACTCCGATACTATAACGGTATAGCGGTTACCTAGTAGGGATATCTACCTAACCTTTACTAAAAGGGCGTAATAATAGTCTACCTTCGCTAACTACTAGGTCGAATAGGCCTTTAGCGCCGAAGCTAAAATCTCTACCTAAACCTACCTAGTCCTAGCAAAAGCTATCCCCTATTCGATCCTAAGCCCTTTCTCCAAAAATAAGCTCCTCTAGACCCTATACGCTATTAATCCTAACACGAAAATATACTAAGTAAGGACCCGACTCTTTAGGTATAGTATTAGCGAGGTAGCGATACTGCTTATCGAGGCTATTATACCGGAAAGCATAGAAAGTCTTATACGGAATAGCCTCCTTCTTAAAGGAGGTAGCTTCCTATATAAGCCCTATAACCCGGATATAAACCTTTTATAGTGCTATACCTACTTATAGTTCGGGTATAAGGCCGATTAGTGCCTAGAGGCAGAGAAGCGGTGCCGTTATTATACTAAACCCGAGTCTATACACTAAAATAGCTTCGAGAACTATCTAGCGTTAGCCCCGAAGGCTACCCGGAGGGATACCGCTTATAACGGGAATTATAAAGCTTTAACGACGCCTACTAGGTTAGAAAATAGGAAGCCGCGAGAGCCCGGGAAGCGTATAAGTACCGGGTAAAAGAGTTTAATATCTCGAGATAGACCGAAACGGCGTATTAGCGATCCCGCCCGCGCTAGCCCTCGCCCTTACCTTCCCCCGCCCTATTATAGGCCACCCCTACTCGCCGCGGCCCTGGCCGCCCGCCGAAGAGACTACACGAATACCCTCCGGCCTCTAGACCCCTAGAACCGTTTCTAGTCCCCCGCGGGACCGACCTAACCCTATATAAGATACCTAAGGGGCTATATAAACGGCCCTGACCCCGAGCCCCTCCTCTAACTAATAAAGCTCCGTATCCTATCCTAGAATATAGGAGCTAAATAGGCCCGGGCTAAACTCTTATTACGGGCCCGTACCGAGTATAATATAATAGCTATCCAAGAACCAGGCCTTAACCCCTTTATAAAAGGACTAAAAGCCCTAAGCAGGGTCCCGTACCTCCTAATCTAGGGGGGCGGCAGGGCCCTACTTTATATCTATAAATAACACCCCCCTAGTACATAGATATAGCGGGCCTACCAGGACTCCTACACGGTCACCTTTAGTATAAGCGACTAGGCTATTATAATCTAGTTAATCTACTCTAAGAACTACGAATCCGCCTCTATTCTATAGCTTACCCCTTTAACCGTAGACTTTACTAGGACCCCTCCCCGGGGCCGCCACGTCCTCCTTAGGGACTTTAATCTCCACTATCCCCTTTAGGCTAACTATCCTAGATTCTACCCTAAGTCTTATGCCCTTCTAGACTTAACCTCTTCTTCGAACCTCGACCTTATTACCCGCCCTAGGACGACCACTTAGTATAGACTAAGTAAACGACTAAGTATTATCGACCTTATCTAAGCGTCCTAGGGGCTCCGCTACGGCTATAACGGCTTAGATAATAAGGTTATTAGATCTAACTACCTCTCCTAAACCACGACTATCTACCTTAACGTGAACCACCCTGCCGCCACGGCCCCGTAACGCGCCTCCGATCGCCCACGCTAGGTTTAGAAGGAATTCGTGCCCTCCCTCGCCCTCTAGGCAGCCCCCGGGGTCCTTACACGACCTAGCCCCCTAATAACGCCCCCTAATATAAACAGAGCCCTTAACCGCCTAACCGAGGACCTTACTAATATTACCGACTAGGTAGCCCTGCGATACCGAACCGGCCCCCCCGGCTATCTACCCTACCCGTGGTGGACTAATAAGCTAATAACCCTAACCTAGGAAGTCTATAGGCTATATAAATAATGTATAGTAAGGAAATCGCGTAATAGATAGGAAGATTTTAGATAGGCCGAGCTCCGCCGCGATAAAGCTATAGCGGTAGCGAAAAGGTAGTATTAGCGCCACCTCCTCTACTTAACCTACACGAATAATAGACTCCTATAAAGACTATAAAAATAGGCCTAAACTAAAGGCTATTAGCTACCCGGGCCCCTTATAGTGCCGCCCCTACGCTAAGACCAGGACGACCTGGCGACCTCCTATAACAAGAAAGCTAATATCCTATATACTAAATTCTTCCCCCCCGGAGATTCGGACCCTTAGCCCTTAGGATAAGAATACCCCTCTAGGTAGGATATAGACCGTAGCGTCACCGTCGCGGATATCCAGGGCCGCCTCCGGCGGACTAAACCGTAGGCTACCCCCGGCCTAGATAGCTTCCTAGTAGGCCTCGTAAAGGCCTATGGCCCGGTATTATACTAGGTCTTAGCTATAATCCTTACGGCCTGCCTATCCCTAAGCTACTTCCCGTATTATTATTATACCGCTATTATCGTGACTATCTAATAAAAGGGCCGCCTATAAAGTAACTATAAGATAGCTAAAGGCTAAAGACTAATATCCCTCCTTAATACGATTAAGAAACTGCTAGAAGGAATTATAGTAGACCGCTTTACGGCTATAGCGGAAGAATACTAGCTCCTCCCGGAAGGCTAAATAAGGAATAGACCTGGGCGTAGCACGGAAATAGCCGTATAGTAGGCGATAAAGGCTATTAAAGCTGCCTAAGCCCTAGGCGGCGCCCCCGCGATACTCTAGCTAGATATACGCGGGGCCTTTAATACTATCCCCCACGCTAGACTACTCGAATCCCTTAAGCGTAAAGGATTCCTAGACTAGGCCGTTTAGCTAACCGGTAGTTTCCTCTAAGACCGGATAATCTACCTCCTTTTTAATAGCCAGGCGGTAGCCCCGTGGCCCCTCCACGCCGGTATACTATAAGGATCTCCGATTTTATTAATCCTTTTTATCCTATATATCTTTACCCTATATAAAGAACTCGAATATATTACTAAAATTATTATAATCGGCTTTACCGATAACACGAATATTATCGCTTTTAGCCGTATAGCGGTATAGACGCGGTACCGACTCGCCTTTTCCTAGCGAATATATAAGGCATAGTCTCGCGCGAGCGGCCTTTAATTCGAGCCCTTAAAATATGTGTTTATCCCCTTTATAAAGTCCTACCCCCCCCCCCCCCCCCCCGGGAGCCTATCCACCTCGGCACTATACCGATCCCGCCCTTAATAAAGACTAGGCTCCTTAGAGTATAGCTAAACCGGAAGCTAAAATTTATATAGTATAAGAAAAAGATCTAAACTAAACTAGTAATATAGAACTACGCCCTAACTAGGCTCGCTGCGGTAGCCTAGTGCTATAGCTTCGCCGATACCCGACGCCTATATATCGCTATAATCCGGCTAGCTATCTCCTATTACGCCTCCACCTTTTATAGAATCACTAATAGGCCCCGTGGTGGCCTTACCGCGGCCCTCGTGTCGGCATAGAATAAATGCCTTAGAATAATTACGGGAGCCTATAAGGCTATACTAATCCGGGTCTTAGAGAAAGACACGTATATCCCCCCCCTTAATCTATATCTTACCCGCCTTATAGCTAAGAGAGCCCTAAACTATTAAGACGCCGGGGCTAAAGGACTAATCCTAGCCGGCACTTAAGCCGTAATAAGAGTATTAGCGGCACTAAGACGCTATTACCTCGCCTAGTAAGCCCTTACCTAGCCCGCCTAAGCCCTAGCTACCTAGGACTAGCTAAATAACCGGAACCCGGATACCGCCCTCCGGGTAAAATAAAAAAGGAGGTAAAGAGAGAATAGGACTATAAGGAACCCGACCTATACTATAGCGGCACCGGACCGAGACCCCTAAAAAAGAGACCTATAAAGGTATAGGGGCCTCCTAAAACTATAAAGCTCTATCCTTACCTAAATCCGCTCTGAAAAGCTAGGCCTTAGGGCCTTCCTCTTTAAAGTAAGGGTCCCGGGCTTCGCCTCCCCCTAGTACCGTTATAGAGACGGAGGGGGGGAAATAGCTAAGTATACTATTCTATAATACTAAAACACCACCCCGGGGTTATAAGGGGACCTTTATAATACTATAGGGCGGCCGATCTCGACTAGAGGAGACCTTTTTAACGCTCTAAACTATCTAGACGAAGCTAGAGTAATCGCGAAGTGGTTCCTACGCCTTAACCGCCTAAACGACTTTCGCCTTGCCTAGGAAATTATAAGGAACTATATACTAAAGACCCTATAGCGGGACCACCCCTATATAGAAACCACGGAATAAAGATAGTATTTAACCCGGACTCTTATATTTTACTAGTGGTCCTATAAGCCGGGACCCTAGCGGTACCGGTAAAGTACCTATAATAGTATCTTTACTCCTTATCCTCGACCTCGGTCTTACTATTTACTTTACCCTTATCGCCGCTAAAAGTATTATTATTAGCGGTATTATACTCGTATCCCTGCCCCGCTATATTAGCCCCACGATACCAGTAAAAGACCGTAAAGGTATTTACGGTAACCTCTAATAGGATAGTAATTATCCCCTTTAACCGATTTAGATAACGCTCTAAGCTTATTAGAGTAGCGTCGCCGCGGCGGCGGCCGGTAAGATAAGAATATTTAACGGTATACTTAAAGGACGATATAGCTATTATAAGCCGACCTCGGGCCTACACTAAGTTAGCGCGGTATAGCCCCGGCACCCTTAGGGTTATAATTTATAATAGCCCTATCACCTCCTCCTTTAATAGTAGCCACGTATTCCTAATAGCGGCTAAGAATACGCTGCTAATATTTAAGGGCCGTGGCTAGAACCTGCTTTAGTTATTAGAACCGCGTCGCCCCGCTATAGTACCACTAAGACACTATTATAACACCGACTTATATCCTTATAAGTTCGACGGCTATTAGTATACTAATAGTATACTACGCCCTTTCTAATAATATTAGTATAGGCTTCTATATCCTCGGGCTTTTGGCCCCCGAGGCGCTTAATGTATCTAAGATAACTACTTAATATTAGAAATAACTATAAAGCGCTACTATTTCGGCACCCTTAGGACACCCCCTAGGAACACCTATAATAGTACGTGCACGGTATTAGTCTTATAGTATTAAGAACCGTTCTTCTTTTTCTTATTCTTTTTTGGAGGTATCTTAGAGATAGTTAGTACCGAACCCGTTCCCGACGCGTAGCCCCCACGGCACCCTTTTATTTATATTAGTGATATAAGACTATTAATCGATCTATTAATAGCTATTTAAGTTAACTATACCCTATCTTATTAGCCCGTCCTAGTACTACTAACTGCCCGTACACGCTACCACTTATAGGTAATTATATCGAAAAGAACCCTTTCTAGAATTATAACTATTAATTCGTGATCGCTAGTAGCGGCGGTATAAAGCCGGGAATAGACGCGGGGACTAAGGGGCGGCTTAAGATAGGACCTACGGAAAGGTGAAAAGAGGGTTATAGGAGGAAAAACAGGAAGAAAGGCGGAGGCCCTTAGAATTTTTAATTAATCTAACTATAGCTATAGAAGGCTGCTGAATACGGTAGGTATATATAATAAAGGCAGGTGCCCCTACTAAAACCCCCGCTTAACGGAAGGTGTAAATAAAGCCGGCTACCCCGATACAGGGAGGAATCCGGGAGTATAGCGCCGCTGCGGACTTCTTTCGGCCCCCTATATAGGACACCGCCCCTAGGCTGACCCGAAACTCCTAGCCTGCTACCTTCCTGTTAGCCACTAGACTAAAGGTAAGATCTAGATACGTATTAAGTCACTCTTAGGGCCTCCGCGGCCCCGACACGGTACTAACCCTAATAAGGAGAGTATAGGGGTTTTTTACCCGAGAGGGTTTTTCCTCCCTATAACCAGCTAAGAAGGACCGTATAGTCTGTATAAGGCTCCTAGAATAGCTAGGATAGCGGAGTAAGAGAATTATAATAATAATAATAAAATTATAATCACTAATATCTCCTTATTATAGATAGGGTAGTTATACCTAGCTCCTATAAGTCGTCTTAAATAGTAGGCGACTGCGTAATAATATCCCTATTCGTCTTCTTAAACTAATTCACCTCCTAGTACGAATCCTGAGTAATCGGTTTCCACGAAGGTCTTATTACTTAAGACCTATTACCGTACGTTCGGTTCCTCCTAGAACCTCTTCTTAACCTCTTCGAAGGCCGCCTATTCGTCGGGACCCTAGGAGAACGCTCGGTCCTTCTTTGTTAGTCTTATTAGGGCGGCTATAATATAGGTAAAGTTCTTTATAAATATACGGTAATAGTTTATAAAGCCTAGGAAGCTTTAGACTCCTTTTACTAAGGTCAGGGCTTCCTACTCTCGGATCGCCTTTAGTTTATCGGGGTTATACAAAACACCCTAACCGGCGGTAACTATAAACCCTAAGTACCTTATGATCTTTATACTCAACTTATACTTCGCCGGGTTAAGCATTAATCCTGCGTCGCTTAGCGATTATAGTACTAGGTTAACCTTCTTCTTATAGTCGCGTAGGGATTTACTTAAGTAAATTAGGATATTATCGATATAGGCGGTAATAAGATCGTTAAGGTAACGTTATAGTGTCTTATTAATATATCGTTAAAAGGACGCGGGGGCGCTACTAAGTCCGAAGTGGCATACTAACTATTTAAATAAGCCGAACCGGGTTCGGAATACTATTGAAGAAAGGCGAAGCCGTCACTATGCAGAACGGCTCCGCTAGGGCCAAAACAAACAACCAACCTATAGGCTAGCCGAAGGGAGGGTTAGGCTCGTCACAGGTCCGTATCTAGAGCTAAACGGGTCCCGAGGAGACGGTCGCCGGGCCTCTAGAAGGGTCGGTAGTGGTCCGATTAGGGGAACGAATAGCTATAGATAGGCAGGCGGGCCTATAGTCGGCTCTTCTGGATCGTCTAGATAACTAAAAAGGGTAGGATAATATAAATTATGATTATAATAGGTGATAGGTAACGATCGTGAAAGATCGGATAAAAAGCTAGCTAGATATAGTGGGTCTATTCCGAAGAATAGCCGTATATAAGACTAGATCTCTGGGACCGCGTATATGGTCACGTGATATCTATAACGTCTAGACCCGGAACACGGGTCTGCCCCTCTATAATAGGCCCTAAATTATTAAGCCACGCCTCGTGGTCTTAATAATTTCTAAATATAAACAGTAACTATCCTAATATATCTCTATTACCCTGATCAGGGTATCTATAAATAGCCTACATAGTAATAGCTTCCGTATCTTTCCTCGCGCGTGTGTATTCCTAAAGACGTTTCTCGAAGACGCGGGCTTAAAGGACGGTGACCTTAAAGACGTAGAGGTGACCTCGTAGGTCCTTTATGCGTAAGCTAGGCGGCGGCGGCGGCTTCCTCGGTTCCGTATAAGGAATAAGTAACGCGGCGGCGGCGGTAAATAGGCGGCGGCCCTAGCGTAGTCTTCGAGAAGACTATAACGACGAACGTATACACAGGGCAGGCGGCGGCCTTTTCGGTTCCGTAATAAGGAATAAGGCGGCGGCCCTAGTAAAAGATTAACGACGTAAAACGCAGAACCAGCAAGAGCTATAAAGATCGTAATAAAAGAATTAATAGCGTAGCTTATAAGAGTAGGTGATAAAGCGAGTCTTAAGGTCTATAGACTAGTCAGGATTTCGGAACTATATATTCTCGGGGTCTATAGGAAGATCGTAAGCGACGGACCTATATAAAGGTATCTCGGTATCCCACGTTTCTCGTAGAGTATATCTATCTTTTTTTACTATCTAGATTAAGGCAGGTAGTCCACTTCTTAGTTTATAGGCGTAAAGCACGCAGGTCGGATCTTTTTTAGCGGTGGCGTGGTATAGTATATAGGAGGGCAGGTCGGTTCGTTAAAGGCAGGAAGGTATCACGGTTTATCGGTTCTTCGTAGAGTTGGTGGGCGAAGAATAGAACCGGGTCTCGTGGCAGGACTCTTCGAGGCGGTAGTATCGTGGCCGGGCTTAAAGGAATAGGAAGAAGAGGAGCAGGATTAACGTGATTAACTGGATTAACTTAATCGGATTAATAGAATTAATCGGATTAACTGCTAGTAGGCGGATTAGGCTCGGGCCGATTAAAGGAATAAAGATATTAGGAAGAAGAAGAGTAGTAAAAAGAGTAGGAAAAAAAGGAAAAGAGGAAAAGCTTATAGTGACTCTGCTAACAGAAAACGGTAGGCAGGATTAAAAAGGGTAGGCGGTATTAGTAGTATATAGTCTTCTTCGGGGGGGAGATATCTAATACGTACTACTAAACTAACTAATAACTTAATAACCAGCGATCTAAATTAATTAAAATCAGGGCCGTTTAAAAGCTTTTTTTCTAATTAGGCTAACGTGGTTATAAGCGAAAGAAATAGTAAAGAACTATAAAAGATATAGCCTAAGGAAGAAGGTAAAAAGAAAAACTAAAAAATCCGTGCAGGCTTTTATAAACTTATAGGTCTAACGTAACAGGGCTAGGCCCTAGGCCTAGTTATCTATCGGCCCTAAAGCTATATAAAGAAGCTCCTACGCGTATAGCTTTCCACACAAAGAATAGGCTGGATTAGGGTCTTTATATAGAAAAGAAAGGAATAAAAATCAGGCAGGGTAAAATCGGGGGAAGGGCAGGACTCTATATCTATCGGCCCTAAAGCTATACGAAAAGGTCCCCCTTAAGGGTAGCTTTCTAAATAACCTAAAAATAATAAAAAGGTCCTGATTAGGTTAACGAAGCTCCGGGAAAAAGAAATTCCGGTCCTAGGGCGTAATCTAAAGGACACGCGGCCCTAGATACAAGTCTATAAACGCGGCCCCTGTTAGGAACTAAAAAAGCTCCTACGGAACCGACGTATAACTTCAGCTTCCGAAAACGATTCTATTACCCTAATTAAGTAAAGGAACGGGCAGAGTAAAAAAAGAGGAAAAGGGAAAAGGGAAAAGAGGTAGGAGGAGGAGGAGGAAAAGGCAGGGGAGCTAGCACGGGAGCTCTTTACCTCGGGCGCACCAGAGCTAGCACGGGAGCTTAACGCCGGAATAACAGGATCAACGGAACTAATGCGCTAGTTCTTCTAAAGCGCGGAGCTATTATAGCTCTTCCGGATCATAGAGCCAACAGGGCTCTTCCTTTCCGGGCACGTACGCCGATAGTAACTATCCTAACCGCAGGAATAGCACCTAATTAGGCGAATAGGAATATACCGGGCGGCGGGACTCTTTTATTAAACGGGACTCTTCTATGGAGTCGTACTTCTACCGCGGCGGCGGCTCTTCCGACTACTACTTCGGCTACGACTACGTGGACTACCCGGAATAGTGGGCTACCTACGGGTAACGACGTCACTGTTAGTCTGATTAGATAAACAGGAAGTAAACGGCAAAGAGTCTTCCGATTATGGAGCGTATAGCTCTTATAGGGCTCCTTTACACGCCTTTAGCGTGACTCTCGCGACGACCTTAAAACAGGAGGTTAAGCCGATTAAGAGGAACAGGAACGTAGCCCACGCGCGACCACCTCGAGGAGGCTAACCGCCCTGGTATTATATCCTCCTTTTTCCACGACGCCGTCGTCGTGATGCCTTCCTTTTATATTAGGACTGTTTTTTCTAAGTAGGTAGTCTCTGCTTTTCCGGATCCGTGGTACTCGGGACCATCGAACCGGATCCATAGGACTATTAATATACAGGCAGTCTCTGCGTCGGGATAGGTTATGGCTATTACTAATAAGCAGGCAGCCTCTGCTTTTCCGAAGCATTATCGGGATCGCTCTTCCGGAGACTCGGGTCCCGGGAAACTGTTTTTATGATTTTTATTATATATATTGTTTTTGGTGTTTTTATTATTATATCGTAACCGGAATCAGAATATAAACTCGAAACAGACTAGTCTTCTTTCGGACCTCTTCTTATTCTAGTGCCCACGTAACGCGATATTCTTCCAGGCCTTTTCTAGAGCCCTTCGCCCGTTATTAGAGGCCTAACTAGACCCGTATCGTATCTAAAATAAGACTTAAAATTCGTAGCTATATCGTATCCAAACGCTCTAGACTCGAAGACTTAGACTTAAACCGAAGACTTAAAGGCGTAAAACCGAAGACTCAAAAGCTTAAAATAGAATAAAGGAAACCGTGACCGGATCGTATTAATAACGTGTTAACAGGCCGTTCGTTTAGGCAGGCCGGAACTACCCTCGTGCGCAGGAAGGATCCCCCACGCCGATTATATCCGCCTCCGAGCACTAATTAAAGAAAGGCGAAGCCGTCACTATACAGAACGGCTCCGCTAGGGCCAAAACAAATAACTAACCTATAGGCTAGCCGAAGGGAGGGTTAGGCTTGTCACGGGTCCGTATCTAGAGCTAAACGGGTCCCGAGGAGACGGTCGCCGGGCCTCTAGAAGGGTCGGCAGTGGTCCGATCAGGGGAACGAATAGCTATAGATAGGCAGGCGGGCCTACGGTCGGCTCTTCTAGATCGTCTAGATAACTAAAAAGGGTAGGATAATATAAATTATGATTGTGATAGGTGATAGGTGATGATCGTAAAAGATCGGACGAAAAGCTAGCTAGATATAGTGGGTCTATTCCGAAGAATAGCCGCATATAAGACTAGATCTCTAGGACCACGTACGTGGTCACGTGATATCCATAACGTCTAGACCCGGAACACGGGTCTGCCCCTCTACACTATCTTCGCTTTATAGCTAGCGGCTATTCGGATCTTATAAAACGCAATAACTATATCGAGTTTTATAAACCACTTAGCTCGCTTTAGGTTTTAGAGTATCTCTATAATTAATAGGGGAGGGTAGCGGTCTTTTTATATGATCGTATTTAGGGTATAATAATCGTAACAGAATCGTAGCCCCCCTCCTCGCTTCTTTATAAATAAAACTAAAGCTTTAGCGGCGAAGCTATTAGCTTATATAAACCCCTTATCGATTAAGTCGGTAAGGGTCTTCCGTAGAACTAGCAGTTCTTCTCTAGATATATTATAAAGAGGGCCCTAGGGTAGTTCCGGCTCCTTACCCTTAGGCCCTTATATTAGGTTTACTTCGTGGTTAACCCCGGGTTAATAGGGGGAAGGCGGTTCGCTTATAAATCAGAGAATAAGTCGGGAAATCATTATAGGATCTCCTTTACGATATACTTCTAGGGGTCGACTAAAGACTTACCTTAAAGAGCCTTATCGATATCTTTAATACTAACTACGTAGAGCGCGAGTTCCTCTTTTCCGAACTATTATTTCCTTCGTAACCGGCGTATAATACCGGTAACCACCGACCCGGTTACTACTTAAGCTCCGCGAATAGCTCTAATATTATCGGGTTTTTTTTCCGCCCTAGAGTCGGATATTAATCCGAGCCACTCTATAGTAAAGGCGACGTCTCTTTATATAATAGGTGATATTATTATATTCTATCTAAGGTTTCCCTAGGAATATATCGTGATCTAATCCTAGTATTATATAAGCGAATAATTATTATATATATTTACCGATCTCGAGATCGTATACGGCGATACCGGAACTCTTAGTAGACCCTATAGTATCGGAGAGCCCCGAGAAGGGTCTTTTAGTCTTATTAACTAATATAAGGCGGAGGGACTTTATAAGATATTCGCTTATAGCGGTATAATAGTTATATCTAGTATCTATAAGAACGGTAATTAACTTCTTATTTATCCACGCTCGTATAAAAGCTAAATAACTACTTTACGACTACGATATAAACTCTTTCTAATCCCTCTATTCCTTTATAGTAGGCTCTAATACCCGTTTTCGTATCAGAGCCATTCTTTTTCCGAGTCTTGATGGTTATCTATAACTTCTATATAGGTTATCTTATTGTCCGAGGCTACTAAGACCTTAGCTACACGGCTATCCTTTTAATCTTTAGCGTCCTTTTTTAAGCGGTATTTCCTAGCGAGGTATTCTTTCTTCCCGTAGTTATAACACTCTCTTATCTCTTTTTTCTCGGTCTATACTCGATTAACTCCCCCTATCTTTATATCACCTTTATAATCCTAGGCGTGATTATTATTATTATTACTATTACGGGGTATTTAACTAAAATATAGCCTTATAGCGAGGGCTTCGAGTCTCTAAGTAATACTCTATACCTTTACCACCTAAGCGTAGTAATTATTCGGGAGTTTCGTAGTAATAGGAGCGGTATAGAGGCGGCTACTAAGAGCTCCTTCCAGGACTATAATCTTCGCCGTATTATCCTATGAACCTCCGCCCGCGATAGCTAGCTATTATTTAAAGGCGGGTATAAAACTACTAAACGCTTAGTCTTCGCGTTATTATAACGTTTATAGGGCGTAAGCCGCGTAAGGTTATTCGTTAATATCCTTATATATACGATCGAGGTAATTAAGGAAGTCTTCGGGGTTATAATAACCGTCGGTCCCGCCCGCCGCCTAAAAGGAGGTAATAACACGGCGAGGGGCTTTATCTAGATAGGCGTTAATAAAGTACCACTTCTCGCGAGGGCTCTAAAAGAGGTATTAATCTAATAGGAGCTTCTCGCGTATTTCGGATAACTAGCTTACGTACTTTAAGCGTTTTCCGTTAAACTTCTATAATAGTAGGAGTGCTTTAGTTTATAGGTTTATAGCAGGTATCGGGTTAAGCGTGTGTATCGGGGCAGGCGTTTAGGAGCCTTATATAACCTCCTCTAATAGGGTGGCTAGGCGTGGCGTAGCTATACGTTATTAGTTTTATATCGCTTATAGTAGTTAGTTAATAGCCTTCTATTATTCTTAGATCTAGGTAGTTAAGGTAGCGAACTAAGTCTATAAAGGGTTAATAATCTCCCTCCTCTAGTCCGTAGCCTCGGGCGACTCGCCCGCTAAGTATCACGGAGCGCCGGGAGGTGGATCGAATTAGTAATCCATCTTTATAGGCGTAGCGTGTGGGTTTTATAGAGCTTTAGATATATAAGCGGCTAGTTATAAGTTATTTATAGAGTAAGGCTGAATAATTGAATTATCTAAAGCTAAGGAGAAAAGAAGTAAAGGAGAAAACGCTATATGTGCTTACGACCTAAATATAATATCGCGGCGGCCCGCTGGGAACGCGCTATGATTAGTCGGAAGATCCGGTGCTCTACCGGATTATCTCCACAGGGTCAACCCGTAACAATCCCCTCCCTATAGTCTAGTAAGGGTAAAGGTTAATATAGGACTAAATAATAGATAGGACCGTCGAGTTATAATTCTAGATGGTGCTACTAACCTTAATATTATCGGTAAATATATAGTGCCCGCCGGTAAAGTAATTACTAGACCCCCTAACGAAGTTAGGTAGTTAAATAAGGAATATATAACCTAGATACTCGGATCGATACTATAGATAGTTAGAATTATACGCGGATATAGTATATAAAGTTATATATTACGGATTTAGGTAAAGATAGGTCGGAGGATATCCTCGGGATCCTTTAGTTCACTAAGTAAAATCTAATAGTTAACTAGGCAGTGAAGAGTTAGATATTTCGTATTGAGAGGGAGGAGTTAAAGTTTATACGTTTATAAAAGGAGTTAAAGAGGGCTATAAATAGGGTAAAGGTGATTATTAGGCTTATTAGGGCCTAGGTAGCGCGGGTAGGCCGTGTCTAAGCTTATATCTCGGAGGATATAACCACGCTTACTCTCTTACCTAAACTATTACCCGAACCGCCGGAGGATTCCTTACCCTTGGGTTAGGAAGAATTATTAGTAGCTATACTAAAATAGTATTATAAGTTTATAGATATATTTAATATAAAGGAAGCTAGTAAGTTACCTGAGTATTATTAGTAGGACCATAGGATTAAGTTAGAGAAAAAAAAGACGCCCCTGTTTAGGCTGATTTATTTATTAGCGGAGGAGAAGTTAGTAGCGTTACGGGAGTACCTCGCAGGCGCCCTCGCTAAAGGTTAGATTCGTTATTCTACTAGCCCTATAGGTACTCCTATCCTTTTTATACCGAAAAAGGGTAGGAAGTTATATTTATATATAGATTACCGGCGGTTAAATAAGGTTACTTATAAAGACTACACGCCGCTCCCGTTAATATACGAGATTATAGACTGGCTTTTATTATTAAAGGTCTTTACTAAGCTAGACCTTAAAGACGCTTATTATCCACTTCGTATACGGTCCGGCGATAAGTAGACAACAGCTTTAAGGACTAGCTATACTTATTTCGAGTATATGGTAATGCCCTTTAGGCTTACTAATACCCTAGCTAGTTTTTAATAGTATATTAACTAGGCTCTAAGTGGCTTAGTTAATACGATTTATATAGTTCATTTAGACAATATCCTGATTTATAGTAAGGATCTTAAAGTTTATCGAGTATATATTAAGGAGGTTATAGGGGGGTTAAAGGAGTAGTTATTATAGGGACTAACTAGAAGACCTAGACACTTTGATATTCGGCCCATAATCGTGGCGTTTTAGTGGGGCTATAATAAAGTTACTAAGCATCCTAAGTACCACACATATTTTATATATACCTACGTTATATATCTTAAGTAGGACAACCCAGCTATTATCACCATCATATAGGCGCTAATTCATTTAATCTATCTACCTTATTCTTATCGTCTTAACGCTCCTTACTAATGCATTAATTCTGCCCTTAAACGCAGCTAAAAAGGCTCGGAGTTATAATCCTAGGAGTACTGCTTAAGATATATATACAAAGTACGTTATACGTTGTATATACGCAGGAGGTATAGTACTTAGGGAGCTTGGCGGCTTCGTTATACCCCACTAAAAAGCCACGATTATAGGCCGAATATGAATTCGTCTAGTGCTACGCACCACTATCCGGCACTATACCAGGACCCAAAACCATATAGTTCCAGATTAGTGCTAGCACTATACGGGCACTAAACCCGTATAGCGCTGGATTAGTGCTAGCCCTATACTAGCACTAAACCAGTATAGCGCTAGACCGGTGCCAGTACCGTCCTAGCACTATACCCAGTATAGCGCCTAGCCTTAGATAACCCGAGGTTCCCCTATAGATATACACGACCGGAACCTCGCCCTCTCCTTTAGAGAATCTATCCTATTTATATATTATTTATTATACCCTAAGGTTACCTAACTTAAATCCTCTTATAGGTCCTATAGTACTGGCTAGCCAGAGATATATACGGTTAGTGTATATTAAATAATAGTAACTAGAATAAGATTATTTAATCTAAGTAAGGTTTATATACCGATCCTATTAAACGACCGTATAGACTATTCTAGTTATACTATCCTAGGATAAGTAACTATCCGTCGTTAATAAAGTGCCTCCCCTTAAATAGGATTAGGCGACGAGTAGCGACTATTAAGCTATAGCCTAATAATACCGATAAGGAACTACTTACCCACGCGCCCCTTACTACCTTCACTAGCCCTCTAGCATAAAGTATAAAGGTCTATATACTAAACCCCTATTTAGTTAAATAGCTATATATAGCGTACTAGGCGGATATATAGCTAAAGCGGTACCGGTTAATTATAGTCCACTAAGTAAAGCGCCTCCCCTTTATTAGGACTAAGCGAGTAAGCGATAAGTATAAAAGTCTATAAGTACTAGTTACCCGATAAGCCCGTATCTAAAACGGCCTATCGAATACTAAAAAGCATTATTATAGAACCCGCTTAATAATAACCGACACTCCTTACCCCGTCCTCCTAGACTCTCCCCCTACGCTAAGGGATCTAAAAGGCGTATATCCCCTCGCCGTAATAGCGAACGCCTATCCAGATATAGCCGAAAAGGTTCTTACGCCCGAATATCGGCTACTCCTTTTTATAGCCGAGCAAGCAGGGAACCTCCCTAGCACTAGTAGAGCTAGTTAGGCCATAACCTCTAAAGGAAAAGTCTCTAAAGCTATCCTACCTCCTTAGCTAACCTATCCTACTAAATGGGTTACCTATCACGGCTCTTTTATAAAGGCATTCTATAATTAGCTAAAGAAGGAGCCCGAGTATATTAACCTCTATAAGTCTATAGTTATACCCCGTAGTAGCATAGTAAAGGGAAAGGAGCCAGCCCCCTTTACCGCCGGCCACGATTCTCCGCCGGTAAAACCAAAGATTAAGGTTAAGGGATCAGAATCGCTTCTAATCCGCCCCGCTATAAGTATAGTCGAACGGCCGGTTAGAAGTTTCCCCGAAGATATAGCGGAAAGCCTTTCTTTAAAGTATACTAAACCTTTTAAAGGAACGCCTAACTATACCCTAATACCCGATAACCGTATACTATTCTCCGACTAACAAAGTTACTAAGCCGATACTATAAATAACCGCGATAAGCGTATAAGCCCCACGCCCTCCGATATTATATACTACCCTCGCGATAAGACGGAGGATATCGGATCCGGAAATAGTAAGAACCCGGAACGTTAATAGTAAGCAGCCCCTCCGGGTAATAATCCTCCTGGATATAATCCCCCCGGCGTAGGCCCTCCCCTAAGGAACGCACCGGGCGCTAGCTACCCGGAACTATACCTATATATACGATAATCGGATTTACTCGCTATCCTTAGATAGCGTGATACTCGGATACACCGATTTAAGGCTAATAACCTAGGCTACTTTAAGCCTCCTTTATACTTTACTACTAACTAGGATCTCGAGACTAAAGGAACTAAACTAATATATATAGACGTTTTCCGCTTTATTAACGTAATAGACTAGTATACCGGCCTAAGTGCCTAGCACCGCTAGTCCCTCCCCCGCGGACTGGCCCGCTATCCATTAGGCGAGGCTTCTATATAGTTTATAAGCCTCGATAACGGATAACGTTCATATCTTACTATAATAGCCACCGTTACCGAATAGAAGACCGCCTTATAAGAAAGGTTCCGATTACCTTAAGAAAAAGCCGAGTATAAGCTAAGACGCGAGCGATATACCCTAGATAATATAGTTACCCGCTATAATATCTATATCTTCGTAGATAAGGTAATTCGATTAGCGAAGGCGGCTAATAAACCTAGAGGTAAGTATTTAGCTCTTATATAGGATTACTTAGACGCTAACCTAGCGAATACTATTCCCTGTCCTAGACCGGAGACTATAGCGACCGACTTTATAAATAGCCTAGCTAGTATAATACTAAGATAGTACCGGAATTATATAATAGAGCCTAGAAGGTACTTATTACCTAATAAACCCTATTACGGATTAAGCGGATATCGACCTTAAACTAATCTTCCTAGGTATACTCGCCGTTTCCCCGGTACCTAAATCAACGCGGTAGCCCGGCTCCACGCCGCTTACCGTAGCCTAAACGATATTCCCTAGCGCCGGATTATTATCCCCTATTCCCGGAACGTCGCTTGCTAGGACTAAGACCAGGGTAATTCCGCCGGAATAACCACGCCCTACTAGCCCTACGAACGCTAAACCGCTACGTAAATAAACGCGGCTAACGGCTCTTAGCTAATAATACGTCCGATTAACGAGCGCGCGGTAACTAGAACTTTCGCCGGGAACGATCCAGGGATCTAGTAAATACTACTATTAACGATAAGGTCTCCGATAAAGGATATAAGAATAACAAGGAACTAAAGGACCTATACTATTTCGAAAAGGAGTCTAATAGTTCCGAGGACCTCGTAGACGATAAAGCCGAGACTAATAGAGGCAGTAATTAACTATACTAGGTCGCCGATAAACCCGGATTCGTACCTAAATACTATAATCTCTACTAGGTATAACGATAATATACTAGGTATAGATAACTAATAAGATCTAATAATAAGGCCCTCCGCTATAAAAAGTCCTATTCCTACCTATTCCTAATAAAGGAATAAGGCGGTTAGGACTCCCCGCTAATCGAAGGCGCCTTATAGGAAGTAATAAACCTAGTAGCCGGCCCGTGCGGTTATATATATATAAGGGTCTAGGTTCGTGTAACCCTAGATAGCGCTCCCTTCGAAGTTTATATTAATTTAGGTATATCGCGATACGTTATAAGCTAGCACCTCCTCCTTTACCTCCTTAATATAAAAGTCGATATAACTAAAAGATCTACGCTTCGCGGCGTGGGTACCTCGAGTATTATTAGATAGGCTTTATTTACCCTACTAGTATAAGGCATAGTGGACGGCTAGCCCCGAGTCGGATAGCTATACGTAAAGGCTTAGGTGGTTCCTAAGCTAAAAGCCGGCCTGCTCCTTAGGCAGGAATTTAACTATCCCAATAAAGTCGATATCCTTAACTCGCGGGATACTATCTAGATTAGGTCCTATAAAGGTCTTATTATCCCGGCACGTATCTTCGCTAAACGTTCGCTAATTAGGCGCCGATTAAAAGCCGCTAAGAAGGTTATTATTCCGCTATATTAATATAGATTCGTTTTATTTAGGGAACAGAATATAACCTTAGACTCTATAGAATTCTAACCGGATATTAAGGGTTTACTAAACTATATCCTTAGCGAAAGGATATCCGTCCTAATCTATAACGCTAGCGACCAGCCGCTATTTATTTCCCGGGGTAATAAGCTAGGGTACATAGATCCCTTCCACGCTAACGGATATTTTAATATAGAGTAGGATAAAGCCCGCGATATTCTAATAAAACGACTAAAGGCCGCTAAGAAGTCCCTAAGTCCGGAAGGATAAGGCGATATTTTTAAAGGGTATTTACCTATTAGCGGAAAGCTCGGAATCGCTAAGAGTTAAATACCCTAACTAAAGCGACTCTAGAAGGCGTGACTATCTATAACCACGGACCCCGCTTTATACGGCGCTTCGCTAGGATTATCGGTAACTACCCTAAGGTTTAGACGGACTAAGGCGTTATTAATATAGATAAAAAGGATTATATACGCGTTCCCCTAATTAACGGGTAGTATACCTAAACGATTAGCTAAAAGCTATATCCGCTTAGCTATAAGGACTAAGCCTTTCTAGACTAGACCCTGGATAGACTCTACGACTAGGACCGTATAGAATAAACGTTAATATTAACGCCCTTTAGTGCTCTGGTTTTTATTGTATAGCGAGAGGTAAAAGGTAAACGTAAAGGCCGTATAATAGTCGACCTTTATACCCTAAATAAGGTTACTATCCTAGATATATACCCGATACCGCTTTAGAATAAAGTTATTAAGCGACTCCGAGGGAAGAAGTTTATCTCTGTTATTAACGCCCAGGCTTTCTTTTACTAATTCCCTATATACAAACCATACTATAAGCGGTTTACTATTATTTCCTAACAGGGATAAGAATAACTAAAGGTCGCCCTAATAGGCTTCTATAATTCGCCTATACACGTTTAACGCTATATAGACTAGCTCCTTCGCTTATACCAGGACTTTATCTCCGCCTTTATTAACGATATCGTTATTACGTCGGACACTAAGGATAACTATACTAAGCACTTAAATATAATACTCTCCCTATTTAGTATAAAAAGGATTAGTATCTCTCCCGATAAATCCTTTATTAGATATCTATTAGTTTAACTACTAGGATTTAAGGTTAACGCCCTTAGGCTATTAAATACTAAAGAACATACCAAGGCTTTACAAAAGATTCGCCCTCCGACTTCTCTTTAGTCCTTAGAATATTAGATGAGGATAACAGAGTAGCTTTACTATCTTATTCCCCGATTCTCCTTTTAAATCGCTCCCCTTTAGTAACGGAAAACGACTCTTCTCGCTAAGGCTTAGTAAATCAGGAAAGATAAGGGATAGGCCTATAAGGCGTATACTAGACGTATAATATTTAAGGCTATTACTAAAAAGTTAGCTACGTTCTATAATATCACCGGCGCCCTTACCTTAGATACTTACCTATTCTACTCTATCCTTACTAAGATCCTCTTTATCTAGCTAGACGCCTCTAAAAAGCACGGGTTCTCCGCTATACTCTTTTAGTTAGTCGATAAGACTAAATAGCTTACTAAAGGAACCTTTAAGAAGACCGACGTTTAGCTAGTGCTTTATATTAGTAAGGGGCTTAATACCGCCAAAGAAAAGTACTAGCCCACGGAACTTAAGGTTACCTGCCTAGTATAGGCCGTTTATAAGACCCGCACTATTATTTAGTCCACTTATCGTAACCCGACTATAGTCTTTATAGACTATACCGCCACCGTTAGTATTATAAAGTTAATAGTCCTATCTAGCACCGATAAGACCAGGCTAAATATAAAGCTTACCCTCTCTTCTAAGTTTCTTAGCCAGTTCTAATTAGATTATCGATATATACCCGGTAAAACAAATATAATAGCTAACGCCCTATCTCGGCTACCTACTACTAACGGCCCCCCGGCCAAAGGTCTAGGCAAATTAGACCGGATTTAGGAAGACTAGGCTATATACTATATTAACGAAATCTAAATAAAGGACGATATATAATAATGGATTATTAAAGGATATATTAACGATTTAAAGTAGGCACCTATCCTTACCTAAGCCACTAACTATAACTTACTAGTTAAGATCCCTTTTAAGGTGGATAATAGTCTTCTATACTAGGTGGATTCGAATAAGAGAAAACGCCTTTATATCCCCTTCTCCCTATATAAGGGATTCCTTTAGGCCGCCCACGACAACCGGCACCATTTCGGAGCTAAACGGATATAGTATAATTTAGTTAGCCGCTTCGTAATCCCACGACTCTAGAAGGAGGTCGACTTATATATCGCTTAATATAAGATATATCGTACCCACTAAACGGATCGGCAGGCTCCCCTTAGCAAGATATAGCCTATCCTAACGCCCCCTATCCCTTTCTATACTATCGCTATAGACTTTATTATCGGACTACCCGAAATACCCTCTATAAGGACTCCCTGGCAGCGCGAAGGCTTCCCTTTATTCGATACCCTCCTAACTATCACGGATAAGTTCTTAAAGGCCTCCCTGCTTATCCCTGGCTATAGCACCTATACTATAAAGGACTAGGCGTCTATGCTCTTTTAAGCCCCCTAGATAGGTAACTAAGGTATCCCCCGCGCTATTATCTCGGATTATAACCCTAAGTTCTTATTAGACTTCTAGATAACTCTATAGAAGGTAGCCGGAACTAAGCTAAAGTTCTTAATAGCCTAGTACCTATAAACCGATAGTATTTACGAGAAGAAGAACTAAACCGTTAAGATCGGGATAGGTATATATCTAGCGGATAACCTAAACGCCCTATAACCGAAGGTGATTATACCTTTATAGTTTAACCTAAATAACGCCTTTAATAAGACGCTTAGCTATATACTAAATAAAATACTATACGGCACTAAAACGAATAGTCCGCTTAACCTAATCGGTAATATTAATTCTAAGTTTATATACGAGATATTCTAGGAGGACGCGAAACTTATTATTATAATAGCTTAGATATATATAAAACGCCTATACGATAAGAAACGGCGTAATATTTGATTCTAGCCCGGAGACCGCGTATACGTCCGCCTTAGCCGCGGGTACTCGCTCCTAGGTAAGACTAGCCCTAAGCTTAGTGCTTAACGGATAGGCCCCTTTAAGGTCCTCGAGTAACTATCGCCGCTAGCGTACCGATTAGATTTACCTAAGACTCTTAACGTGCACCCCGTTATTAGTATTACTTAACTCTAAATAGTTAGGTTCGCGGAGATACCCGAGACTAAAGGACCCGTCGACGTATAAGACAGGGACTAAGAGTAATAGCGGGACCTATATAAGTACTACAAGATCGAAGCTATCCTGGATAAACGGATTGCTTATAGGGGGAGAGGTAAGCCATATACCGAGTACCTTATTCGGTAGAAGGACTAGCCGGACTAGTAGAATATCTGGATGCCTGTAAATATAATAGAAGCTCCGGATTTAGTAGAGGAATTCGAAGGATGTTAAAGAGCTTTAGAGGTGCTTTGTTTAGTATTAAAGGGAGTAAAAGAAGTCGAAAGACTAGAGCCCGGCGAGCTGTAAAGAACTAAAGGGACCTATTTAGCCTTACGGCGGAGCTAAGCTAGGGTTAAAGAACCGTTCCCTGTAATAACAGGAGCTCCTTTAGAAGGCACGACTAATATAAAAAGAGTAACACTATCTAATCTTAAACTAGTAAGAATAGAAGCCTTACCGGCTATATAGCCCCGGCGTATATATAAATCAGTATAGCTAGCTCGAAAATAAAAGATTTCTCCCGGCCACTTATAGCTTCGCTATCCTCCTTTATTCCTTACTTATAGTTAAGCGATTATAATAATCACCTTAACTATAAGCTCGCCTAACGATTCTCCTACTTAATTCCTATTATATATAGTTATCTCCTTATTATACTTACCGCGACTAGTACTCCTTATCACTATCCAGCACTAAATCCTATTACCCTTACTATATCCTAGTATATAAGAACTATTCCCCGTTATAAATCCAGTATTACCTAGCCGCTTCTTAAGCGACCCTATACCCCCTAATATAACGTTCTATATCGTTGTATACCTAACTAATATCCACCGGTTAAAGGACTAGACGCTACGGGACGAGTTTACCTGTTAATTTAGAAACGGCTAGGACGGCTCCGGCTTAATATTTAACGGGTATTTTAGAGCTATTAGCCTATTCGGCGATAAGAACGGCGTCGCCCACTATCTTACTATGGCCGGTCTAATATTTAAGCAGTGGATTATAGAGTATAAGGCTATAGCAAAACGGTACTATCGTTAGGTAATTAAAAAAGGATACGACGATCCTTAGAATAGATAATTAGATCGTATTATATTCGCTCTAGAGGCCATTACTAATAAAAGCGTTACTATAGCAAGAGCCAAAGAGATCGTACTAGAATACCTATAGCCGTAGTTCTTATTAGACGGCAGCTAAGTTATCGCCTAGTGGCTATGGTATGACTAGTCGTTCGAGTAATACCTTACGATAGCACGATATAATACCCCCCGCGGCCTAGATAAGCAGTTTTTGCACGGATCGGCCTGCTAGGCTAGTAGAGTGATAGTAACAGAAACGGGGTCCCCTATACGCGTAAATAATACGCCGATAGCTTACTAGAGCCTAAACCGGCGTAGCGCCCACCTATCCGCCGCGATAATTAATAAAATAAATAAGACTAATAGTATTAGCCTTACGTTAGCCGATATAATCGATAAGCTTAGCGAGGGCAATATCGATATAGACTTATTTATTACCGCGACTAAAAAGCACCGAGAATATATCTAGCAGTATACCATAATTATTAAGGACTATATATAAACGCTAAGGGAACGGCCTATACTAGCTATCCGTTCCGTTATAGATATCTTAGCCTAAATAAGCCTATAACTATCCCCCTCCGACGCAGGCGCCGCTATACCAAGCAGCATTACCGCTTCCAGGAAGCGGCTATATAACGGATCGGGCCTAGCGGGTCTAGGCAGAAGGATATTCTTTACTAGGCACGGGGAAAATGAGATATAGGTATAGGCGGCCAAAGCCTTCGCCGCCAGGCTCAAAGACCCTAATACCCGGGCTTAGAGAATAGACTTCGAGACGGACGGTTGGAGATTAGCTATTATAAGCTAGCGCGGCCACGCTATTATTACCCCGCTACCGACCGCTAAGTTTATAATATAGTTTATCGAGGACTATATTATACCTAACGAAGTATAGTAGGTAGCCGACCTGCTATTCCTTATCGCGATATAGCGTATAGAACGCTTTATATAGGTGGCCCGATTAGACGGTAATAGAGTACTAGACGATACTAAGAAGAATACTATATCCCTCCGCCTGACTAACGACGCCTAGACGGCGACAGACCTTATCCACTATACCGCCGCTCTTCATAACCATTATAGTAAGAATAGCCGTAAGGGGCTTCTGGCCTTATACGATTTGGCGGGCGAAGACCTAAGGAAACGCCTGGATGATATCACCCCCGAGGACGTAGCCGCTATCCTCGACTTATCTATAGAGGAAAAGGGATTACCTAACCTAGAGCCCGAGGTTCCGGAGGTTAAAATACTATAAAAGAACGGCGCCGGAGGATTCGGCCCCTTTGTATTTGGATTTTTTATAGTCGTCTTTTCCTTTTTTTAGGTTCTTATTATTTTCCTTTATCTATACTAAGTCCCGGGATAGTAATTACACGGAGGAGGGACAGGCGACTAGGCATAGTTGCTAGTGCTATAAATAGAGCCTACCGGAGTTAGAGAGTCGCGCTATAGGGCGCTATTATATACTATAGGTTTTTTTCTGTGTATACGGCCTTAGCCGAAATAAAAATTTCTAACAACGTCTACGACTTATTACTAGTATAATAATCGGCTATACCGAGTCTAAGTTAGACAGCGTAGACTATATACCGAGGGGAAGCCCGCGGAACGCAGGGCTTTATCTCTCCTAGGGTATATACTATACACCACTATCCGGCACTATACCAGGACCTAAAACCATATAGTTCCAGATTAGTGCTAGCACTATACGGGCACTAAACCCGTATAGCGCTGGATTAGTGCCCGCCCTATACTAGCACTAAACCAGTATAGCGCTAGACCGGTGCTAGCACCGTCCTAGCACTATACCCAGTATAGCGCCTAGCCTTAGATAGCCCGAGGTTCCCCCGTAGATATACACGACTAGAACTTCGCCCTCTCCTTTAGAGAATCCATTCTATTTATATATTATTTACTGCACTCTAAGGTTGCCTAACTTAAATCCTGTCGTAGGTCCTATAGTACTGGCTGGCCAGAGATATATACGGTTAGTGCATGTTATCTAGGCCTTCTAGTCAGTCCCTTATTATACTCGAATCCTAAGAAGTCTATGTTTAAGACTTAAAAGGTAGAATTCCTAGGGTTTATTATTACACTAAATAGGGTTCGTATAGATTAGTCTTGGGTTAAGGCTATCTGCGATTAGTAAAAGCTAAACACGGTAAAGACTATCTAAGTCTTCCTAGGTTTTACTGGTTTTATCGGTATTTTATTAAGAATTATTCGAGGATTACGGCGCCGCTCTTACCCCTAATAAAGAAATCCAGAGTATAGGAGGTATTTATATTATCTATAAAGGAGAAAGAAACTTTTAATAAATTATATTAAAAGTTTTAAAGGCTCTCGTTCTATAGTATTTCGATTCTAAGCTACTTATTCGACTAAAGCCGGATACTTTAGGGTTTATCTTAGGAGGAGTGATTAGTTAGTATATAGATCGGGTATAATACCTTATCGCGTTCTTTTCGAGGAAGTTTAGGGGCGTAGAGTTAAATTATTCGACTCTAAACATAGAGCTAATAGCTATTATTAACCTATTCTATTACTAAAGGTATTACCTAGCCTATAGCTAGACCCCTATAGAAGGTTTAATGGACCACCTTAATTATTGGTACCTAATAGATAAGCCGAAGATTAAGCCATCATATATATAATAGCTAAAGGAGCTATCGATATTCGATTTCCAGATTATACACCGGCTAGGAGCTTAGAATCCGGATAATAGTTTATCGCGGAAGCCAAAGTATACTTTTAATTAATCGGACCTAGACGCGGAGCGTTAGAAACTTATTAAGAGGTTTACCCGTAAATTTATCTTAAGAGTAGTGGAGAAGATAGGCGGAGCACCTAAGGTTTCTAAGGACTGATTACTAAGTTTATAGGAAAGTGTAGCTAATACTTAGAGTGATAATCTCTTTTATATTTCTTTATCTAGTAAGGACCGGTTATCCGACCCGTGGTCGAAGGATAACAAGGGCTTAATCCTTTTTAAAGGTCGCCTATTTATCCCGAATATATAGGGGTTAAGGGAAAGGATCCTATAAGCCTTCTATAATAAACTTACTACTAGATAGTATAGTTTCGGTAGAATGATTAAGAGGACTTTTAATTTATTTTATTAGGGGTATATACTCCGGGATATGAAGAACTTCGTGTCACTTATAGGGTATACTAGATAACTAAGGGGAGGCAGTATAAGCCTTATATCCTATTAGCTAGCCTTGCTATTCCGTCTTATCTATTCTAGAAGATCTTAATCGATTTTATTATAGGACTCCCTTTTATTAATTAAGGCGGAAAGAAGAAGGATACGATTCTTATAGTGGTTTAAGTATTCCCTTTATATCCCTTATAGCAGTGCACTAAACGCTAAAGGTTTAGCCGATATTCTATAGTTAAGAGTTTTTAGTGTTTATGGGTTACTAAAGGGTATTATTTCGGATCAGGGTTCTTTACTTATAAATACGCTTTAAAAGACTCTATATAGTCTTTTAGGGGTTTACTAAAGGATATCCACTATATTCTACTCCTAGACCGATGGCTAGACTAAGCTTTAGAATCAGAGTATTAAGCACTACCTTTATAGTTATTATTCGTAGAAGAAGACCGACTAAGTAAATTAGCTATCCCTTATATAGTTTATATATAACACCGCGTAGTACTCGGTAATTAAGCAGGCGCCCTTTATAGCATTAATAAGCTATAAGCCTTATAGCCCTGATAACGTTTAGCTACCTGGATAGTTAGATATTGAGGCCCGTTATTCCGACTGTACCACTTAGTTATTCCGACTATAGTTCCAATCAGACCTAATCTTCCTACTACCTTATCGATCTACATCTTCAATCTTCATAATCAATCTACATCGTCTATCTACGTCGTTAATCTACGTTATCAATCTACGTCGTTAATCCACGGAATAGGAGGCGGCGCGTTCGTTGTCTCGTCACAGGAATAACATAGCCGTGGGCGTGGGCGTGGGCGTGGGCGTGGGCGTGGGCGGCGTGGATATAGACGTGGACGTGGAAGAGGAAGAGGCATTACTACCATATAACCCCTGTTTTATTGTGTTAAAGGTACTTTCGCGGTTTACCCTTTTAGGAAATTCAAAAAGGTTCGAGAAACATACCTTTACTAACAGCACCTAGGTATATATATATAATATAATACATAACGTATTCGTATATTATATATTATCCTGGATCCGATTCTAGTCCCTAGTTAGTATCAGGTTCGAATAGCGAAATACCAGCTAAAATAACTATCCGGTCCTCGAGTAGTCCTAAAAAGAGAAGAAGGTCGAGGAGGGTAAGGACAAGAGCAAGGACGAGGGCAAGGACGATATCCGTTACGTCAATACCGCGTTAAGGAGCTACAAGTTGGACTGATAGGGTACCTAGCCCCCCTTGTTCGGTACATCTAAAACCCTGTATTCTATATAGAAAATGCCTTCTTTTGATGTACCTACTTGTACTCTATCCTCTTATTATCGCGATACTATTGGTGTATTTGGATCCGCAAGTACACCACACACAATTAAACAGGGGTTAGAGGGTACTACTACTGCTATTAGCTTCGATCGAACTGATGAGCTTATCCATTAATACAACGCAATTGATTGTCCGAGCGATCAAATTGATTAACTTGTCAAAGGACGTTGGAGACCATAGTTACGAAGTACTGTATTGGTATTCCGAAGGTTCTATCTATAGGTATTATAATTATGTGTGAACTACAGTCGGAATAACCAAGTGGTACAGTCGGAATAACGGGTCTCTAGATATTAGGGCCGTATTCGCTAAATAACGGGTAAAGAAACTAATCGCTAATCGTTAAGTTATAAAGACTTATATTCGAAGGGCTTAAGAGTGTTATAAAAGGTTCTATGATACTAAGCGGACTTAATAGCGGTTTAAGGTAGGGGACTTTTAATAAATTAGGCTACGAGTAGTAGGCTGTACGCGCGGAGGAGAGGCAAATCAAGCAAATAGCTGTTGAATTCGTAGATCCATAGAATTACTGCTTGTTGCGCGAACGTGTAAAAACGTGTAAAGAACTGACTTCTGGGATTTCTTCCTGGATCCGGGGCTGGCAAAAGACCCTGGAAGATTAGGTGGCGACTGCTACGTCAACAGCCTACGCGACGGTTATCACGCCACGTTATTAGCTTAAGTAATAACCAAGATATCGTATTTACGATACCTAGTATATTTATATAATATATATTATAAGCTAAGTATATATATACGTATAATACGTATAGTATTATAGTATAGGTTAAGCTGGTTATAAAGTAGACGTCTAGTTATATAACTATAACTATATACTGTTTATTTCGACTTAGATATTATACTTATTATTATTATGATTATTACTTATTATGAGTATAATATTAACACCCCCCCGTAAGCTGACTCTTATATAATAAGTGCAGCTTAGTCAGGTTATAGTTATGGTTATGTTATAGTGCAGTAATCCTAGTCTATCTAAGACTAGAATACATAGAGGAAAAATCTGAAAAAACCTCTTCTTTTTAATTTAAGGGAAAATTCAAAAGCCCTTATTATTATTATAGTATATTATACAAAGAAAAGTTCAGAAAAACCTCTGATATCTAGGAAAACCCGAAGGTTAAAAACCTAGTTATATCCCCTTATAAAGAACTAAGAATACTTAGTATTAAAACCTAGTATTTTAATTCTTTAATATTATTATAAGGCGGCAAATCATACTCAGGCAACGTAGTATCCTTATGACCTAGGTTTATATAACCGCAAAGAGGATTATAAGTCTCTTTCGCTAAACCTTTAGTCATTATATTAGCTATATTAAATTTCGTATTTATATATACGATTTTTATTTTATTATTATAAAGCTGTTGTCTGCAGTAGTGATACTGCCTGTCGATATGCTTTACCCGTTTATGGAATTCAGGATTTTCGGCGAGCTTCTTTACACTCTCATTATCTATCAAGATAATAGGAATCTCGAGAGTTTTATTATTATTCTAATTATTATTATTGTTATTATTATTATTATTACCTCTTATATTAGAATGTAGACCTAGATTCTATAGTATATCTTTATATAAATTATAAAGATAGATTCCTTCTTTAGAAGTTTCTATAAGAGCCATATATTCGGCCTCTATTATTAATAAAGCAACGACTTTTTATTTAGTTAAGGTCTAACTAACGGGGTTATTTACTGCCACGCAGTAAATATATCCTAAAGTCGAGGTTCTATCTTCGATTATATCTAAAAAGCTACCATTAGAATAACCGTAAATACTAAGGTCGTTTTTATTATAGTTATATAAAAGACCGATATTAGGATATATATTTATATAAGCCCAGATTCGATTTAACGTAGTAAAGTAGTCTTACGAGGGATTGCTTATATAGCGAGAATACTAGTTAACTGCGTATGTTATATCTGGTCTTGAATATAAGGCTAGATATAATAAAGCCCCGATTTCCTGTTAGTATTTATTAATATTATTAGTTAATACTTATTCAGGATTTAGTACTAGGACCTTCTTATGTATACAAGGGGTATCAACCCTTTTCAGACTTCGTTTATTATACCTTTCAAGTATCGTATTAGTATAAGGCAACTAGCTTATAGAAAGAGTCTTATTTTCTTTATTTAAATTTATTATATAGCCTAGAAAGGTATTTATTTCACCTAAGTCTTTAAGTGTAATATCTTTAGACATCTCCTTAAAGAAATAGTCTAAAGTGTTCTCAGAAGGGCTCAGAGCCACTATATCGTCAACGTGGCATAAAACAATAGCTCGTTCTTCTATTCTTTTAATTTTAGTATATTTATAAAAGGTAAAAAGTCCGTTATCGTATTCAGAGACCCGGCAACCTAGCTTAGATAATATCTTAACCAGGCAATTATACCAGAGTCTAGGACTTTGTTTTAACCTGTACAAAGCTTTATTAAGCTTACAGAGTATTATATTATTTTAATTATTATTATTTTCTAAGCTATCTTCTTTCTCGAAGCCTATAGGTTATATAGCGTATATCAGGGTATCTATATCGGCATAAACGAACGCATTTTTAACGTCGAACTACCTGAGTTTCTAGCCGTGTGATACGCCTAGTATTAAAGCTAATTTATAGCTTTCTGGCCGGCAGGTAGTTAAAAAGGTTTCTAGATAATCAAGACCTAGAACCTGATTAAACCCCTGAATAACCCACTAAGCCTTATATTGAATAGCTTCGCCAGAGCTATTATATTTGAGTCTGAAGACCCAACGACCTCCTAGTACGTGGTAGTTTTGTTTTTTTTTTATTATAATTATTAAGCGTATTTTTTATACTTATTAAGTCCCAGGTCTTCCTGTTTTCGAGTTCTGATATTTCTGCCACTATCGCGTCTATCCATTTATCTTTATCTAGGCAGTTTATAGCCTGTTTATAGGTAGCTAGTTCGTTAATGGAATTTATAGTTAAAAGAGATAGGGAATTTTCTTAAAACTATAGGTTTCTAAGTATAGTATCTTTTATATGCTTTAGCAAGTGCGCACTATTATTATAGGATATCAAATCCTTATAGTCCGGTTTTAAGGGTTCTAAAGGTATTTAGACTTCTAGCCTGGTACTTTGGCTACTGTTATTATTATTAGCCGGGCTATGGTTTATATTATTATTATTATTATTATCAATAGCTGGAACTTTATAGCCCGCTGCCCGTAGACTCTTACGTCTATTATTATTATTATTCTCTTCTTTAGGTTAAATAGACTTAACAGAACGTTTCGAAACGCGCGAAGGAATATTTCATGAAAATTAACCGGTATTTGTACTAAAAGTGATTCCTTTATTATACTTAACGGTTTGATAAGACCCGCGGTTACAAACCTGCCTATATGCCTGAGTATTAATATAAGGAGGGAGGTTATTATGATTTTTAGGCGTATAGTTATTATTATAGTTATCTGAAGAAGAGTGAAGAAACTGATTTTCTAAGATATAAACGTCTCGAAACCAACCAGTCTTTCTAGTTACTGGGTTATAAACCTTATAGTTATAGTTATTAAAACCTATTGAAGCACCTCGAAGTGCTTTTATATCTAGTTTCTTTATATTCGGGTCGTTGCTTTTATAATAAATAATAAAACTCTAAACCCGTATATTATTAATATTAGGTTTCTGACCTTATGAAAGCTTATACGGACTCTTGTATTTAAGAGCTGAATTGGGTGATCTGTTGTATATATAAATAGCTAAAAGCATAGCTTTACCCTAAAGGTATCGAGGCAGCCCTGAGTAGAAAAGAAGAGCTCGAACCTTTTCTATTATAGTTTTTATAACTCTTTTAATAGAGCCTTAAGCTTTATAAGTATACGGTGGTATTATATTATGCTTTATACCTGTTAAAAGGGGTTAAAAAGAGGCGTTATTAAATTCTTTTCCACCGTTAGTATCTACTTCTTTAATAAAGAAGTGATATTTATTATTATTATTATTATTATTATTATTATTATTATTATTATTATTATTATTATTATTATTTTCTACCTGAGCGTTCCACTCTTTTATAGCTGTAACTACCGTCGTTTCAGACTTATCTAAGAGCAGTTATGCCTATAGGAACCGGGTGGAACGGTCTAGTATAAACAAAATCCAACGCTTTTTATTATAAGAAAGAGGTTCGATCAGTCCGCAAAGGTCCATATAAACCTTTTCTAAATAGGAAAAGTCTTTGTATTTATTAACTAAATCTTTATTCGTAAGTGTAATAGACTTACTTCTCTTACAGGCATCAGAGCTCTGTATTTCAGTTAACTCTTTATTAGTTATATTATATTCTTTTTAAAGAGTATTAGTATAGAGACTTTTTAAGGCAACAGGGTTAATATAACCCATCCTGTTATACTATAGCGTTATGTTCTTAGTTATAGAGGTAGTCCTTCGACGGTTATTACGGTCTCTTTATTTATAAAGCTCTTCTTAAGGTTAAAGAGGTTAAGGTTTCTTTATTATATTATTTCTTTATCAAGGTTTAACCAACCCCTTTTTTATATTTCTTTATTTATTTAGTTTCTTTGAAACCTGTTCATTGAACCTTTAAAACCTCTTTATTCTAGTTAAGACTCCTGGCTGTTTCTTAAGTATTTTCCTTGTATTTATTATATTTATTTTCAGAGACTTAGCCCCCCCGTACGATAGTGCCTGTGCTATAGCCTAGTATAGCCCGTTATATAGCAGAGCCGTTGTATAAAGAAAGAGGGACTCTTTATTATTAAATAATAAGAGCTTTTTGTTTCTAGTAAGACCGCGAGCTTTATTATTAAGATAAGAGAGACTGATAATATTCGTGCCTATTTCCGGTATATAAAGGCACTCTTTTAAAAGTAAAAGCTTTCTAGTATCCCTGAATTTTATAACGTAGTCTCCTTTACCTTATATCTTTATTTCCTTTGCCTGACCCTAACGAACGGTTCTTTCTTTAGTATTATAAGTAGAAAAGAGTCTTTTATTCATTATTATATACGCTATAGCCCCGCTATTAACACAGAAATTCAGATTAAGCTTAATACTATTTTCTGCTTATATTTCATAAATCTTTTCTACTAACTAATTAATATTAAGGTTAGTATTATTATTATTATCTTTATTATTAATTCTAAAACTGCCCTATGTTTTCTGGACTAAAATACCTTTACCAGTTTCTTATTAAGCTATTTTTAAGTAGCAGAACGATATTTTCAATTATTTATTTAAGTCAGAATTAACTAAGTTATTTAACGATTTATTTTTATTATTTTCTTTATTACTTTTTCTTTATTACGTTATCGATAAAGGACAGAAACAAAGCATACTAAGCCGAAGGTCTGATTCTGATTAGCCTAGCTTCGAAAAGTGGGTCTAAAAATAGGTCTAAACAGTAAAGCTATTTATAGATCTCGCGGCACGAAGAAAAGCGATACTAGTATAAAGCGAATAACATGATTTCCACGGGCGGACTTTTTACTAAAAGCTTATATACCACGTTACGATATCCTGTTATTACAGGCAGCGCGGTAAGTCAAGTAGCTTAATTATTATAGCTGTTATCCGTGGAGTAGTTATAAGAGCCTTTGTGTTTAATCCACGCCACGTATTCGTTATTTTTCCTTTTTTAAAAAAAGCCCTTCGTAAAATAAAGGAATAGTATATGCGATTATAATAAAGAGTCTTATTCCGATTGTGTAGTTCTTCCGGAACAGGAATAAAGAGCTTGCCTCTTAGCACGCTCTTAGCGACCGTATTAGGAAGAATAAAGAGCTTTAAACCGTGGTATCGGTATAAATGGTTCGATTCGATTAGCTATCTTCGGGAGATAAAGGGATTTCGTATAGTCGGAGATAAGGATCTACGACCAGGGGAGGATAAAGGGATAGCCTGAAAAGGCAGGTAGGAGTCTTTTTGGTATTTTTATATAGCCTAAAAAGGCGGGAATCCTTTTAGTATTACGAGTAGAATAAAAGGGTAGAAAAGAGTAGATTTCCTTCTTTACTAACCCCGGCTTATAAACTTTTAATAAATTAGGCTATGAGTAGTAGGCTATACGCGCGGAAGAGAGGAAAATTAAGTAAATAGCTATTAAATTCGTAGATCCGTAGGATTACTGCTTATTGCGCGAACGTGTAAAAACGTGTAAAGAACTGACTTCTGGGATTTCTTCCTGGATCCGGGGCTAGCAAAGGACCCTAGAAGATTAGGTGGCGACTATTACGTTAACAGCCTACGCGACGGTTATCACGCCACGTTATTAGCTTAAGTAATAACCAAGATATCGTATTTACGATACCTAGTGTATTTATATAATATATATTATAAGCCAAGTATATATACACGTATAATACGTATAGTATTATAGTATAGGTTAAGCTAGTTATAAAGTAGACGTCTAGTTATATAGCTATAACTATATACTGTTTATTTTGACTTAGATATTATACGTATTATTATTATGATTATTACTTATTATAAGTATAATATCAACAGGGACTACATCCTAGTCTCCTCGAAAGAATATTAAGCAGAAACGGCCTAATAAGAAACTCTTGGATAAGTACCTTGGGCCGTACCGTATTATCTTAGTTATTGGCCACTATAGTCTCGCCTATAAGCTATATCCCTAATAATTAATAAAGATTTATAATATCTTCCCGATTCTTTTATTAGAAACCTGGCGGTCTCGCGATAGTTAGGCTCCCGAGCCTATAAAGGTGGATATAAAGGTATAGGAGTGGGAGGAGTATAAGGTAAAAGAGATTTCAGCTTATCAGTTTAATGGGAAAATGAGGTAGTACTTAGTTAAGTGGGCGGATTATAGGTATAAGGATAACACCTAGGAACTAAGATATTATATCCTAGAGGGACGTTTTTAGGAATATTATAATGGGTAAAAAGAGAGAGCTCAAAATATACGGAAACTATTATAACTCTATAGGGTCCTTTATCGTCGTTATTAATATATTATACTATAACCCCGAAAGGTCTTATTATTATTAAATTTGTTAAAAAAGTATCCTAAATGCCTAAAATAAAAATTATAACTAAGGATTAAATAGTGTACCGATAGCGCCCCCCGCCTAAACTCCCGCTATACTTTATTTATCCTGGTAGCTATTAGCGGCCCGGCCCTCTAGACGTTAAGGAAGTCTATAATAGTTTATATCACTAGTCTTAAAAAAGTTATAGAAGCCTTATAGGAACTTATTAGCTTTACTTATCTCCTTTATAACGGATCGCTTATACTATATATAGTGATACGCTAGTTCGGTATAGAGGCGGCGGTTATATTCCTCCTTATTAGAGCCGTTGGCGTTATATCGTTAGTTACCGGCCAGAGCCTGGCGTAAGTACCCCTATAGGTATTATATATACTATAGCTTATTACCCCTTAGCATACTAAGCTTAATAGTATTAAGTAAAAACTTCTAGAAAGTGCAAGAGGCTTTAATAGGCTTTTAGATTAAATACGGTTTTATTAGTAACCCGAGGTAGTTTACGGTAAAAAGAGAGTATAACTTATAGTCTTATAATTAGTATTATTACGAAGTGCCTAATAATAAAAGCACATAGCGGAAACTATAGACTCGCTTAAGTCCCGGTATAAATAAAAGATAGTAGGGCCCTCACTATCCAGGATAATATTAAGGAACTTATAATAACACCGTAAATAGGGATTATCGAAGAGGTCGCCCCCCCTAATATCCTTTATTACCGCGTATAGTCTAAGGCAGTTATTATCATTAGGAGGTATAGTATCGCCGTTACCTCTATTAGCCCCCGGACCGATATCGGTAATGTTTTATTACCGAAGATATCGTTACCCTAGGAGCTGTTAACTGTATTAGGGACGAAGATATTATTATCGTTATCGTCGCTATTAATATAAATAAGACCGTCGGCGCTACCCGATATAGTTATATCCTTATCTTAGTCGACGATACTACCTTCGTTATCGGCACTATTATTACTATTATAGTTAACTAGACGTCTAGCCGGAGTCTTTTAATTAGCGGTGGACGCACTACTAGTCGAATCATTATCTAAGCTAAACGCTAGGCATAACTTCTCTAGCACCTCTCTACCCTTATAGCCGACCCTATTAAGGGTATTTTTATTGGGGGAGAAAGCCCCTAGCTTTAGTAGGAGTTATAAGCGACTCTATACTAGGTATGGCTAACCTATTATTATTACTACCACCTTTATTAGTGGTCTTCTCAATAATACCTTTATAACGGTAACGAAGAGATGGAACGGAAGAGGAAGATCTAGAGGAAAAGAGGCAGTTTGAATTATGGAAGACTGTGAAGACTGTAGAAGTAAGATATAGAGAGAGAGAGAAAAAGGAAAGGAAGAGGGAGGCGGGTAGCCTGGTATATATAACTCTTTCCTACGGCTTATTTAAGCTACTGATTTAGTATTTAGACCCTCGAAGTATATGTGAGGGTCCGTGGGTTTCTCCGAAGGTCCTGAAGGTCCCTGAGTTACTCCGAAGGTCCTGAAGGTCCGTGGGTCCACCTAAAGGTCTATGGGTCTACCTAAAGGTCCGTGGGCCTACCTGGAGGTCCGTGGGCCTACCTAAGGGTCCATGGGTCTACCTGGGGTCCCAGGGGACTCGGGAGGACCCTAGAGGACTCAGGAAGTCCCTGGGGGACTCGGGAGGACCCTGGAGGGCTTAGGAAGTCCCTGGGGGACTCGGGAGGCCCCTGGAGGACTTAGGAAGTCCCTGGGGGACTTAGGAGGACCCTGGAGGACTTAGGAAGTCCTTAGGGGACTCGGGAGGACTCGGAAAGTCCCTAGGGGACTCGGGAGGTCCCTAGGGGACTTAGGAAGGCTTTAACTTATAGGAGGTTTCGTATATCGTACTATACCATATGTAGATATATTTATTTTCTGGGTATAGTACTAATACCCCCCCGTAAGCTGACTCCAATATAATAGGTGCAGCTTAGCTAGTTATTTTTATAGTCTATATATTTTTTAAGACGAGGAAAAAAAAAGAAAACCTCTATCTTTGTTATAGTATAGGGAAAAAATTAAAACAATCCTTCTTAGTTTTATCCTAGGAAAACCTGTCTGCAGGTAAAAAACCTAGTATTTAAGTTCTTTTATTTCTTTATAAGGTGGTAGGTTATATTCGGGTAGTGTATCGTCTTTATGACCTAGGTTTATATAGCCGCAGAGTATATTATAAGTCTCTTTTAGTAACCCTTTAGTTATTATATCGGATATATTATATTTAGTATTTATATACACTACCTTTATATTATTTTCCTGTAGTTATTATCTATAGAAGTGAAACTGTCTATTAATATGCTTTACTCTTTTATAAAATTCCGGGTTTTTAGCGACCTTTTTAGTACTCTCGCTGTCTATAAGAATAGTAGGAATCCTTGGTTTATTATTACTGAATTTATATTAAGGTTATCTATTAGTTTAGTATATAGATTATATATATAGATTCCTTTTTTTATAGCCTCGGTTAGAGCTATATATTCGGCTTCTGTTATTAATAAAGTAATGACTTTCTGCTTCGATAAGGTCCAGCTAATAGGATTATTTATTCCTACGCAGTATATATGTCCTAAGGTAGACGTTCTATCCTTAAGACTATCTAAAAAGCTGGTATCTAAGTAACCGTATATATATAGGTTATCTCTTTTATAGTTATATAGAAGACCTATATTAGGATATACGTTTATATAGGCCTAAACTCTATTTAGTGCTATAAAGTGTTCCTTCGAGGGGTTACTTATATATCAGGCACACTTATTAACAGCATAGGTTATATCGGGCCTGGAGTGAAGAGCTAGATATAGGAAAGCTCCTACTTCTTATTAATATTTCTTTATATCTTCTTTTAACGCCTGTTTAGGGTTTGGTATGAGAACCTGTTTATGAATATATAGAGTATCTACCTTTTTAAGAGCTCGTTTATTATACCTTTCTAGTATTTTATTCGTATATAGTAGTTGGCTTATAGAGAGTGTCTTTTTAGTTGTATTTATATTTATTTTATTGCCTAGAAAGGTATATACTTTACCTAAGTTTTTTAGTAAAATATCTTTAGATATCTCTTTATAAAAGTGATCTATTATAGTATCAGAAGGACTTATAACCACGATATTATCTACGTGGCAGAGGAATATGGCTCGGTCTCCTTTATTATAATATATAAAGAGTCCTTTATTAAACTCGGAGACTATATAGCCTAGTTTAGTTAGGATTTTCACTAGGAAGTTATACTAGAGTCTAGGGCTCTGTTTTAGGCCGTATAAAGCTTTATTTAGCTTATAGATAGTTATATTATTCCCTTTTTATTTTTTAAAACCCGTTGGTTAAACGGTGTATATTAGAGTATCTATATTAGTATATACGAAGGCGTTTATTACGTTGAACTGCCTGAATTTCTAGCCTAAGGAAACGCCTAATAGGCAGGTAAGTCTATATGTTTTGGGTCTACAGGTTATAGAAAAGGTTTCTAAGTAATCGATTCCGAGTATTTAATTAAAGCCTTATATAACCTATCTTGCTTTGTATTTTATTGGTTCTCCTTTATTACTGAGTTTTATTTTATAGACCTATCGTCCGCCTAGGACGTTGTATTTTTCCTTTATTTTATTAAGGGGCGTATCTTTTATAGTTATTAAATCCTAGGTCTTTCTTTTTTCTAGTTCTGTTATTTCTGCTACTATAGCGTCTATCTATTATAATTTATCTAAGCCTTATATGGCCTTTTTATAGGTAGCTGGTTCTGATAGAGAGTTTATAGGTAAGAGGTAGTAAGGCTTTATTTAAAACTATAGGTTTCCGAGAATGGTATCTTCTATTAAGTGTAATAAGCGCTTATTATTTTTTACTATTAACTAATATATAGTCTTTAAAAGCTAACTTCGGTCTTGAAGGTATTTCGACTTATATACTAGAGTGGCTAGTATGTTCAGGTCTATTACGAGTGTTTATATCTGGGTTATCGTAGCCTGTTACTGCTTATAGACTCTTTGGTTTATTTTATGGGTTATTTTCTTTTTTAGTTTGAATAGACTTAAAAGGTCGTTTTAAGACCTGTTATTGTATAGTTTTTTCTAGAAGCTGATAAGGCTTTAGGTTAGAAACCTGTCTTTCTTAGAGAGAGATATTATTAGTATTTAGGTCCAAAGAGGAAGAGTGTATAAACTGATTTTCAAGTATATATACGTCTCTAAACTAACCCATCCTTCTTAAGACTGTGTTATATATCTTATAGTTATAATCGTTAAAACCGATAAGGGCACCGCGAATAGCTCTGCTATCTAGTTTCTTCTGGTTCGGGTTATTGTTTTTATATTAGGCTATAGAGCCCTAGACCCGAATATTGTTTATACTCGGTTTCTTCTTTTTAACTATCTTAAAAGGGGTCTTAAAACCTATAGCTGAATTCGGGGTCCTATTATATATATATACTGCTGAATATACCGTATCTCCCTATAGGTATCGAGGTAGTCCTGAGTAGAAAAGCAGACTACGAACCTTTTCTATTATAGTTCCGATAGCTTATTCGATCGAGCCTTGAGGTTTATGGGTATATAGTGGTTTTATATTATGTTTTACGCCTTAGAAGAGGCGCTTAAAGGAGGCGTTTATAAACTCCTTTCTACCGTCCGTATCTATTTCTTTTATTTTTATATCGTAGTTATTATTTTCTATTAGTATTTTCTACTCTTTTATAGCTAGAACGATAGTTGCTTCTGATTTATTAGGTAGTAATTTTACCTAGAGGAACCGGGTGGAACGGTCTATAATTAGTAGAATTCAGCGCTTCTTATTATATATTATTAGTTCTATTAGGCCGTAAAGATCTATATACACCTTTTCTAGGTAGGAGAAGTCTTTGTATTTATTAACTAAGTCTTTATTAGCTAGTATAATAGCCTTATTACGGCGGTAGGTATTATAGCTATTTATATCTATGATTTCTTAATCTAAGACTTTAAAGTCCTTAAAGAGAGAGGTATTATTATATAGATTTTTTAGGGCTATAGGATTAATATGACCCATTCTGTTATGCCATAGTTATATAGTCTCTTTTATTTTTACGGTCCTTTTCTTATTATTTTAGTCTCTTTGTTTCTAGAGGTCTAGATTTTTCTGGTTTCTTTATAAGATTTCCTTTATTATATTTCTTTCTTTATTTCCGCTTTTTAAGATAACTGGCCTAGCTATAGCCTAGTAGAGTCCTCTAAAGAGTCTGGCTCTTATATATATATAAAGGGACTCTTTAACTAATTCGTTTTTAAAAAGAATAAGCTATTTATTACTAGATAAACCTCTGACTTTGCTATCGAGGTTTAGGAGACTTATTATATTAGTTCCTAGTATTACGGGTTGTACCCCGATGACTAAGATCTGGCAGAGGCCAGGATCCACCCTTCCCGTATATACGCAGCTCGTTACTGTAATAGGCAGTCAGAGTAATACGTACTCTTTTGCCCGCGTAGCAGAGGGGTTATGCTTTTGCATAAACGGCCGAAGCGAGAGCTGCCGCTTAAGCCCCACAGGGGTCAGCCCGTTACATTTACTCTGACTAACCCTATAGTTTATAAGTTCGAAACGCGTAGGAACCGTGTATACGCGCTCTTCGAATTTAGGCTTATAAGTTCAGTTCTAGATATATGCGCGCCGTAAAGCCCTGGAAAGCCCTGGATAAGGCTAGGTTAGTCACGTGACTTAGGGCTTAACTTAGGGGGTGCGCTATATATCCTGTTATATAATAGGAATATAGTGTGAGGAAGGAGGCCTCGCACTATGTGGGATATAATAGGCGCCGCGCGGGGCGAAGGGGAGCGGGGGGGTAATATTACGGGTTATAGCCCGATGACTAAGATCCAGCAGAGGCCAGGATCTACCCTTCCCTTATATACGCAGCTCGTTACTCTAACAGGCAGTCAGAATAATACGTACTCTTTTACCCGCGTGGCAGAGGGGTTATGCTTTTATATAAACGGCCAAAGCGAGAGCTGCCGCTTAAGCCCCACAGGGGTCAGCCCGTTACACCTAGTTTAGGAATATAAAGGCACTCTTTTATAAATAGTGTTTTTCTAGTATCTTTAAACTTTATAATATAGTTTCCTACGGCTATTATCTTTATTATATTTGCTTTTCCTTAACTAGTAAGCCTGGTAGTGGTTTTATATATAGAGAAAAGAGATTTATTTATTATTATATAGGAGGTAGCTCCGCTATGTATACAAAAGTTTAAGTCTAAACTAAACCTATTCTCTGCCTAAATCCTAAAAATTCTTTTAACTATCCTACCTATATTTAGGTTAGTATTTAGAGTATTCTAGGGATTTTAGGTTATTATATTTATTTCTTTAACGTCTATTATATCCTCGGCTTCCGGGTTTAGGAGGACGTTTTTAAACGTGATCGATTTATCTTCTTCTTTTTCTTCTTCGGGTTCTTCTAGTTACTTTTTAAGGATTATATTCACAGAATCCTTATTATTTATAAGCGTCTAAAGCAGTTAATTCTTTAAGAGAGCTATAATAGCGTCCTCCCTTTTCTTATACTAGGGATTTAGGGACCTGGATCTACCCCTAGAGGAGGAGGAGGAGGACTTAGTGCTTTTAGAGACCCGATTCTGCTTTTTGCCGGTATTTTCCTTTATAACCCAGCCCTTAGGAGCCTTATCTAGGTAGAGGAAATAGCAGTTAGAGGAGACGTGGCCGGGTTTCTTATAGTTCTTATAGAATAGCCCCTTAGTCTTTTGCTAGGGTTTTTTAGACCCTTTAACGAGGAGAGTATTATTTACTAGGGAACGCTTTATTTTCCGGGAGGCGTCTATTAATTTAGTAACGATTTTATTTAGTATATAACTCTGGATATCGTGACGAAGGGACTAGGTAATCTGGTTAGTAATAGAGTCGTATCTCTTATCGAGGGCGTTAAGAATCCACGTATAAATCACCTTATTAAGAAAGGAAATCTCCTTTCCTTCCAGAGCTATCAGATTTTCTTAAACCTTATATAAGAAGGATTTAAGGGTTTTATAGTCTAAGGGGGAATTATTAAAAAAAGTTTCTAGGGTATTAAATCAGCTTAGAAGCCTTTCCTTTTGTATAGGCTTTTTAGCTTTTCCTAGACTTCGTAGGCTATATCTAGCCCTTAAACCTGGGCGAGAGGTCCTTTAGAAAGGGTAGAGAGTATTTTACTAGCAGCCTTAAGAGAGTCTTTCTTTTATTTCTAAGAGGGATTTTATAAAGGTTTAGTTATATTGTTTAGGAATTTCCCTTTATAGGTAAAATAAGCGTGCATAAATATCCTTTAGAAAGAAGAATCGGCACTGCCCTATAGTTTCTTAACTATAGAGATAAAATCCTTACTAGTTATCTTCCTAGCGTTAAAACGGTGGTCTTTTTACTAGTATTAGAAGGGAAAAGTGGAATTACCCGATTTCTGGTTCTGATTACCCGAGGGGTTAGATATAGGGGCAAAAAGTGGGTCTAAAGCGGGGAAAAGTAGGGCCACGTAGTAGTATAGTTTACGGATATTAAAAAAGTGGAGCCGTTTTTTATATATCACGAAGGAGAGATTAGCTTTTTTTAGAGACTAGGGTTTATAAGCCACGTAATATTATAGCCTTTATAGGGGTATAGTAGGGCGGTATAGATAGTATATAGGGGGTATAGATACTAAGACTTAACTATTCGGAACGGGGTGCTGTTATGATATTTTTCTTTTTTTTTAGAAAAAAGGGAAAAGGGGAAAAGGGGTTTAGCCTGAAGAGGGCTTTAGAGGTGGAACTAATTAACGGCGGCCTGGAGAGGGCTTTGGAGGTGGCCTGAAAAGGGCTTTGGAGGTGGATTTTAGGGTAGAAATTGCCTAAAAAGGACTTTAAGGGTGGAAGGAAGAGGGGATTTAGAAATTCCTTTACTTTTCCGGGCTTATAACCTTTATAACGGTCACGAAGAGATAGAATAGAAGAGGAAGATCTAGAGGAAAAGAGGCAGTTTGAATTATGGAAGACTATAAAGACTATAGAAGTAAGATATAGAGAGAGAGAGAAAAAGGAAAGGAAGAGGGAGGCGGGTAGCCTGGTATATATAACCCTTTCCTACGGCTTATTTAAGCTACTAATTTAGTATCTAGACCCTCGAAGTATAGGTACGGGTCCGTGGGTTTCTCCGAAGGTCCTAAAGGTCCGTGGGTCTACCTAGAGGTCTATAGAATAACCTAAAGGTCCATAGGCCTACCTGGAGGTCCGTGGGCCTACCTAAGGGTCCGTGGGTCCACCTAGGGTCCCGGGGGACTCGGGAGGACCCTAGAGGACTCGGGAAGTCCCTGGGGGACTTAGGAGGACCCTGGAGGACTTAGGAAGTCCTTAGGGGACTCGGGAGGACTTAGGACGTCCCTAGGGGACTCGGGAGGTCCCTGGGGGACTTAGGAAGTCTTTGACTTACAAGAGGTTTCGTATATCGTACTATACCGTATATAGATATATTTATTTTCTGGGTATAGTACTAACAATACCGTTTTAGAAATAACGGACTTCTTATTAATAGTATTAAGGCCACTACTAGCCTTCTTAGGACCCTTTTTATTAGCGACCGCCTTTTTTTAAGGACCCGTTAAGGGAGGTATTAGTAACGCCGACTTAGTTAGCCCGCTTAGCGAGCTTATTAGTAGTATACAACTATTTTTTCTAAGAGACTATAATACTACGAGATACGGGAATTAGTATAGGTCTAGGAATAGGTACGCGATTACTTATATTATTATTCTATATAAGGAAAAGGTATATTATCGTTAAGCGTCATTCTTAATCGGCTAATAGATACTTATAATAAGCTACTCTAGATATTAAAAGCATTAAAACTAAGGGACTGCTAAGAGTCTTATATAATATAATAGGAAGACCTCTGAGGAACTTAAGACGAACCACTAGGATAATACCTTACGAGATATTATAATACGGCGATAAGGGGTAACTTATAGATAACGCCTTAGAATAAGGCTATTATAATGGTTACTTAAATAGGTAAAGAAAAGAAAAGGAAAAATAATTATAAACTAGGAAAGCTAGTTAGGATATATTCTATAATAGTTACCGGACCCCGGGTAAACCCTATATAGTTTCTATTGCCTACTCTACGATCTGGGTATCTCTATTATATTAAAAGTACATTTATAGTTTATTATTTAGATACTAATAAACCGTCGCGTATACTCCTTTAAGTTTATAGGGTTTATGTTTAGCTAGGCGACACGATTATTCACGGATTATTCACGAGCCCTTTGATAATAGTTTAAAGGCAGAACGTTAAAGGATCTACGAAGCTTTATTTATGCTTTATCACGATAACTTAGAGTTTAGGAAGGTTAATCTTTATATTAATATTTAGCCCTGGCCTAATAAGTTATATATAAAAAGCCCTATAATAGGATAGCGGTATAGCCTAGATACGAATAGTGGCTTATAAGCTAGAAGCCTAGTATATGCTGACTTAAGCTATTTGTGGCCGGGTACCGTCCCGGGCCAAGTCCTTTTTTCTAAGGGCCGTGTCCGGAAAATAAGGGTTGGATGGGAGAGTGTGCTTATAAGGGTACCCGGTTAACTATTTCGCTCCTAGGGGTATAAGCACTAAATAAAGCATAGGTAAAACTAAACTCCTAACTTATAGGTTTAGTGAATAATTTCACTCTTAATTTAACCTATTAGTTTATTCTGCCTTTTAATTATATTATAATATCTCTCTACTCTTTATATAAAAACCCCTAATACCTAGGGCCCTCTTTATAATATATTAAGGGAAGAGCTAGTCTTATAGAAGACCCTTACTGACCTAATCGATAAGGGGTTTATACGGGCTAATAGCTTAGCTACGAAAGCGTTAGTGCTGTTCGTAAAGAAACTAGGGGGCGGGCTATAATTCTATTACGATTACTGCGCCCTAAACGCGATTATATAAAGAAACCGTTATCCTCTCCCCTTAATCACGGAGATACTCCGGAGCCTAGAATAAGCTCAGTGGTTTATAAAGCTTAACGTATTCGCCGCTTTTTATAAGATCCGAGTAGCCGCTAGCCACCAAGCGAAGACTATATTCCGGGCCCGATTCCGCTTATTCGAATAGTTAGTATACACTTTTAGGTTAAGTAATACTCCCGTGTCCTTCTAGCGATATATTAATAAGGCCCTTTAACGCTACCTCGACGATTTTATTACCGTATATATTAATAATATCCTTATTTACTCGAGTAGATCTCTCCGCGATTATAAGAATAAGGTTAAGCTAGTATTATAATCTCTAAGCGATACCGGGTTAACGCTTAACCTAGTAAAGTATAAGTATAGCATGAAGACTATAAAGTACCTAGGATTTATAGTCACCGCCGGCCAGGGCGTTTCGTGTAACCCCGATAAACTGAAAGCGATCCGGGAGTAGGAAGCCCTGACCTTAATAAAGAGAGTCCGAAGCTTTTTAGGCTTTATAAACTATTACCCTATATTCATAGAGAACTTCGCCTATATTATAGTAGCACTCATAAGATTAATAGAAAAGAATTAGGCGTATACCTGGGGCCCTTATAAGTAAGCGGGCTTTGAAGAGGTTAAGAAGAAGTTCTGGAAAGAACTAATCTTACGTTAATAGGTCTTAAGTAATAAAATCTTTATAGAAACCGATTATTCGGGGTTTATATTAAGGGGCCCTTTAACTTAAGAGGATATATAAGGATATTATTATATAATCGCCTATTACTCGCGGCGATTTATAGGAGCCGAGTATAACTACCCGATTTATAATAAGGAGATATTAGCTATTATAAGCTATATACCGTATAAAAGAGCTAAGCTCTTAAGTTATAGTCGCTTTACGATTATATCTAATTATAAGGTATTAGAGTATTTTAGAATAAAAAAGATACTTAATAAAGGACAAAGTCGATAGGCTAGCTAGCGAACTTAATTCGACTTTATACCAGAATACTATAAGGGTGCTAATAACTATACTATTAACGCTCTCTCGCGCAGAGAATAAGATAAGCTAAAAGACTTCTTAGATAACTAAGTATAAGCTCGGCATATATAATTAATCCTAGAAGTCTTTATCCCGATAAGTATCCGCCTCCGTCGCGAGAACCTATATATATTTAGAGCCGATAATAAGCTCTAAAGACTATAGGACTCTACGGCGAAGGAAGACAACTAGTATAGCCTAGCTATTTAAGCTATATCCGGAGGTGATCGATAATTCCCCCCTTCGTTAGGTCTTTAAGCATAGATTATAGAGTATAAGACCACCTTATAAGGGCTAATAACGTTCTGAGACCGCTTATAGGTACCAGGAGCCTAAGAAAAGAGTATACTACGAATCCGGGTAATCTAGGCTATACACGACTCTACGATTAGAAGCTACCTAGGGTAAGAGAATATAATCGCTTTTATAGCGAGGCGCTTCTTTTAGCTAGGGATAAAAAAATATATACACAGATTTCTATAGAACTACGATATCTATAACTAAAGCTATACGTGGAGGAGTACTAGATAAGGACTCTTAAAGCTATTTTTAACGGTCGCTGAATAAATAAGAAGTGATTTATTAATAGACTCTATAACGGACCTGCTACCCGCTAAAAACAAGAAGTATAAATACTTATAGGTTATAAACGATCGGTTAATAAAAGCTATTACCCTTAAAGCAATAGACTTTATAAAGGCAGAACGCTTTACCGAACAGTTCTTATATAATTATTTCTGATTCTATAGTATACCGTATTTAATCGTAAGCGATAGAGGCTTTAACTAAATAAGCCGCTTTTAGCGATACTTTTATAAACTAGCTAGGGTCGAATAGCGATTGAGTATAGCCTACTACTCCTAGACTAATAGCGCTACTAAATAAGCTAATTAAAAGGTATAAGTTTACCTCTAAGCTTTTATTTATTACGCCTAAGATAATAGAATATATTATTACCTATAGTATAATTAGCGATAAATAACCGGGAGCGCTTAATTACGAAGATAAGCCCGTTTTTCTTAGAGTATAGATATTATATTAACCCGATCTAGATCCACGAAGAACTCAGTAACGACGCTTAGGAGTTTACCGCCTATAACTTACTCCGTTATCTTTAAGAGGCCACGGAGTTCGCCTAAGCCGTGATAATAGCTATATAACTATAATAAGAAGAGTCCGCGAATAAATGTTATATTCCTATAAAATAGTTCCGAGAGGGTGACTTTATATAGCTCTCGCTTATAAACTATTTTACCCCGCGGCTATTATATAAATTAAACCAATTATACTAGAAGTGTATAGTAATTAGGGTTCTTAACCTATACGTGGTAGAGCTAGATATACCTTTAAATATATACTCGAGGTTCTATATAGACCTATTATGATACGCGAGTAAGGACCCGTTACCTGGCTAGGTTCTATATAATCCTTAACTTAGCCCGATCCGCAATAGCCTAAAAGCAGATAAATAGATAGTGGAGGAGATCCTATACGTTAGAAATAGGAAAGTGAGTAGAGGCATAATAAAAGAAGCGTTAGTAAAGTAGGAGGACTACGCTTAAATATTCTAGGAGTTAATAAAGTCCTTATAAGAATTAATCGCCTTAGATTATTACGAAAAGAAGTATAGCCTGATTAAGATTTATAATAGACCCCGCGAATATTATAAGAAAAAGAAGAGTTTTAAGAAAGGTTATAAGGATTAAATGAAGATTAGGATAATAGTAAAGCCGTTTATATTAATTAATTTAGGGTAGATAAGCCCCGCCTATAGCTATTAGGTTTAGGCGTCGAGGTTAATATCGTTATAATTGTCGTATAGGCTGGCCTAAAGCAGGTCCGGAATGAGTTATTCCGGGCCCGAAAGTAGGATTGAACTTGCTGCAGGAATAAGGGCAGGATTTTAGCACGACTATTAGAGATTTCTATAGAGTTAATTAAATTAATAGATCGATCGCCTAATTCACGTAATTAAGTTATACGCTGTCTATACTAATTCAGAGTCTTATTTGCTTAATAACCTATTAAAGCTATTTACGCCGAGCTGCCTATAGCTATAACTATAACCATAACCTTTAATACGACTATCTACACGAGCCACGAAGATTAGGAGCTATGGCGATGCCTCTATATAGTCAGGGCCCGTAGTAACGGAGTCTAGGACTTCCTACGCCCGAACGATCCTATCACTCGCCCGTAGCGAGCTAGCCGTCCCGATTCTACTTCCTAGGCCTCTATTACTAATATAAACGGGCACCCTGTTAATATCTCCGAGCTAACGGCTATAGGAAAGGCCGCCTATACCAAAGACTACCGACGATATAAAGAAGATCGTAAATACTACGAGACCTACTGGAAGGGTATTAACGCTATACTTAAGTGGGTTAAAGAGTTAATTATACCGAAGAGACGGAAGGCCCTGATAAAGGGTATAACGCCGGAAAAGATCTTTATAATAATATAAGCCGATACCGCGCCCTATATCGCGACCTATATAAAGGACTACTAAAAGAACTACGACCTATATACAAATAAGCCACCTATAAACCTAAGGAAGGTGGCCGCTTAGTTAGATAATTAGCAGGACCTGATTTACAACTACTATAACGTCGGGATATATAATAACCCCCGGGTAATCAGGATTAACGACTCCTTTAACGCTATACGACCTGCCCTAGGTAACTAGGTAGATATAAAGGAAGCTATACTAGACCTTAAAACAGTGATAATAATAACCCTTATCGCTAAAGGGAAGAAGATAGCGGAATCACTTAACGCGCTACCCACTTAAAGCCATAAGACTATAGCCTTCCTGGCCCTAAACCTATAAGCAGGTAACGATAATAACGGGCTATAAAGGGCCGGGAAGGCTAACGGTAATAAAGCCTAATAAGGCCATAGCGCCTACCCTAAAAGAAAGTCAACTAACCGTATAAGCTTAAAGCGCAGGCAATCACTTTTTAATAAGGATAAATACCCCGTATACCACCGGCGCGGTCACGATCTATAAGGCTACTAGATACTATTCCTAGAGTTAGCGCTAGCAGGCTTTTAAGCTAACGATTCTATTAGGAGGCTCGTGGAGAGGTCCCTTAAGACAGACCGGGACCTATAAGACGCCGTGGAGAGGATTAAGTCCCGAAATAAGAAGAAGAGGACCGCCACCGATAATAATAATAAAGTTATAAAGGAGGCGTGACTATATATAGACACGGAGTTATACCGGTTAGAGGCCCCGGCGGCCGCCCTCTTAGTGGCCGTATATCCTCTACGGGAGTTAGCTATACTAGACTTAGGTGCCACCTCCTACGTTTTTAATAATAGAAGCAGATCTACGGATTATAGACCGGTCCGCCCTAGTAACGTTATAATCGCCGGCACTATAACGGTGCCGATTTAGGGATATAGAGACGTTATTATAATAATAGAAGGAACGGCCGGCCCGATTAAGTTCCGGCTAAAGGATATAGCCTATTATAAAGATTTTATCTATAACCTAGTCTCTAATAAAAAGATACGTTAAAACGGTTATTAGTAGGATCAGGAACTACTAAACGACTATATATAGCGCCGCGATTAATTAATACTTTATAAGCTAAGTGTCCACTACGATTAAACCGTTATAGAGCTCTTTCCAGTCACTAACGCCCCTATAGGTACTACTCTTCCAGGCTAATAGTATTCTATCTTACTAGTCTACTCACGGACTAGTAAACCAGATCCTATTCGAAAACCGATTAAGAGAAAAGCCAGCTAAGCCGATATTAACCTATACCACCTTCGGTTAGGGCATACTAGCCCCAATATATTAAGGTAACTAGAAGAGTAGTCATAGGGCGTTAAACTAAAGGGGCCCGGAACAGTAGACTATAACGCCTACGTTTAATCTAAGATCCCGTATTAGATTAGCTAGCGGACACGAATAGCTCTAAGCTACGCCGGCAAGAGGTGGGCGATCGATTTTATACACTTCTAACAAACTATTAAAAGCTACGTATAGATTATATTCTTTATAGATCGATATAGCGGCTTTATTACTTATTCTATTATAATATCGAAGAAGGCCTCTAAGATCTATATAGTTATCACTTAATTTATATAATAATTTTAGCGTTAGTTTAACAGCTAGGTACAGGTCTTTAAGTATAATAATAAACTAATATGATTACACGAAATATAGGGCGTAACTAAGGGATTTAGCATCTAACTAGAGTCCTCCTTAGCAGAGACCCCCGTATAGAATGGCGGTGCTAAAAGATCTAGGGCTATTATTATAATTAACGCATAAGCTATACGAATTTACTCCCGATTACCTAATTTCTTATAGGCTAAGGTCATTATCCTATCTACTACTTATAGATAGAACAGAATACCTAAGCAGCGCCGTAGCTAGAAGACCCTATTCGAAGTCCTTTATTAACGTAAGCCGTAGCTAGCCTACCTTCGGGCCTATAGTTATAAGGCTTTTCCTATAACCAGGGCGGCCCTAATAAAATTTAGAAAGCTTTAAAATCGAGTAGCGCCGCGGGCCTATATCAGCTACCTGGTGGTATACGACTTAGCTAATATTTACCGTATCTGGGTCCCTAGGCTTAAAAGCAATCGCGTCATTTATATATATAACGTCCCCTTTAATTAATAAGAATATTTTAACGGGACCCTCGAAGCCTTAAAAGACGATTTACGCTAATTACCGGAAGAAGAGCTAGTGGATAGTATTAACCAGATCCGCCTGCTAGATATATATGTAATTAAGCAGGGCGAGCCGTATAAAGCTAAGTTATTACCCGATATATATATAATAGTATACTTCGAGCCTATTATTTAGTTAGGTAACGAGGTTAACGAACCTCTCCTAAGGGCTACGCCTACCGGCCTCGAGGCTTAGGGGGTAGAACCGTTTATAGAGCCTATAAGGCCGGAACGGTGGGAGGAGCTTATAAAGCCTACGAGGCCGGAGCTAGAAAAAGACTTTTCTATAGCCGGGATTAATCACTAACGCCTAGATAGTCACCTTCCTACTCCACCAGAAACCCCTTTTTAAGCAGGGCTTACGGTAGCTGCTTTTACCGGCTATATGCCTATAGAGTAGGGGGGAGCTAAATTTCGAAGCTATAGCAGTAACTATATCTGGATCTCTACGTTTAACACAGGAAGATATACCCTATTAATTCGTATTTTAAATAGTAAGTCGCTAACGAGGTTAAATATTAAGAAGGTACTCGAGAGACCCTGTAAGATGTACCGTAAGTAACTACCGGCCCCTCTGAAAAGCCAGTAAGACCTTAAAGGCCACCTATATAAGGCCCTATTCCGATAAGCCTAAGGGCTAAAGAGTTATAAAGAGATAGGCTTATAGGTCACGGTGCCGAAAGATAGGGCGAAGGAGTATTAGGTACTCGGCTATATATAGGTAATAACCTATAAATTTAATAAACACGGCTCCCTATAGGAATATAATGCGAGATTAGTGGTCCGCGGATATTAATAATATTAAGACTTATTAGAAGATATATATACGGCCACTCTCGCTAATCGCTCCTTTAGATCGTTAATAGCTATCTCCGCCCGCTTCGACCCATCCTTAATATAATAGAACGTCGTTAACGCGTTTATATACGCGACCCTGCTATATAATATATATATAGGCTACCCGCCCGGGACCGCGGTGCCTGATTAGTTATTATTACTAAAGAAGGCGCTGTATAGGCTGCGGGAGTCTCTACTATTATAGTAAAAGCATATTATAGAAGTGCTAAAGAGGGATGGGTTTAAGATAGTGCCGTAGGAGCCCTGCTGCTTTAGACGCCGCGGGTTAATCCTATTCTTTTATATAGACGATATTATAATCGGATTTAAGGAAGACTTTAAGAAAGAGATAGAATAAGCTATCGCGAGCCTCCGAGAGCACTAAGGCGTATAAGGCGGGTAGCCACTATAATAGTTCCTAGGTATTAAGGTTATTCGGGACCGTCTCTCAAGGAAGATATAGCTATTATAACGGGATTATATCGTGAAGGTAGGATATCTATTATCTATGGTATCTAACTATAAGCCTATAAGTCCTATAAAGCCGGTAGAGCTATTACCGTATATAGGGAAATCTATTACTATTAAAAGCTATGAACGTAAGATAGTATCCGTTCTATACGTAGTCGTAATATCACGCCCCGATATCGCGTTTATAGTATCTCGACTCTATAGGTTTAATATAAACCTAAGCCGTTAGTATTACAAAGCAGCCGACTATTTAATCCTATATCTACTAGCCACGTAGACCTACGCCTTGGAATTAGGTGGAGGCGACCCTATCGAGGTGTCCACCGACGCGTCCTTTATAGATAACTTAATTAATCGAAAGAGTAGTTAGGTATTTATAATACGCCTATTTAGAGGCACGACAGCCTAGCGTGCTAATAAATAAGTAACAGTTATAATATTAATAATAGAGGCGGAACTGCTCTCGCTTATATAAGGTACGAAGGAAGGGATAATTACGAAGAGGGTATTAGAGGCGATAGGTATAATATTCGACGATCCACGACTAAAGATACGATATGATAATAGCTAACGATACGCCTACTAATAGCGGAGATCGCCTATTTAAATACACGTTTATGGCACGTGGATATATATCATAGTTAGTTATGTGAAGAGACGTAGTAGGTTAGAAGGATTAAAGTCAGCTGCGTTATAAGCGCTAAAATAATCGCTGATAGATTAACGAAGGTGCTGTCCGGAGAAAAGTTTATAAGCTTTAGGAAATAGATAGGAGTAATGGATATACAGGGACGTCTCTATATAAATAAGCTAGAGGCGATCTTACCGGAGTATTTAGAGGAGCTGGAAGAGAAGTTCGATAGAAGCTACATAGACGTTATAGAAGGGGATATATCTATAAAAGAAGCCTATAAATAACTTTAACTAAATAGCTGCCGAATAGCTATTTTGTTAGGGGGGTATGTCGTATAGGTAGCCTAAAGCAGGTCCGGAACGAGTTATTCCGGGCCCAAAAGTAGGATTACCTGTCGCAGGAATAAGGGCAGGATTTTAGCACGATAATCAGAGATTTCCATAGAGTCAATTAAATCAATAGATCGATCGCCTAATTCACGTAATTAAGTTATAGGCTGTCTGCAATAATAATCTCCTTTATAACGGCTATTACTCTTAGGGATAATAGAAGATAATATAGCTAATATAACCTTAGCCTACCCAGCCTTCTCCTTCTCCTTAAAGGACTTAATATCCTCTACCTTAATATCTATAACCCTTATAATAGTCTTAACTACCTATATAAACCGGTTAAACCGGTGTAGGCTTTCTACCCTCGTAAAGGCGATTATTATACTAGGAGCAGGTATAATAACAGTAAGAGGCGCCGTAATAGGAATAGATCTACCTATCACGTAAAGGGAGTCCCCGTGGGGGGAGAGGTAGTAATATAGACTAATAGACTAATAAATAAGGCTTATTAGTTCCTGAGTCGATAGGCGTTAAGATAAACTCGTCCTCCTATAAAGTGCTAAGATTCTTTTTATAGACTCCCGACGCCTTTTAGAAGGCTAAATAAGCCGCTATAAGCGTATTTATTACTTTAGGATTATAAAAGGGGTTATGATTAATTACCTTAACTGCCTTTAGGAGTGCTATTAATAGACTACCTATTCTAAGCAGAGGAAGAAGGTATTTACAACCGCCCTTTAAGTAGTTATAGTATTTAGCGTTAGCTAACCTCGCTTTAGGTCCCGATTAGTTATAGTAGCGCCGCTTATCTTAGCCGGAGGTAACTGCTTTTCTATAAGTGTAGTAGAAGTCCTCACGGGCTCCTCTAGGAGGATGTTTTATTCTATAAGCGCGCTTTACGGGGCTTTTAACTATTATAAAAGTATCGCCCAAGGAATGCTTACCCTCAGCCTTAGCGGCTCGGGCTAGCTAGGCGCAGCGGTCTATAGCCGAGGTAGGGGTAGTACTCCCCTTATTAGCTAGGGCGGGAGTAGGTGCCTCCTTACCGGTATTATTATTAGGGATTGTCTATCTATCATGTAAGAAATGATATTTCACATGTAAGACCCACTAAAAGGTGGGGCCGTGATAGGAGCGATAAGGCTCCTAAGTACCACACTAAGTTTGTATGTACCTACAGATTATAATCACGATAGTTAGATTCGTCTTTAATTCCATCAGTTCCATCAGTTCCATCAGTTCCATCAGTTCCATCAGTTCCATCAGTTCCATCAGTTCCATCAGTTCCATCAGTTCCATCAGTTCTATTAGTTCCATTAGTTCCTAGGCAGCCCGAATACCATAGTTATATACGCGATTATCGCCCGCTCTCTAGCCAGTTAGTCTATAACAGGGTCCGCGGCACGAAGTATTCGGGCTGCCTACCTTAGGAACTGATGGAACTGATAGAACTGATGATTTGAATCGCGCGGGCGATTGAACCGATTGAACCGATTGATTAAGGGCAGGCAGGAGCACAGGAAGGAATGCCATATTATCATAGTATATCGAAGTGAGTACCACTATTTGTAAGCGGCCTGTCTACTATTTGCAAGCGTCCTAAACCTAATTAGGAAGGCTACGCGAGCCCGCGCAGTAGTATGCATACGCCATGATCTTAGCTGTAGATATCCTGTACCGGTATATATCACGACAGAATTTTCATAGTATTAAGACAGGCCTTAATCGCTACGACTTATACCTGATATTCCACACACTAAAATCATAGCTATTTTAACTATTTTTTTATTATATTAAAGTATCTTAGAACGCGTTATATCCTTTACTTATCCGAAACTCGTAATCCCGGCGTCCGCCTACCCGGATAAGCTACTAGTAGCCGTTAAGGCGTATTATCGCGGCTATAGCTTTAGTGTTATAAAGTTAGGTAATAGAAGACTCGCTAACGGTATAGTCTCTTGGATTACCCTCGCCTATAACCGCGGCGGTGCGTAGAGGCTATCTAAAGCCGTTATAAGAGCCACTAAAATAACTAAAATTAGATGCCTTTAGGCTACTAAGATAGTACTAATTAGGGAGGCGTGGTATTTTTTTATCGGCGATAAGGACTATTATAACCACCCTCTATTTACGTTGAACGTGGCGGCGGTGTCGGTAACCGCGAGGCTAGATTCGTAATAAGCGATTAGAGTATCGCGGATTAAGATAATAGTCGAGTAGTTATCGGGTATAGGCAGACTAATAGCCTCTTAAATTACCACGTAACTATAGCAAAAATTTAAATACGATATCGCCGGCGGTCTTATACTTAGCCTATAAGAGATCCGTAACTATTAATAGCAGTTATGGCGGGAGAAGTATAGTCCTTTATTATCGACGCAGTATTTCCTTAAGAGGTTAAAGGCGGGATCGTTAAGCGAATACTATGTCTATAAATACTTTAACCACGATACAGGCTATATTAATATAATGTTTTAGACGTATCGAGACTATATTAATTAATAAAGAAAGAATCCGGAGCTTTTAAGTATAGATTATACCTATTTTATTAGTAAACGCTCCGTGATTATTTATAATTAACTAACCTTTATTTAGGTAAATCGATTTAATATACCTTTTTTCGAGGTTACGGGCATAGCAGCGGACTATAGCTCCTATAACTACTATTTTACCCTAGTATTAAGGGAGACTTAGGAGGCGTTTAGATAGATCTATCGCCGGATTAGGGAGGTCTTTATAACTAAGGATATCGAGTTTCTAAGTTCTATTATTACTGATTTCGATAAGGCCCTTAAAAATACATTAAGTGTTATTTTCCTAGCTATTAATTAATAAATCTATATATAGTATGTCCTAAAGAATATTAACCTTTATATTAGAAAGAAATAGATTAGCCCTCTTAACGGAACTAGTCTTTTCTTAGCGGGTAAGTTCACGATCTTTTTTTAATAGTTACCCTTATTTATTATATATAGAATATTCCTGTTTATAGGGTAGGGCTATAGGGCGATAAAAATTTTTCTTATAGAATTATTAGTCCTACTATCGCTTTACTATCCTAATCTAAACTAGTATATAAAATTTTTTTATTAACCGAGTATTAGCTATATAAAATTTAGAATATAATAATAACGCGGAATATAACGCTAGCGCCCGTAAGGAAGACCAGGATAACGATCTCGTCGCCTCTTAACTTACCCGTAATCCAGAAATCGCCGCCTTAATTACCGGCGAAATTACGGATAGCGGCTATACTAAAAAATAGTAAAATTCACGTGTTTCGGTATAGGCGCCGTTTAACGGATCGACTATAAATAAGTTTATAGATTTATAGAAATCGTGTATATACGTACTAACTAAGAACGAATTTAATAAGCACTAGGACTCGTTAAAGCGACGGTTCGGCCACGAATAAATCGGTAAGTCTTTTCCGCCGCCCTACTCTCTACTACCCTACTATTCGTTATCTTTACTAACCGCCGTATTAGCTCTTATAGATTATCTTAAATAGACCTATTTACTATATCGTGATTAGTTTTATAACTATATAGTTAAGTATTTCCGTAACTATGGTATTAAGGCTACGAGTCGTATAGAGTCCGCCCACGCAGAGCTAAAGACCTATCTTCGTGACCGCCTAGCTAACCTCGATAAGCTCTTTTCCTAGGTGTATCTAATAGTAATAAAGAAGACTAAGCGTCTAAAGATTAGTTTAGCAGAAACGGGTAGGAAATATACCGTAATCTATATAAATTAACCCGTCGTTTCTAATCTTATTTTCGAAGTCATGTTTAAGGCCCTAGAGCTTATATAGTAGTAGTATCTGGTTATAGACTAGGCGTTTAGAACTCGCTAGCCTCTTCCTAACTATATAGGGACGTTTTAAGCGTAATTATAGCTATTATACCGTTACACGATATTACGTTACTTAGAGGCTATAACCGTCCTAGAACGTACTTAAGTTAACCCTTACTAATAGGTTAATTAGACCCTAGTATATTTATCCGCACCTCTCGCGCTATCCTATTTCTAACCGTTTACTACCTATTTTAGCCCGAAATACGATAGATACGCGAAAGAACCCGAATCCTAGATCCTCTTCCCGTCTAATTAAATCGGAATCGATTAAAGGAGCTGCCTGCTACTCGTGGCGAGCCTTAACGGCCACGCCCTCCCGGCACTTAAGTACCTAGGACTTAGGCGGCGGCTAGGGCTTAGGCGGCTAGGGCTTAAGGCCCTAGGGCTCGAAGTGGGCGCTTATTATCATACTATAAAAGGGATTAACTAAGGCCGTGGCGTAGGAGAATTAATCCGGTATAGGCCGCTGCTATAGTAGCTATAAAGACTACTCGCGCGTTATTTACTAAGCTTAGGGCCGAGATAGTTTCGGCACTTACTAGTAGGTATCGCTATATACCTCACGGGTAGGCGCCTAGCTAAATATAGTGGCTAGAGTCTTAGCAGGTATATTAGTCTACTTAATAGGAGGTATTCTAGGTATATATAGACGTGCCGCCGTTAAATTAATAGGCGGCTAGAAATAAGTTTTAGGTTATGCTATGGGCGTAGGCAACGTAGGCGCAGGTAACGCAGCGTAATTAGTGGCCTTAATCGAATAGTTATTTTATAATAGACAGCGATTAAGTTTAGGATAGGTTTAAATAAGATAGTCGATTTAGAAATAAGTTATTATACTAGTAAATTTAACTTAATTTAGGAATCTTAAGTCTTACTTAGACTCACTTAAAACTTAATACTATAAAAATTCTATCGTGATATATACCGGTACGGGATATCTGCAGCCAAGATCGTGGCGTATACACACTACTACGCGGGCTCGCGTAGCCTTCCTAATTAGGTTTAGGACGCTTATAAATAGTAGACAGGCCGCTTATAAATAGTGGTACTCTATCGAAGTATAGTATAGTACTTCGATAGCTTATCGCTCTTATCATAGCCCCGCTAATAAGTGGGTCTTATATATGAAATATCATTTCTTATATGATAAATAGACAATCCCTATTATTATTATTATTATTAGCCGTTTATTATTATATATAAGTTAGTAAAAGTCGCGCGAAGCTTATAGGAAGAATATAAAGATATACCTTAGGGGCCGGAGATAATCCTAAAAACTTAAATATCTTTTCTAGAGACGAATAATAGGTTACAGCGATAAAGCGACGCGAGATAGAGTCGTGGGTAATAGAAAACGTACTACTAATTATAATAGATATTATTAAAGGAGGGAAGAAAAAATCGAATTATAGAGGCGACGGCGAAGGTAGTATTATCGGTATAAATAAGTTATACGGTTAGGGAAGGTACGTTATAAGGACCCCTTTTGTAAAAGGAATAACTACGCGACCCGGCTATAAACAGTAATACGATCCTTATTTAGAACGTTAATTAATCGTATAACTATAAAGAGGCTCGCTTTAAATGCCTTTTAGCGAATAAAAGGAACTATAAAGCGTTATTTAAAAGGAAAAGAGTTACTAGAAGTCGTTGTTTAATCGATAAAGGGTTATTATGTAATTAAATAAGAACGCTTTACTAACCCATACCAAGAACTAATAACTCACTAAGGGGATAAGGGGGGTAATATTAGGGGTTAACCCTATAGATATAATCCGCTAGAGTACCGGATCTTCCGACTAATTATATTATGTTCCCGGTGGGTCGCCGCGATATTATATTTAGGTCGTAAGCACCTACAGAGATTTCTCCTTTTCCTCCTTTTCTCCTTAGCTTTAGATAATTTAATTATTCGGCCTTACTTTATAAATAACTCGTGACTAGCCGCTTATAGCCAGGGCCGGGCCCGCTAAAAGCCGCTTGACTCATAATGGTCGAGATAAAGAAAGATATAGGGCCGAGCCTATTCTAATAACTATATAAGAATAATTATCTTATTATAGAATATCAGGGCGAAGTTAGACTGGACATAGGAGGCGCTTTATAACCGCTACGTGTACGACATAATAGCGATCACGGAACCAGGACTAGATTGGAGAGGGAGACCGTCCTGCCTAAAGGGATATAATTATAGGATAATATAGGGAAGAGGGAGAGCCCCCCTCTATATATATATAAGACACGAACCCGCCGCCTGGATATAGCGGGCCAGAAATAACTAAGCCTAAGTGGTACTAGGAGAAGGGGCCTGGAAAACGAATATATAGGTAATATACTCTACGAATTACGGAGGCGCGGGATAGAACACCCTGATTTATCGATTAATAGCGGAACCACCGCGGGGATATGTGAGAGTTTGGATAAAATCCACAATCTTAACTAGAAGCCGTAAATTAAAGAAGGAGACGGTAAAAGGGGCTTGAGTAATAAAAGGCTAAGTGAATTTAATAGAGTAGTATTCCATAGTACTAACAGTAAAATATGGTAATAATCAAAAAGAAGAGTAAGAAAAGGAGTAAAAGGAGAAGGAGAGTAAGCAGATATATATAGACAAACAGCATATATAGAGACTAGTCTTAAAGCAGTAATAATAAGCTTTGCTTATTATATAGTAGACTAGTTACTTATTATGCAGTAGACTAGGTTATTACGTAGTAGACTCTTTATTACATAATATATTACGCAGTAGCCTCCTTATTACATAATATATTATGCAGTAGACTCTTCATTACGTAATAGACTGTTTATCTTTACTTATATCTTATATTTCTGTATTACTAACTACCTATATTAATAATCAGGTATTAAGATAGGTAAATTAGTATAAAGATATATATCTTTTTATTCCTGATTCCGCTGCCTATAACTATAAAGTAGTTATTAATAGGAGATATTAACAGAATATACTATCCTTATCAGGGACTTTGACCTTAAATATCCACTCTAGGATAGCTATAATAGATCTTAATATTATATATATAATAAGTAATGATTATAATAATTATAATAATACTAAGTATAGTATCTAAGTTAAAATAAACTATTAGGACACTAATATCGTATAAAGTGTGACTTATGTTCATTACAGACTATGAAAGAGTACTAGTCTACGATGTCCTATATATACCTTAATAAAGGGGAAATAACACTATGATATATCTAATAAAAGTACCGCCGTATTCGGAGCAGTGTGTGACGTGGTTCTACGAATATACCTAACAGGATATCAGGGCATTTAGGCATAAATGCCTAACACACCCCCCTAGAGCCGTAGGATTAATCCTGACGGTTCTGATCGAATTAAAGCTTAAAATCTAGGGTATTTAAGCCTAGATATCAATCCAAAGGTTAACGGCTTATTAAACAGCTCGTGCCTTATTATGATCCCAAAAACAACGTGATAATTATCACATAATTATAGTTAATCTAACGATCGCGATCGCGATCGTAATCTAATCTAAACCACCGTTAAGTCGATAGTAATTAATCCGAACCACCGTTAAGGCGGTGGTAATCGATCCGCTTAAACCAAGCCGGAGCCGGCAGGGCTCTTTTCTATCCTAAGTATCTTAACGAATATAGCGTGCTTTTATGGCGGTAACGCCTTCGTTATCCTATCGCCAACTATCTTGTTAGTAGCGATCTAATTAATAACGATCTCCCGGCGTTATACAATCTGCCGGATCCATAGGGCCTATATATCGAGATGCTTTAATTTCGACGTTACCTATAGGCGCGGGCTTTCTAGTAACTAACGGGTCTAGTTATTATCGTAGTAGATAGTGATAGGGTTAACCTTAAAGGTTAACGTTAGGTCCTTATTAAACGCAGCGTCGCGATATACTACCGGGCAGCGGCACTTAGAGCTACGAGCTCTGCTTCGGTGCTAGATATAATAACGCTTGTTTACTTATTCGCCTTCTAGTCGATAGGACCTCTAAAAAGCATGGTTATATATCCCTAGGAGCTATACCGAGTCTTACGAACGTCTCTAAAGGCGGCGTCGCTTATATAAAAGAGGGCGTATTTAGCTAGGGTTTTATCGGAATCCCGTAGCCTAAACGATAGGCAGAGGGACCTTATTAAGTCGAGGTACTTAAGGCACCTGTTAGCGGCTTCGTGATGCTAACCGGATAGATTAATAGCGAATTTGGCTAATCTAGAAGTAGCCTTTACGATATTCAGCCTCGTTTAATAGGCGGCGTAATTAATCGATCCGACCTTTTAAAGGTATAGGTGGATAGAGTCTTCTAACGCCTGCGAGCTATTCGGTTCCAATATATCAGGAAAGGTAAGCGGCGTAGTGACCCTCCGGCTAGTAATAATATTCAGCGCCTTTATCTTTTCGGTGATATATTTATTAAGGGATAACCATAGCTTTCGACGTTAACGATCCCTTATAACCCTAATACTAAGGAACCACTTAATAGGCCCTAAATCCCAGATCTAGAAGCGCTCCTGTAGCTGCTTAATTAGGTCTTTGGCTACGTTAATATAATCTTTTTAATATAGTGGAACTATATCGTTAACGTAGAAGAATATAAGCAGCTTACCGCTTCTAAAGACGTAATCGTCCTCCTTTAACTACGTAAGACTATACTTACCTAAAATAGAAGAGAGCTCCTGGTATTATAGCTTCGGTGATCGGCGTAGCCTATACAGGGCCCGGCGTAGCCGGTTAATCCCACGGTTCGTGGGGCGTAGGAGGCTTAAAAACGGTTCTAATCCGGCCTTATTAGTAACGTGTGCCGCGGCTTATAAGATATTCTATCCCGGCGGGTCTCTAATATATACCTTTTCGTTAAGGCGGGCGTTCGTAAACGCGTTAACGGCATTAAGTTAATGGGTCTCTAGATCGAAGTGGGCAGTAATAGCTATAAGCGTTTTAAAGGTCCTGCCGGCTAGGGTGGAGGCGTAGGCGTTAAGGTGATTTTAAGGCTATTAATTACCACGAACACAGAGGCGTGCCTTAAATTTAGTAACGTAGCCAGATAGATTAACTTTATATTTAAATACCTATATTAGATCTAAAGGGCGGCTCGGAACGGCAGTATACTATTTTACTACTTTAAATATACCTATCTTAACGAGGGCCTGCACCTTTTTAGAGGCGGCTATAACCCACTATGTCCTGTATAAAGACCTTATTATCTGGCTCTAATTAGAGGGCTTTTCGGGTATATCACGGCGTAGCAGCGGCTTCTTCGGTATATCGAAGCGGTTAAGATATAGGAAGGTAGAGTCGGCGTATTATTACGGTAGCCGATGGTTACGTTATGGCCGAGTAGAGGCTGCCGGCGTGGTAGCCGGCGCTAAAGGCTCTATAGATAGGGCACCCGCCGTGGATAAGGATAGACGGGTATCCGGCGCTAGATAGTCCGAAGATAGAGTGCTAGCCGGCGTTAAAGAGGTAGCCGGCGGAGGCAGCTAGTAAGCAGCTGCCGTAGGAGTGGTGGAGGGCCCCGGGGCTGCCGTTACGGTAGCCATGGCAGCAGCCGTTATCTTATCCTCCAGAACTAACTAATTAGGGGATAATAAACCTATGGCCGTGGCGCTGCCGCCGGTAAGCGTAATAGTATTGTTAGAGTTGTCGGAATCGGAGGAATCGTTATCGGAGTTATCGTCGTTATCGGAGGAATCGTTAGAGGCAGCGGCGGTTGCTGCTAACGTTATAGGAGCTGGAGGCTTGGCTGGAGGAGCCGGCTAGTAGGCAGCTATTATAGTAGCTGGTGGAATAGCTGCCGTAGGTGTTGATTAACGTGAAGCTGGAGGCGTTATTATAGGAGGGATTTTGGAAGAGGAAGAGGGCGTTGTTTTAGGAGAGGTTTTAGAAGAGGTTTTAGAGGTAATTATAGCAGTAATTATGGCCGGCGTTATGGCGGAGCCCTGAGCTCGGGCCGGCTGCTCTTTAGTGGAAGGAGTAACCCGGGTAGCCACTATAGCTGCCGTTTTAGGCGGCTACGATCGCTGTTGTGACTTATCCACCCCCCTAGAATTAGGCGAGGGAGTCGAATTTTCTGTTGCTTTAACAGCTACTGCTTTAACCTCTTCTTCTTTAACCTGTTCAACTGCTTTAACTATAGCTACTCTAGCTCTCTTAATTGCTTTAAGCTATTCCGGCCTTCTAATATCCTAGAACGACTCTATCGTCGTATTCTACTATAATACTATAAATTAATCGAAGACCGGTATCACGCTAATAGAAGCCAGGGCGTCCTTTTTGGTATTAGCAGGATCAGGCAAGTTAAGCTCTTTAAAAAGCTTTATCGTAATAGGTAGGTCCACGTCATGGTCCTTATATAGGATCTTTTCGTTAAAGCTAACGTCTCTTATACGCAGGACCCTTCCGAGCTTTAGCACCTAAATCCGATATATATTAGTGCTTTCGTAACCGATTAGATAACTAATATAAGCTCTCTCCGCGAGCTTCTCGTTCTTCCGGCGGCCACGCTAATAGTCAGCAGTTAATAGATAGGCACGGTAACCGTACCTCTTTAGGTAACCGATTAAAGGGGTGCTAGTAATACGTTTAATCCCTATTTTATTAACTCATTTATCCATACAACCCTTCGGCGACTTCTACCCGAGGTCACGCCGTGGAATCAGGTTATACAGGTATATCGCGGCGGCGATAATCTCCGGCTATATATCCTACTAGAAGCCGGAGGCGATAACGAGGGCTCGGCTAATAGCGTATATAACGGCCCCGTGGCGCTCGGCTCCGGCGTTCTAAGCGGCCGTATACGGTAACAACCTCTCGATCAGGATGCCTCTACTATAGGCCCAGTTATCCAGGTTACTCTAAAGGGCTTATTTATTATCCAGGCGCATCACTATAATAGGGCAGTAATACTACTAAGCTATACAACGCTCGAAGGAGGTAACCGATAGAAAAGCTAACTTAAGGTCCTTTAGGAAGTCCCCCACTATAAAGTAGGTACAGGGGCAGTGGTATAGCATTAGCTTTATAAGGCTATTAAAGGACTCGTCGTTTAAGAAAAGGTCGATATCTACACGCTGCCAAGGGCGTATGGGTTAGTGGTTTAGTGGCCTTCATAATACTAGTCTCCGGGCCTTACTACCGGAGCAGCTCTCGTACTCTATTATAAGGGGAAAATTCCCTTTAGAGACGGCACCGCCTATATAGGCGGTTATAATATATTTAAGGGCTTTGGCGCTTACATAGCCTAGCCGCTTATACTATAAACGAGTATCGGCGACGCTCGTGATTAGGGCTCTCGAGCTATTAAAAAAGCTCTGTTGTTCCATTAGTTAGAGGGCAAACTAACCTCCTATATTCTTTAAAGGCAGGGTAACGTTCCTACCTTTTTCCTTAATTTCTAACGCCTATCTTCTTATAACGAGCGATCCTATTAAAAGTAATCGGAGGGCTAACATAACGGTTATAGGATATCCCTCGATATACGCTATATCCTTTAAAATCAGCGTATAAGGCTAACGATCCCGATCTTTAACTTATAGCCTTATAGTGCCGAATCCGGTAACCGGATCCGACTCTCCTCCGCCGGTATCGAACGTTATATACTTTTCCGCGGGCCGGTAGTCTTCTAGAAGGTGACGCTTATTAGTGATGTGCCTTATAGTGCCGGAATCAACTAATAGCTCGGTTTTAAAGGGTCCGTTGGCGGCTCCGGTTAATAAAAAGCTGTATATACCGTATAATCCGGTTCCCTTATCCGAATCCGAGTCCGAAGAATCGGCGCCCCCGGTGGCTACAAAGTTAGATAAGTCCTTAGAAGGGTCTTTCGAGGGTGACTTCTATTAACCCCTATTTCCCTTACTTTCGGCGTCCTTTTTAAGGTTACTCTAGAACCTCTTTCGACGATCGTTATCCTAGCTAGCGATAATCCGGTTACAGCGTTCTTCCGTCTCCTTAGATAACTTAAAGGTCTTCCCTCTTCGGGCCGGGTTAACGTTCGGGCAGGTCCAAATTAGCTTATAGTAGGTACGGGTCTTCCGGGCTATACGGTAATCGTAAATAAATTCCCTTTTAGTACCCTATTAACGATCCTTTTAACGATCCGATTACTAACCTTCTTTATCCTTTCCTAGGAACATAGCTATATAGAATAACGACGATCCCGGCTTCCGATCTAGACGCAGGGGTGCCTATGACGCAATTAGGTAGTATATTCGTTAATAACGCTCTCGATATCCGGTAATTTAGCCTTATCTTCTTCCGTTAATATTATAGAAAACCGGGCTTCCGACCACTCCGGGGAAATCGATCCGATCGCGTTAAAAAATCCGTTAAGCTAGTCTATCTTCGAATCGATCACGCAAACCTAATACGTCTTTGCCTCTTTATATAACTTACGGAAGTCGTTAAGCCAGCGTTAATAAGGCATCTTCCTAATAGATTATATATAATCGTCCCACCGGCGCTTAATAAGTAACCTCTAGGCAGCGTTAATGGGCTTAAGGCGTGCCTTTAGGATTCGTAGGATTTCCTTTAGGTCGTCTTTACCAGCGAAGGACTCCGCGAGGCTCCGGTCCATGGTGGTAGTGATATAGTCTAGCACGGCCTTTATCGCGGCCTTTTCCTGCTTATATTCGTTATAGGCGAAGAGCCATAGCTTATACTTTTAATCCTAATTTTCGTCTTTGCTTAAGGCAGGAGGGTTAACCTTTTAAAGGCGTTATAGGCGTTTCGTATCGTTAAGATCCGGATCCACGAGCTTCGTAACCTTATTAGAAAGGGCGACTTCTATTACACGCAGATACCACTAGTGCTAGTCCTTAGAAGAGGTTAGTATAACTAAGGTTATCGTGACGGTGTGGAAGGGAGGAATAGATAGAGGTGGTTAAAGGGGTTAGTGATAATGGGCAGGCGGACGGGCTAGTGGACGACTCTATCCGTAATAGAGCTGGGACTTAAAAAGAGAGGCTTTATCGTAGAGCTTTAAAAAGAGGGCTTTAAAAGAGAGAGGCACAGAGCCTAGAACTATTGGATCGACCGGAATAGAGGCGTTCACCAGAGCGCCGGGCTTATAACTGTCAGGACACTAATATCGTACGAAGTATGACTTATGTTTATTGCAGACTATGAAAGAGTACCAGTCTACGATATCCTATATATACCTTAATAAAGGGGAAATAACACTATAATACATCCAATAGAAGTACCGCCGTATTTGGAGCAGTGTGTAACGTGGTTCTGCGAATATACCCAACAGGATATCGGGGCATTTAGGCATAAATGCCTAACATAAACAGTATATAGTTAAAGCTATATAACTAGACGTCTACTTTATAACCAGCTTAACCTATATAGGAATACTATACGTATTAGACGTGTATATATACTTAGCTTATAATATATATTATATAAATATACTAGATATCGAACCACGATATCTTAGTTATTCCTTAAGCTGATAATATAGCGTGATAACCGTCGCGTAGGCTGTTTATGTAATAGTCGCTACCTAATCTTTCAGCGTCTTTTGCTAGCCCCGGATCCAGGAAGAAATCCCAGAAGTTAGCTCTTTACACACACATAACACAGGCTCGCGTAATAAGCAGTCATTCTACGGTTCTATAAATTCAACCGCTTTTTGCTTGATTTTCCTCTCTTCCACGCGTATAGCCTACTATTCGTAGCCTAATTTATTAAAAAGTTATAAGCCGGGGTTAGCAAAGAAGGAAATCTACCTTTTTCTACCCTTTTATTCTATTGTAAAATACTAAAAAGACTCCTGCCTTTTTAGGCCACTTTTGCCTATTTAGGCTATCTCTTTACCCTCCCCTGGCCGCAGATCCTTGTCTCCGACCGTATAAAATCCCTTTATCTCCTGAAGATAGCTAATCGAATTAAACCGATCGTACCGATACCACGGTTTAAAGCTCTTCACACTTCCTAATGCGGTTGCTAAGAGCTGTGCTAAGCTCCTTATTCCTAACCAGGAAGAACTATATAACCGGAATAAGGCTCTTTATCACGATCGGATATATTATTCCTTTGTGTATAAAGGGACTTTTTAAAAAAGCAGAAAATAACGAATATATAGATTAAATGTAAGAGCTATTATATATCCAAGAATAATAGCTATACTAATTAAGCCACTGAACTTACCGCGCTACCTGTAATAATAGAATATTATAATATAGTATATAAGCCTTTAGTAAAAAGTCCGCTTATGGAAATCCTGTTATTCGCTTTATACGACAATCCCTTTTCTGTATACCGCGAAATCTATAAATGGCTTTACTGTTTAGACCCACTTTTGGATACACTTTTCGAAGCTAGACTAATCAGACTCATACCTTTGGCTCGGTATTCTGTGTTTCTGTCCTTTATTAATAACGTAATAAAGAAAAATGAATTAAAAAAGAAATAACGAAAAATAATAAAAATAAATTGTTAAATAACTTAGTTAATTCTAACCTAAATAAATAATAAACAATACCGTTTTGCTGCTTAAACATGGCTTAATAAGAGACTGTTAAAGAAATCTCTGCCCGGAAGCTCCCGGGTAGCATAGACTATTAATAATGGATTATAAGAATATCTGCTTACTTCGTATATAAAGGAAAATACCTAGACGATTTTATAAAGCCCCTTCTAGTAAGCCCTTTGATAAAACAGAGGAGGAGTCTCTAAGGGCAGCTAGATATATACTCTCTGCTCTTTTACACGGTCCTTTAACTTAGGTTTAAGGAATAAACGAAGCTTTGAAGGTATAGCATAAACTAAAGGATTCTTATAAATTCAAGGGATTCTAGGCCGATTACATTATCCTAACTTTATTCTTTATCCTCTGGCCTTTAGAAGTCCCTAATCTTAAGGCGTATTAATATAAAATATAAAAGAGACTGCTTATCTTAAATTCAAGAGATATATCTTTTTGTAATAAGGTGGGTTTTGTCTGGATTCTTAATAGTCTCGATAAGAGATACGAATCGATAATAGGGTAAATAAATTAAGCTCTCAGTTACGATATAACCAGTTATATACTAGATACATTAACAGCTGAATTAATAGACGCTTTCAGAAAGATTGACGACACGTCGAATACTCTTATTATATAAGGTTTAAAATTATGGAATAATAAGAAACCCTAGAAGAAAACGAAGGGTTTATTTTATAAAAACTATAAGAAGCCAGGCTATACGCAGACTAACTATTATTATCTATATCCTACGAAAACACTTAAGAACTAGGTAATAAAGGACAAGTCAGGACTAAGAAAAAATATCCAGAATAGGGTAAATAAATCCTAGTCCTCTCAAAAGAATAAGGAAAGGAAAGGAGGAAAGACGAGTCTCTCTCGAAAAGAGAAGGGTATAATAACTCTCGTACTAAAGCAAAGGAATAGCACGCCTTAGATACGTCTTTAGAAGAAGAGGAGAATAACGACGAGTCTGCTACAGTTAATATGATTTTAGATTACTGGAATTAACCGTAGAATTAGCCGTAGGAAAAAGGAAAAGAAAAAGAATAGGAAGACGATAATAAAGATAAAGAGGCCGGCGTTATTTTTAAAGACGTCCTCCCTCCTCCGTTTCCTCTTCTAAACCATCCGAATCCATTTGTAAAGGATCTAATAGATATAGATCAGGTATGTATTATGTCTTCTAAAGTGAATCAGAAAGAAAATAATAATACTAACCTTAATATAGATTAGTTAGTCGAAAAGATTTATAAAATATAAGCAGAAAATGGTATTAAATTTGATCCGAATTTCTGTGTAGATAGCGGGGTATAGTATATATTATTATTAATAAAAGACCCTTTTCTACTTATAAAATAAAAGAAAGAGCTGTTTATTAGGGTCAGGTAAAAGAAGTAAAGATATAAGGTAAAGGAGACTGCGTAATAAAATTCAGGGATACTAGAAAGCTTCTGCTTTTAAAGAGTGCCTTTATATACCGGAAATAGGCACGAATACTATTAGTCACTCTTATCTTAATAATAAACCTCGCGGTCTTACTAGAAACCAAAAGCTTTTATTATTTAATAATAAAGAGCGCCTCTTTCTTTATACAATGGCTCTGCTTTATAACGGGCTATACTGGGCTACAGCACGGGCACTATCATATAGGGGGTTAAGTCTCTAAAAATAAATAAATACAATAAATACAAAGAAAATACCGAGGAAACAGCCAGGAGATTCAACTAGAATAAAGAGGTTTCATAGGTATAAAGAACAGGTTTCAAAGAAACTACATAAATAAAGAAATATAATAAAGAAGTTAGTTAAACCTTAATAAAGAAATAATATAATAAATAAACCGTAACCGGAAGAAGACCGTTATAAACAAAGAGACCGGAATAACCGTCGAAGGACTACTACTATAACTGAAACATACCGCTATGGCATAACAGGATGGGTTATATTAATTCTATTGCCTTGAAAAGTCTCTATAATAATACTCTTTAAAAGCTATGTAATATAACTAACAAAGAGTTAACTAAAATACAGAGTTATAATGCCTATAAAAGAAGTAAGTCTATTATTCCTATAAATCAAGATTTAGTTAATAAATATAAAGAGTTTTCCTATTTAGAAAAGGTTTATATGGATCTTTACGGACCGATTGAACCTCTTTCTTATAATAAATAGCGTTGCATTTGGTTTATCCTAGACCATTCCACCCGGCCTCTATAGGTATAACTGCTCTCAGATAAATCGGAAACTATGGTTATAATAGCTATAAAAGAGTGGAAAGCTTAGGTGGAATATAATAATAATAATAATAAATATCACTTCTTTATTAAAGAAGTAGATATAGACGGTGGAAAAGAATTTAATAACGCCTCTTTTTAGCGCCTCATTATAGGTGTAGAATATAATATAAAACCACTGTATACTTATTAAGCTTGAGGCTCTATTAAACGAGTTATAAGAACTATAATTAAAAAGGTTCGAGCTCTTCTTTTCCACTCAGGGGTGCCTAAACACCCTTAGGGTAAAGCTCGCCTTTGGCTATTTATATATATAACAGATCACCCAATTCAGCTCTTAATTCTAAGAGTTCTTATAAGCTTGTATAAGGCCAGAAACCTCATATTGATAATATACGGGTTTAGAGTTCTATTATTTAGTATAACAATAATGACCTGAATATAAAGGAATTAGATATAAGGGTACTACGAGGTGCTTTAATTGGTTTTAATAACTATAATATAAAGTTTATAGCCCAGTAACTAGAAAGACTGGTTGGTTTCTAGACGTTTATATCTTAGAAGATCAGTTTGTTCACTCTTCTTTAGATAACTATAAAGATAACTATACGCCTAAGAACTATCATAACCTCCCTCCTTATATTAATACTTAGATATATTATCAGGTTTCTAACCACGGGTCTTATTAACCCGTTGAGTATAATAAAATAATTACTTTTAGTGAAGTACCGAGTAACTTCCACAACTTATTTCTGCGTGCATTTCGAAACGTTCTATTAAGTATATTGAACCTAAAGAAGAGGATAGTAATAATAATATACGTAAGAGTCTACGTGTACGGGCAGCGGGCTATAAAGTTCCAGCTATTAATAATAATAATAATAATTGTCAGGACACTAATATCGTACGAAGTGTGACTTGTGTGTATTGCAGACTATGAAAGAGTACTAGTCTATGATGTTAAATATATAGGTAAAAGAGGGGGAAAAGCACTGTGATACATCTAATAGAAGTACCGCCGTATTCGGAGCAGTGTGTGACGTGGCTGTGCGAATGTACCTAATAGGCTTATCGGGGTCTTTAGGCATAAATGCCTAATACACCCCCCTAGAGCCGTAGGATTGATCCTGACGGTTCTGATGGAATTAAAGCTTAAAAATAACGTAAACATCTAGGGTTTTTGAGCCTAGATATTAATCCAAAGGTTAACGGCTTATTGAACAGCTTGTGCCTTATGATCCTAAAACAGTGGTTAAATTAACCCTAAAAATAACGTGACAATTATTATATAATTATAGTTAATTTAACGATCGTCGCGATCATAATCTAATCTAAACCATTATTAAGTCGATAGTAATCGACTTAAACCGCTGTGAAGGCGGTGGTAATCGATCCGCTTAAACTAAGCTGGCAGGACTCTTTTCTATCCTAAGTATCTTAATAAACGTAGCGTGCTTTTACGGCCGTAACGCCTTCGTTATCCTATCGCTAACTGTTTTGTTAGTGGCTATCTAATTAATCTTGATCGCGCCTCGTTAAACGATCTGCCGGATCTATAGGGCCTGTATATTAAGATACTTTAATTTCGATGTCACCTATAGGCGCGGGCTTTGTAATAACTAACGGGTCTGGTTATTATCGTAGTAGATAGTGATAGGGTTAACCTTAAAGGTTAATGTTAGATCCTTTATTAAACGTAGCGTTGTGATATACTACCGGGCGGCGGCGCTTAGGGCTATAAGCTCTACTTTGGTGCTAGATGGAATAACGCTTGTTTACTTGTTCGCCTTTTAGTTAATAGGGCCTTTAAAAAGTATGGTTGTGTACCCCTAGGGGCTATACCGAGTCTTATGATCGTCTTTAAAGGCGGCGTCGCTTATATAAAAGAGGGCGTATTTAGCTAGGGTTTTATCGGAATCCCGTGGCCTAAAGGATAGCTATCTAAAGCAGAGAAGATCTATCTTACCTCTACCCTGGTACTAAAGATTATAAAATCCTGATAGCGTGCCGACTATAAGCGCGTCTATAAGAAGCTAGAGGTGCTATCTAGGAGGACCTTAAGACCTTCCTAACTAAGTAGTTAGTCGATAATAAACCTATAAGATATCTATAACTAAGAAGCTATTCTCGGACCAGACTATATAGAAACCTAATTAAACCTACGCTAAGTTTATTAATAGGCTAGACTTATTATTTAATAAGGTATCCTTACCCTTCCCCGATAAATAGCGTATATAGTTAATCTTAACGAAGCTTAATAAGCCGCTATATAATTAGATTATAGCCGCCGGTATCCCTACTAATAATAAGGCGTTAGGTATTATAGCCCGATAAGTAGAGATTACTCTTTTACGTAAGAATAAAGAAAAGACGCCCCGGAATAATCGGCTAAGGCAGCCCCGCGGCGAAAAGCATAGGCGTAATAGGGCCCCTCATAGGGCCCGTACTATAACTATTCAGCCCTCTATACCTCCTTAAGGTTTTATAGAATTAATTAAAGTAGATAATATAGAAGCCCCTGGGCCTCCTAAGAGGCGTAATAATAGCGGCGTTACGTGCTTTAGCTATAATAAAAAGGGTTATTACCGGTATAAATACCCGAAGGAACCGTCTAAGTCAGGTTAGTTATTAGGATACTCTAATAGTCAGAACCCGAATAACCTACTAGTTAATATAAGGCACCCCGTTATTAGATAGGCCTAGGCCTAGGAAGGGCCGCTCTCTTAGCTATTCTTCGCTAATAAGGGCGCGATTAAGGCGAAGTTAGAGTTACGGTTAAGCGGTGGATAGGGCCGCCGGAGCGCTAAGCTTAATAAAGGTACCGAGGTTAACCTAATCGACTAAAAGGCCCCGCCTCCTAACCACGGTCCCCTAGGACCACCAAAGCGACTTAGATAGGTTATCCCTAGGGTCGATATATAGTTTATCGGGTCCTTTAAGACGTATATTAAGGTTATATATAATTAGGACCGGACCCGGATATATCCGATTATGTTTAAGGTATTAGATATAGACCCCGATAAGTCCTAAGTTATCCTCGGTATACCCTAGTTAGTAGAATATAACCCTATTACCTCTTTCCGGCCCGGCGAATAGATATATCGACTCTAGTAAGAGGACCTTCGAGGCGTCCTGGGTTAAAGAGAGTTAAAAAAGGCGAAGGAGCACGTATAGCTTATTATCCGCCTTATAAAGTCTAGTGCCCCCCGTATTAGCTAAGTTATCGGCATTAAGTAAAACGCCAGTAAGGAAAAAAAGGATATATTACCTAATAGTCCTTTAATCCCTATTATCTAATCGGACCTATTATAACCTATACCCCCTATACCCCTTAACCCGACCTAACGAAATACAGGGATCCTAGAATATCTTAATCCCGGGCCGTATTAAGAGTTACTAGATAAGGACGACTTAGGGAATATTATCCCCGAGTATTACTAAGAGTTTTTAGATATTTTCGATATTATAGAGGCCGGCTATCTACCCGCCTACTAGCGTTAGGATTATATAATTAAGATAAAGAAAAGTAAGTTACCCCTATTCGGCCTAATCTACCCTCTAGCCGAGTAAGAACTAGCCGTCCTACGAGGCTATATTAAGGAGGCTATAGCTAAAGGGTAGATTCGCCTATTAATAAGCTTTATAGGCGCCCTGATGCTATTTATACTAAAGAAGAGTGGATAGCTATGTTTATATATAGACTATTAAGGTCTTAATAAGGTTACCCGTAAGGACTATACCCCGCTCCCCCTAATATATAAGATCCTTAACCGCCTCGCGTCCTCCACGGTTTATACTAAGTTAGATCTTAAGGACGCCTATTATGGCTTAAGAATTCGAGAAAGGGATAAGTAGAAAACGGCTTTTAGAACTAAGTATAGACACTTTAAGTACTTAGTAATACCCTTTAGTCGATATAATACCCCCGCTAGTTTCTAGCGTTATATTAATAAAGCCTTAAAGGGCCTTATCGATACTATCTGCGTTATATACCTAGACGATATCCTAATCTATAGTAAGGACCTTAGTACCTATCGTATACACGTTAAGGAGATCCTTATACGCCTAAGGGAATAGTCCTTATTCGTAAACCCTTAGAAGTGCGTGTTTAAGATATAAAAGGTTAAGTTCTTAGGCTTTATATATAGGCCTAATAGTGTCTTTATAGCCCCTAAGAGGGTTAAGGCTATTAAGGATTAGGAGGAACTCACTTCTATTAAGAAGATACAGGTCTTCCTGGGTTTTACTGGTTTCTATTAACGTTTTATCGAAGGCTACTCTAAGGTTACTGCCCCTTTTACGGACCTATTAAGGTTAAGGGGTAGACTAGGTACGTTCTAGTTAGGGGATATAAAGAGGGCCGCTTTTAAGAACTTATGATTATTATTCTAGTCGGCACCTATACTACGGTATTTTAACCTAGCCCTGCCTATTCGCGTAAAACCCGACGTATCTAACTTTATACTATACGCTATAATTAGCTAGTATAAGGACTAAACCTAGCCGCCTATAGCGTTCCTATCTAGTAAGCTAAGGGGACCTAAACTAAACTATCCTATACTAAACACCGAGTTAATAGCGATCGTTAAAGTGTTCCGGTAATAGCGCTATTATTTAGCGTATAGTTAGACCCTAGTAAAGGTACTAACTAACTACTTAAACCACTAGTATCTGCTAAATAAGCCTTAAATTAAACCTTAATACGCCTATTAGCTAAAAGAGCTATTAAGCTTTAATTTTAAGATTTATTACTATCCGGGTATTTAGAACCCCGTAGATAGGCTCTTATAAAAGCCGTAGCTCGCTATAGATTAGGCAGATCTTAAAGCGGAGCGGTAAAAGCCTATTAATAGATTCACTAAGAAGTTCGTTATTAGCCTTATAAAAGCCCGAGGTATACCTAAACCCTGCGGTCTATTTAGCCTAAAGAATAAGATTATCTTTCCCTAGAAGGACGATGCCTTTTATATCTCCTTAGTATTAAAGGATAACTTAGCGGACCTATAGTCCTATAATAGTTAGGGTGCGGTCTACTTTAGGGACCATCTCTTTATACCGAACTAGTTATATTTACGGGATAAGGTCTTCTAGGTATTTTATAACACACCTACTACGGGCTATTATAGGTTAGGTCGGACTATTAAAAGGATTTCCGAGTCTTATTACTAAGAATACCTCTTATAAGACGTTAAGAAGTTCGTGCCTATATATAGTATCTATTAAAGGACTAAGCCACGTCAGCATAAGCCCTTTAGGTGCCTAGCACCTTTACCTGTACCCGAACGGCTATTCTAAGAGATCTTAATAGACTTCGTGATAGGCCTCCCCCCTATAACCTTATAAGGAAAGAAAAGGGATTCTATCCTGGTTATAGTATATACGCGATCTATATCCCCTATAGCAGCTCTTTAATAGCTAAAGGCCTTATTAGTATCCTATAAGTGTATGTTTTTAGTATCTACTGCCTATATAATAGTATCGTTTTAGACCGAGGGTCCCTATATACTAGTAAGTTCTAGACTACCCTATATAGCCTCCTAAGCGTTAAGCGGCGGTTATTAACCGCGTTCCACCCCTAGACGGATAGCTAGACGGAATAATAGAACCAGAACTTAGAGCACTTCCTACGGATATTCGGTGCCCTTTAATAAGACGACTAGGTTAACTAGCTACCTCTGGCCTAGTTTACCTATAACGCCGTATAGTATTTAGCTATCTAATAAACCCCTTCCGTTACGCTAATAGGTTTTAACCTATACGGACTATATAACGTGTAGATATATAAGTTAGGCGAGGTTTGTGCCGCTATAGCTAAGTAAAGGGTAAAACACCTTATATCGAATCGCAGGGCTATAAAGGTCCGTATTAGGAAAGCCTAAACTATATACAAATAATACTATAACGCTGGCCAGGCGGCCTAGCGCTTTAAGATTAGCGACTATATACTATTATCTCTAAAGAATATTAAGTAGCGTCGCCCTAATAAGAAACTATTAGATAAGTTCCTTAGCCCCTATAAGATCACCTCCGTAATAGGCTAGTATAGGCTCGCCTATAAGCTATAGCTCCTAGAGTCGATAAAGATTTATAATGTTTTCCCGATCTTACTCCTTAAACTATAGAAGTCTTGGGACGGTAGGTCGCCTATACCCGCGGACGTTAAGGTCGAACTATAAGAGTCGGACGAATATAAGGTGGAGGAAGTCCTGGCTTATCGCTGTAACGGGAATACGCGCGAATATCTTATTAAGTAGGCCGGGTATAAATATAAATATAATATATAGGAACTATAAAGATATCTCCCCGATACGCTTATTAAGGAGTATTATAATCGAAAAAGTAGGACTAGTTAATAGTATCGTTAGCGCCCCGCGGGGACGTTTCTTATTTAGGTCTAGAGAAGAAAAATAGTAAAAAAAAATAGAAAAGAAAAATTAAAGAAAAAACCACTAGCGCCCCCCCCTAACTCCCCCTAGTCCGAGCCTAATAATAACCATAAGATATCCTTACTTATTTTTTAGGGTCGGTTTTCTTATAAAGATCCGCTAACTTCGAATTTTATTTAACTAACTAGCCTAGCCGGCGGGTAATAGTAGCCAGGTAGCGCTCTATATTAATAGGAGTATCGCGCCGCTTCTTCTCCGCCTCCTCCTCCTCCTCCTAGCCATAATGCTCTAGGGGGTTAAACCCCTTATTATTACGGGCGTACTTCTTTATAGCCTTAAGGGCCCCGCGCTTATATATATTAGCGGTGCTCTTTATAAAGATATTAGGCTAACTTATAGACGCCTAGTTATCTGGACCACTACCGCCCTATACGGCCGCCACTAATATCTTCTATAGCTTCTTAGCTGCCCGCTCCGCCTATAATAAAATTTATATATCTAGTTAATAACCTTAGGAGCGGTTAAAGTAAAGGGGACTATAGCTATGTAAACGTACTAACTTATAGTCGCGGCTATTACTGTTATAGTAGTAATAGCACTTATTAGATACCTTACTACCGCGGCAGGGCCGTATAGTGATAGGACTAGTAGCGCTATCGCTATATAGCACCAGGGAACCTAGTATACGGGCGCACCGCCTATAAGGAGCACGCAGCTCTAGACCCGCCCTAACTAGAATAACGGGACGCACCGGTATTTCGACGCCGCCGCAGTTACTAAAGTCCGAGGGTCTATCGCTAGACCCGGTAGATAGAGCGAACTCCAATAATAATAACCTATTAGTGTTAGCTTCCTTATCGTTAAAAAGGGTGGCTTTATTAGTACCACCGCTTATAACGACGTCCTGACTAGTATAGTTAAGGACGCCCTCTAGGTCACTAAGGGGCTTAAAAGCACCCTATAGCGAGTTATCACGCCCTAAAAGGAGAGGGCCGGTTAACTTAGTAACCGGAGCAGCTATAGTAGCTGGCGTCTTAACGGTCCCGACTAGCGTAGCTTACTTAGCTAGAGCAGCCGCCGTACCTAACTGCTTAATAGCTTCGTCCTCCGAGGAGGAAGAAGATAACGAATCCGAGGATAAATCCAACGGTAAGTCCGACGAAGAGTTAAACTACTATGACTACTACTACTACTACTATTTAAGAGTAGCCTCTATAGCCGCGGCCTTAGCCTTAGCCTAAGCCTTCTTAGCGGCCCGCTATACCTTTTTCCTAGTAGTGTTAGTCACCCCCTTATCGATAACCTTAGGTGCCACCTTAGTGGACTTAGTGCCGACTATGTCGGACTTTTTACCGGTTTTACCGGACTTCTTAGATAATTTACCGGCCGCGCCGGACTTTTTATACTTATTAGCTAAAGCTAGGGGCGTTATTATATAACAATAGTCTGCTCTAATACTATAAGTTAGCCGAAGGTCTATACGAAGGGGATATAATACTTATATAATAGTGATAGTGATAGTGCTAATAATAACGATAATCTGCCACGATATTAGCCGAGTCCTAAGCCGGCCACGCTCCTATACGCGACTAAAACGATACACGGCACCACGCAGAGATAATATATACTCTAATAAGGAGTTAATAGGATAAGTTAATACCCTTAATATAGACGGGGATAAATAACTTACCGTTAATAGCGATACTATTATTATTATTATAGATAGGTAAATAAGAAGGGGCGAGGAGGAAGAAAATAATAAGATAAGTCAGGCAGATAGAAAAGTCCTATATTAGGATAGTCGTATAACCTAATATAGGCCCTACTTATATTATTTCTTCCCCTTTTACCTAGATATGACTACCTATTACGGGATTCTACGATACGGTTATTTAGTTAATAAAGGACGCGCCTAGGGTGCTATTATAGTACACGTATCTACGGATAGGCTTTATTATTATTTATATTTATAATAGATATCACGCCTTATTATTACCCGGCCTTAAGCTAGATAAGCTATAAGAGGGCGATAAAGGAAGTAGGGCAAGTTCTTTTATTATTTAGGACTATAGCGTAATAGGCCTTATTCTGAAAGTGTTCTTTATATAGGCTTTTCGGGTTACCTTAATAATAATAGTAGTATAAAAGGAGTAGATAAAATAAGCCTTAAAAGGCTATAAAAGTAGTAAGGGCTATGATTCACTACTTATAAGTGCCACCACTACTAACCTAATATCGACTTTTAGGAGTTATAGTTTATTCTGACTAGAGCCCTTTATTAGATAGGGCCCCGGCTAGAACACTTAGGGCTTTATTATAGTGTAGTCGTAGTAAGAAAGATAAATAAAAGAGACCTAGGAGAGTTATGCTTTATTTAAAGAGAACTAGGCCTTTCGGTTTATAAAGACTACGGTTACACTACGGGAGGTGGATAGAACTAATTAGAAGGTTAGGTTAGGTTAAAGGGGGACGACTGGTTTAGCTCGGGAGGACGAGGAGGGAGTTAGTGGCCCCGATAGGTGGAGTTTAGGCCGGCCTATCCGTCCCTAGGTCGGGATGGATTAACGGACGGGCCGGACTAGTAACGGTTACCGGCTCCCGTGGATAGGAGCCTTAGAAGGAGGGGCGTGATATCAGGGATATTCTATTTAAGGGAATCGGATAGGACTTAGAGGCGTTAAGGAATATATTAAGAACCCGGAACCGGTCCTAAGGTTAACTCTAGGGATATTTAGGACCGAGTTATATTTTAGGATTATTAAGCTAGCCTAAGACCTATAGTCTTAGAGCCTTAGGTTATTATATATCGATCCTAGGGAGGATAGTTACTAGTCCTTAAGTAGGGTGTTTCCCGTTAAGTCCTGAGTTAAAGGGGCTTAACGAACAATCTCATAATCATTCCCCCCCTAAGGTCAGCTTCGTGACCTGTTCTTGTTATAGTGTTGACGACTCTCTTTACTCCTTACACAAAACCTATAATAGGTTATTATACGCAAATCCCGAGAAGTATATAGTTAAGACTTAAAAGGTAGAGTTCCTAGGGTTTAATATCAGAGTAGATAGAGTTTATATAGATTAGTATAGGATTAAGGCTATCCGTGATTAATAAGAGCTAAACTCGGTAAAGACTATCTAAATCTTCCTGGGTTTTTGCTAGGTTTTATTAGCGTTTTATTAAGAACTATTTAAAGATTACGGCGCCGCTCTTAGACCTAATAAAAAAGAGTAGAGTAAAGGGGGTATTCGTGTTATCCGCTAAGGAGAAAGAGGCTTTCGACGAGTTACGCTAAAAGTTTTAGGAGGCTCCGGTTTTATAGTATTTTAATCCTAAGTTACCTACTCGACTAGAGCCAGATATATCGGGCTTTACTTTAAGGGCGGTGATTAGTTAGTATGTAGATCGGGTATAATACCCTATCGCGTTTTTTTCGAGGAAGCTTAGGGGTGCGGAGTTAAACTATTCGACTCTAGACACGGAGTTAATAGCTATTATCGAGGTATTCCATTATTAAAGGCATTATTTAGCTTATAGCTAGACCCTAATAGAAGTTTTAATAGACTACCTTAATTATCGGTACCTAATAGATAAGCTAAAGATTAACCCATAGTATACATAATAGCTAAAGGAGTTATCGGTATTCGATTTCGAGATTAAGTACCGGCCAGGAGCTTAGAATCTAGCTAATAGTTTATCGAGAAAGCCATAGTATATTTCTAATTAGGCGGACCTAGACGCAAAGCGTTAGAAGCCTATTAAGAGGTTTACCCGTAAGTTCCTCTTAAGAGTGGTAGAGAAAGCGAGCGGAGCACCTAAGGCTTCTAAGGACTTATTACTAAGTTTAAAGGAAAAGGTGGCTAATACCTAAATAGATAATCTCTTTTATATTTCTTTATCTAAGGAGGACCGGTTATCCGACCCCTGGTTAAAGGATAATAAGGGCCTAATCCTTTTTAAGGGTCGCCTCTTTATCCTAAATATATAGGGGTTAAGGAAAAGGATCCTATAGACCTTCCACGATAAACCCACCGCTAGATATTATAGTTCTAGTAAAACGATTAAGAGGATTTCCGACTCGTTCTATTAGGAGTATATATCCCGGGATATAAAGAAGTTTTTACCCACGTATAGGGTTTATTAAAGGACTAAGGGGAGATAGTATAAGCCTTATAGCCTATTAGCTAGTCTTTTAGTTCCGTCTTATCCATTCTAGGAGATCTCGATTAACTTTATTATAGGTCTCCCTCCTATTAATTAGGGCGGAAAGAAGAAGGATACCATTCTTATAGCGGTTTACTGTTACACGAAGTATTCCCTTTATATCCCTTATAGTAGTATACTAACCGCCGAAGGTTTAGCCGATATCCTATAGTTAAGAGTCTTTAGTATCTACGGGTTACTGGATAATAGTATTTCGGATCAGGGCTCTTTATTTACGAGTAAGTTTTAAAAAACCCTATATAGTCTTTTACTTATTCACTATAGGATATCCACTATATTCTGTCCTTAGACTAATAAATAGACTAAACGTTAGAATTAGAGTATCGAGTATTATCTTCGTAGTTATTACTCGCGGAAATAAACCGACTAAGTAAATAAGTTATCCCTTACGTAGTTTACTTATAACACCGTATAGTACTCGGTAGTTAAGTAAACGCCCTTTATAGCGTTAATAGGCTATAACCCTTAAGGCCCTAATAACGTTTAGTTACCTAAATTATTAAACGTTAAGGCGGTATCCCTTAAATAACGGGTAAAGCACCTAATCGCTAATCGTTAAATAATAGACACTTTTATTTAGAAGGCCTAAGAGTCTTATAAGAGGTTCTATAACACTAAGCGGACTTAATAACGGTTTAAGGTAAGGGACTATGTTTTAGTCTCCTCGAAAAATATTAAGTAAAAACGGCCTAGTAAGAAACTCTTAGATAGGTACCTTAGGCCGTACCGTATTATCTTGGTTATCGCCCACTATAGTCTCGCTTATAAGCTAGACCTTCTATAGTTAATAAAGATTTATAATATTTTCCTAATCTCTTTATTAAAGCCCTAGCGGTCTCGTGATAGTTAGGCTCCCGAGCTTATAATAGTGGATGTAGAGCTATAGGAGTCGGAGGAGTATAAGGTTAAGGAGATTTTAGCTTATCGGTTTAATAGGAAAAGGAGGCAGTATTTAGGGAAGTAGGCGGATTATAGCTATAAGGATAACACTTAGAACTAAGGTATTATATCCCGGAGAAACCTTTTTAGGAATATTACGATTAGTAGGAGAAGAGGGCTCGAAAAGTACAGAGACTATTATAACCCTATAGGGTCCTTCGTCCTCGTTATCAATTCATTATATTATAACCCCGGAGGGTCTCGTTATTATCTTTATCTCTACTAATTCGTTATATTATATCCTAAACGCTAAAAAAAAAAAAAAAAAGTGGTGGTCGCACTATACACACATAGTGCCAACCCACGAAGGATTATCAGATCCACTTCGTACTATATACCCATAGACTATCAAAATGTTCCTTATCGTTACTATTATCGTTGTTATCCTCTATACTATCACCGACCTTTAGCAGGTCCCGGATTTAATAAAGAACCTTTATTTATTTACAGGCCTCCCGCGCCTGGATATTATATAAGGTAATTCAAGCCTCCGTAACCATGTTATCGCGGCGACGCTTATATCGCGCCTTATTAAAGTCACGGGAATTATAATGCTAGTTATTAGTATAGGCGCGGTGTAGCTCCCCCTAGAGCTTATAGGCAGCATACTAGCAGAAAGGAGTTAGTATAAGCACACGAATAGAATAGGGGAGAGAAAACTTATAAGCTTTTTATGGGTAAAACCACTATATTACACCGTATCCACGAGCGCCTCTTATATAGCGATAGCGGCACGAGTAGCATAAAGGTTAATCTATGAATAGGTTAGTATCCCGGGGCGGTCCACGTCGAATAAGGAGTATAACTATACCTCTTTATATTTCTTACTATTCTAGTCCTCCTAATAGTAATAGTATTTAAACGATTATCGGCGCGAGTTATAACACGAATAAAAGATAATAGGACCTTAGCTATCTAAGATAATATTAAGGAATCCGGAGTAGCACCGCTAATAAGGAGGATTATAGAGGTCGCCCCCTATAATCACTTCCTAGATCGGGTAAAGGCCTAAGAGATCGCCGTTATTAGAAGGTATAGTATTACTATTACCCTCGTTAGCCCCCGGACCTTTATCGGTAATATTATCGTTGCCGAAGATATTATTACCCAGGGAGCTTTTACCTCCGCTAAGGATAAAGTTATTATCCTTACTCTTATTACTACTAATATAAAGGATACTATTAGCGCTACCCGATATAGTTATATTCCTATTATAGTTAACGATACTATCGTTAATATTATTATCGTCACTATTATAGTTTACTAGCGCTAGAGTCGGAGTCCTTTAGTTACCGGTAGACTAGCTACCAGGTAAACTATAATCCTACCTAATTACTAGGAAGATACGGGCGAGGACCTTACTAACCTAGGGATTAGGAACCGTAAAGGACTCCTTATTAGGGAGGGCTAGGCCCCTCGCTTTAGTAGGGGTTATAAGCGACCCTATACTAGGTACGGCTAACCCCTTCGTTTTAACGGATATCTTAGACACCACGCCGGGCACGGCGGACCCTTTATTATTTAGGCGCGCTTTAGTAGGAGTTATAGGTGACTCCGTATTAGGCGCGGCCGGCCCCTTTACTTTAGCGGGCGTCTTAGACGCCGCGCCGGGTATAGTTAACCCGTTATTAATACCACCTTTCTTAGTAGTCTTTTTATTAACGCTATCCTTAACGACGGAGGACTTCTTAGTGGCGGTATTACGGCCACCGCCAGCCTTCTTACCGTTCTCCTTAGGAGTAACGGGCTTCTTAGCTAGAGAGTTACTAGCCGACTTAAGCTAGCGAGCTAACTTATTAGCCGCACGTAATTAACGCTTTTAAAGAGCTATACTAGAATACGGGGGTTAGTTAAGCTTAGGGAGCCACGTATAACGATTACTTATATTATTATTCTATACAGGATTAAGGTATATTATCGATAGGAATTATTATTATTTATATAAGAGATAATTAGAATAAGCTACTCTAGATATTAGATTAACAGAACTAATAAATAGCCAGGGGCCTCGCGTAACGCGATAGAAGGACCTCTAGAGAACCCGAGACGAACCACTAAGATAACGCCTTCGAAATATAGCGAGGGAGATTAACTTATAGATAAAGCTTTAGAATATAGCTATTATAATAATTACTCGAATAGGTAAAGAAGAGAAGAGGAAAAATAATAATAAGCTAGGAGGACTAGCTAGGATATATTCTACGATAGTCACCGGACCCCGAGTAGAGCCTATATAGTTACTCCTGTCTACTCTACAATCTGGGTATACCTGCTATATTAGGAGCGCACCTATAGTTTATTATTTAGATAATAATAAAGCGTTGCGTGCACTCCTTTAAGTCTATAGGCTTTGTGCTTAGCTAGGCGATACGATTATTCACGGATTATTTATAAGGTCTTTAATAATAGCTTAAAGGCAGAGCGTTAAAGGATCCACGAAGCTTTATTTAAGCTTTATTAGAATAGCTTAGAGGTTTAGGAGAGGTTAATCTTTATATTTATATTTAGCTCTGGCTTTAATAAGTTATTTATAAAAGGTCCTATAATAGGATAGCTATAACCTAGATACGAATAGTGGCTTACGGGCTAGAAGCCTAGTATAGGCTGACTTAAGCTATTTATAGTCGGGTACCGTCCCGGGCCGAGTTATCTCTTCCGGTAGCTATGTCCGGAGGATATAAGTTAGACAGGAGAGGGTCCTTACGAGGGCACCAGGTTAACTATATTACTCCTAGGGGCATAAGCACTAGAAGAGGGGGCGTGATATCACGGGCATAATTTATTAAAGCCAGGGATAGCCTAAACAGGAGGAAATAATATATCTTAATAGTCACGAAGGGGATTAGATAGGGTGCGGTGTTCGGAAGATAGACGGTCGAGTTAGCTCCGGGACTAGTATTATCTAGACCGACCCGGTATAGTATAATAGGGAGGACCACCGATAAATAGATCGCGGACTTAGGAATACTTTCAAGGGGATTCTCTAAGGTTTCCGGGGAAGAGGCTTAGGTTATCTATAAAAGGGATAGGTAAACCTAAAGTCCTGACTTAGAGGTTCAGCGAATAATTTAACTCTCAATCCAACCTATTAGTTCACATTGCCTTTTCAATTATCTTACAACGTCTCTTCACTATTTACATGAAAATCCCTGATATAGGAACTAGAGGACTACCTAGAAAACGCTCTAGGGATCCGGAAAAGGTATTAGAAGCATAAAAAACATATATATAAAAAGTAGGACGACTACTAGAGGGTATAAGGCGCCGATGGGTTATCAGATGTAAAAAATAAGAACTTAATTCGTAGGTTATAATAACCTTTTTCTCTTATTAGAAACTAAAGAAACAGGGTTAAGCCTCGACTAGTCCCAAAAATCCTAAACTATTAGTATAAAGTTTAACGCTATTACGAGCGATTTATAGCTAGCGTATACTCGGCGGGCGGAAACTTAGTTATTAAATCCATAGAAATCCGTCTCGTTACCAGATATAGCGCTAGATAATTAGCGACGGCGGTTAGGTCGGAAAGGACCCAGGAAAGCCTCCTTATTATTATTATCGCTATCGTTAATAGCAGCGGATAAGGCAGCGGAGGGGCAGCGATACGGGGTATAAGCAGGCTTATCGGACAGCGTCGGCTCGGCGGCCAGGAGTTAGTGGACGGAAGGGCCACGAGGGGCATAACTATAATAAGGAGCCGCTAAACGCCTAGCGAAACGACGTCTAAAAAGATAATAGCGAGGCTCGTTAATAGCCGCTAATAGGGCGGCGAGACTAGGTAAGGCTGGGAAGGCCTCGATACCCTCCTAATTATCCTTATCGGGGTAGGCACGGCGATATATAGTATATAGGTCGGCGAGATAACGCTAAAGAGATATAATATCCCGTAGGTCGTCCTTATAAGGCGGAGGGATCTAATCTAAAAGGACTATAGCGTCGTTATTAGTAACGCGGCTAAGGCGGTATATAAATTCTAATATTATAACTAAGCGCGGGGAAGTGACCTTATCCAGGAAAAGCTACTAATTCTACTAATAATCAGTATAGGGTCGACGAATACTCGGCGAAAACAGGAACTTATAGCTTTAGCGGGAAGCTCGTAGTCACCACGCAGGATAACCGCCTAGAACCATATATATGTATTAGAAATATATATATAAGCACGCTAACACTAAATCGGCGTTAAATCGTCGATTCTATCGAGTATATGCTTACTATAACTCTAAAGCAGCTAAGCTACGCCTATTAAAAACTCCGGAATCTAATAAAAGAAATTTAGCACGAAAACATAAAACGCTAAGAGGTCGTCGAATATACGGCGGTGTATTATTACTAGTCATGGGCGTAAATAATATAACGACTCGCGCCCACTTAGCTATTAAATTTAATAAAATATTTAACCTTGATATAGCTACCTAAGTAAGTAATATCGCGCTAATAAGCCGTTTCTTCGGCGATAACCAAAAACTAAGCCTAAGCGTTACTAAACGGCCGCTCACTTATAACAATAACTACTTATAAGGAAACGTTAGATATAACGATAAATCGGCGATAAAACGGCGATAAAAGAGGTTTAGGATAATTAAATTATAAGATAAAATATCGCTGTATACTTAGCAATTATGATAAAGATAGTTATAGGAGAAAGAGAAAGAGCTATGAAGGGGAACCACGCGAAGGAGCTATATACCTAGCGCTAAACGGTTACTTAAGGCTAGGCATAATATCTGCGAAAGGTTAGATTACTATAGGTAATAATAATAAGGATCGCGGAGTTTCTATAATAATATTCAGATAAATCAGGAGGTATATAGTCGGCGATAGAACGCTAAAGTAAATAAAGGAGCGGCCACTCTTTTTTCCTATGTGCTTTTAATATGGGCTCGTATAGAACTAGATAAAGGTAATTAATCGCGATAAACACGTAATTAAAGACATCACGATAACACGAGTCTATGGGACTAGACTCGCTACAGGGCGGGTAGTATAATGAGATAATCGCAGAGCCGCCGGTATATAGTCGGACCGATAGCCGCGCACGGACTACCGATCCGACCTATCTCTATACGTGCGTTAAGGGATCAGTTTAATCCCTTAAGTAAAAGTCTTAGTTTAAGGTCAGCGCTTGGTTAACGAATATACTGCGTTCACTCTACGATGCTAAGCTATAGAGCCTTTTCTATAATATCTTTTCCTTAACTAAAGTCCACGGACTTTCCTTTTATTACAGGCCGGGAAGTTAGGTAAATACTATATCCGTTGGGGTTATAACTATACAAGCCGCCGTATTAATATAGTATTCTGGACTTATTAACACTGTATCGAATAATAGTAAAAGAACACAGAACTATTACTAATAGATTACACCTATTCTATTAGTAAATAAGTATTAGAGATCCTAGGATTAATTACTTTTACCTAAGCTTATCTTAGGTAAACCGGTTTAATATACTGTTATTTAAGGGTATAGGGGTGGCCGCGGATTATAGTATATATAACTACTACTTTACCCTAGTCTTAAAGGAAGATCGCGATACCTTTAAATAAGTATCTAGCTATAATACGGCGGTAATAAACAGCGAGCGTATTAGGTTTCTAAGCCTTATTATCACTAACTTTAATAAAGCTCCTAAAAATGCTTTAGATATCGTTTTCCCTACTATTCAGTAATAGATTTGTATATAGTATATATCAGAGACATTCCGTTTAAGGGATTTTAGAAGAGCCCTTAAAGACGTCGAGGAATACGTTAAGGGACTAGAACTGGTCCTATAGTGGACTATAGGAATATACGATACCGAGTTGTAGTTCGAGACTATTAAGCTAGCCTAAGACTTATTATCTCTAAGCCTTAGGCTGCCCTATATAGATCTTCGGGAGGATAGTCGCTAGTCCTTAAGTAGGGCGTTTCACATTAAGTCCTAAGTCAAGGGGCTTAACGAATAATCTTATAACTATTCCCCCCCTTGGGTTAACTTCGTGATCTATTACTATTATAGTCTTGACGACTCTCTTCACTTCTTATACAAAACCTATAACAGTATATTAGAAAGACTATCACTCTATACGTAAAGAAGAAGTAGAATAGGCCTTTTAACCGCACTAATCTTATATTATCCGTAAGTAAGTTTATGATTTCTTCGTAGTAGTTTAACTGTCTTAATTATTATTATTATTATATATATATGGTTTATATACTTTATATAGTATATATAGAGTATAAAAAGCCTTTAATACCTAGCGATTAGTTTATAGGTCGACTACCTTTCCTGATTAGGCTAAGTATATAAGAATTTTTTACTAACCGAAACTAATCGTATTTAATTCTTATTATAACGACAACTCCGCCGTATATAATAATAAGGCTCGTAAAAAGGATAATAATAACACTATTACTATCCAGCTTATCTCTTTAAATCCCGATAATCCAGAAGTTATTAACTTAACTGGGGACGAGTTTACGGATAATAATAATACCCTGACGTAGTTAAATAGACGTATCTTGGTATTAACCTTATCTTATAATTCGACTATTAATTGACTTATCGCTTTATAGAAGTCCTGCGTATACGCGTCATCTAAGGATAACTTGGAAAAGCGCTAAGGCTCTTTAGAACGGTAATTCGGCGTAGAATAGTCTGATTAGTTACGCTTCCTTTACTATCACGGCCTAGGCTAACTATTATAGCTCTTGTTAACTATCTTCAATCTCCTATTTACCGTGCTATGACTATGAATATACCGTTTAAAGCCTATATAATTACAGTATTAGGATAATAAGCCGTATAGAGTCTGCCTATACCGAGCTTAAAGTATACGTTTATAACCGCTTATCTAACCTCTATAAACTCGCTAGATAGGTATAAAAGATACTAGCACGAAAGACTAAACAGTTAAGGATTAGCCTGGTAGTAGCAGGGATAAAACACGCTGTAATATATATAGGGACTCTCTAGGGAGACCTTATATTTCCATAGAGAGACCTTATACGTGACTTTTTGTGGGGCAATAACAAAGCCGCCAAGTTCCCTAAGGTATATATATAATTTGTCTGTACAGCTTAAGTAGATACCTGTAACTGACATGGATATCTTATCTTTTAGGTTATTCCCGCCATGCCCGCCCGCAGGCCAGAGGGGTAATACACGTAGTTACGACTTGTATCTAGGGAGTACCACTATTTGCAAGCGGCCTGTCTACTATTTGCAAGCGTCCCAAACCCAATTAGGAAGGTTACGCGAGCCCCCGCAGTAGTCTGTATACGCCACGATCTTGGCTGCAGATGTCCCGTACAGATACATCACATCACGATAAACGTTTTGTATACACACATAAGACAGCCGTTAATCACTATGACTTATACTTAATGCCCTACGCTATAAGATCGCAGCTATTCTAACCTGTTTTCCATTATATCAAAGTACCCAAATTGTATTATATCCTTAAGGTAGGAAAAGGAGGTGGAAAAGTGGTGGAAAAAGAGGTGGAAAAAGAGGTAGAAAAAGGAGGTGAAAATTTTTTAAGGTAACACGTAGTGGTGGGTGGTTACGTAACCTTATCTATTACACAGATACGGTCTTATCTATTATATAGATAAGGTCTTATCTATCACATAGATAAGGTTATATAATCACCCACCACTATATACGTATCACCTTAAAAAATTTTCACCTCCTTTTCCCACCTCTTTTTCCACCTCATTTTTCCACCTCTTTTTCCACCTCCTTTTTCCACCTCTTTTTCCACCTACTTTTTCTACCACTTTTTCTATCACGACAGCGTGTATTCTTCTTAACTAGAGCTTTATGCAAGGAGGTTAAAATAAGCAGTGAATTTACAGTAACGGACATTTATAATAAGCAAGGGAGAGAAAACCTTATCGTGATATAATATATCTATACGGGACATCTGCAGCCAAGATCGTGGCGTATACAGACTACTACGGGGGCTCGCGTAACCTTCCTAATTAGGTTTGGGACGCTTGCAAATAGTAGACAGGCCGCTTGCAAATAGTGGTACTCGTATCTAGGTAGTACCATTGTTCCTGTGCTCCCTTCCTTCCCTGTACTAGGTATCTTAAGGGCCCCTTTTTAGGCGGCTTTTGCCTTGAACTGTCACCGACTTCAGGGTATCGAGTAGTGGTGTGGTGTAAGACCAGTACAACGAACGAGATTTCTCCCCTCCCCCTAGGGGGGAGGGGAGAAATCTCGCCCTTCGGGTGCGGCTGGGATTTTTAGCTGGCTCCCTATACGTTAATTTTAAGTAGGCTCCTAATACGATAGATTATTAAGCGACCGTATAGCCGTAATTAGTTATTCTTATAATTAATGAGATTATTTTAATATATAGTGAGTATTCTTAGCTTATGAAAATAAAGGTTATATACTAATAATTAAGCCTATCCTTTTATAATAGAGCTAAAGAGTATTTTCTCCTTTGTATTTTTTTAGGTTATAAGACTTAATATATGGATTAAATATTATTATTCTTAATATCAACTAATAATAATTAACTGCTTACTAATAACTTAAAGAATGATACTATTATAGTAGTAAATAAGTATAAGACTAAGTTAAATAACTCTAAAGAAGTCTTAATGCTAACTGCTATTATAGAATAGCTACTTTAAACCTTATATAGTCTGAATCTCTTAAGCGCTTATAAGTAAGGTCCTAATATAATCAATTATTATTTAAATATATTATTACAATTAGTTTTCCTAAATAATTAATTAGAGTATCTATAATATATAGTATATATTATATTACAATGAAGGTCATATACTAATAAGCTTAATTTTCAATTACAAAGCTATTTACTATATATATATATATATATATATATATATATAGATTTATATACTTGGTTTTCTTATTTTAGATTATAAGACGTTATTAATTAATTAATGTTCTTTATCTTCAATATTAGTTCAAAATCATTAATCTCTTATTAATACCTGAAAAGATAATACTATGATTATAAGTAAGTAAGTATAGGAAGAAGTTCAATGGTTATAGTATAGTCTTAATACTACTAAATTACTACTATAAAATATATATTCTAAAGTCTATATATACTCCCTATCTACTTACTATACTATATTAATATTAAATAAACTAAATACTAATAGATCTATACTTATTCGATTCTATTATTTACTTATATAAATCTTCAATAATGACTTTATTAGTTTTCTATTCCGTTATTATACTATATTTATACATACTTTAATACGATAAGTAACTTTCTCTATTTTAATATATAAACTTTTTCTATAATACTAACTCTAAGACCTACAAAACTTATATCTACGCTATTATAAAACTAATATATATCTATCTCTATTACTAATCCTATATCTATTTCTAATCCTATATACTTATATTCTTAATAAGAAATTAACCTCGTACTAATAACTTGAGTATCAGCTTTATTATATATATAAGTAAATTTAATAATAACTCTGATAGTTTTAAAGAAGTTTTAATACTATTTACTATTATAAAGTAGCGACTTTAGATTCTAATTAAGGTATAGACTCTAGCCCTGCTATTTATACTATTCCTCGTTATATAACTCATCATATACTATCTACCCCCTCTCCCGTTTATTCTCTTTTTATATTATAGATATATATATACTATATTTATATACTCTGTATTTATCTACTATATTATAGTCCTTAGTTTAATTATACACTAATTGCTTTATTATAATCCGATTCCATTACTTATTTATAGAATATATTTTTTATTACTATCTTAGCTTTCCATAACTATCTAGTATTTATAATTTATTAGATATTTTCAAACTATTTATACTATATATATATATATATATAATCATATACTATATATAATTATTATTACGATTATAATTCTCTTACGTTCCTATCTTACTATGAGTTTTAATACTTTATTAGAATTATATAGTTATCTATAAGAATTTTATAGGAGAATTAAGTAAAGAAATATATCTTATAATATTTATAGGTAATTCTCTATGTTAATATATGTTCTTTTATTGTATACGAAGTCTTATATTAGCTAATTATAAAGTATTATATAACTAATATATATAAATTTCTTTATTACTAATCTACCTATACTCCTTATAGTAAAGATACTTATATATATTATTAAGATTTACTTTATATACTTCACTATAGAAATTATTATTTTACTTTTTTTATTAAAAATATAAAAATTAATAGCTTATTATTAAAGTATAATATCTAATTATAGTTAAGAGTAGGATCTTATAAAAATAAATTATAATTCTAATAATACTTATAAATAGAATTAGTTACGAATAGTATTAGTTATAAATAGGATTAATTCCTAATAGGCTTAATTAGTAATAGAATTAGGTATAAATAGGATTATCATGAATAGGATTATCACGAATAGGATTATTATAAATAGGATTATCACGAATAGGATTAGTACGAACAGGATAGTATAGTAGCAAGCGTTACGCACATTCAGGTCGTTATCAGTGAGTAACATCCAATTAGGCATATGTTCCTATATAAATAGAAGTACCTGTCCGATAAATAAAGATAATTAAAGACTATTTATTAGGGTAGTAGGTCACTTCTATACTATAGACTACTATCTTTACGGGCAAAAAGTAATAAAAAGGGATATACGTATAGTAAAGGTACCTTTTAGGGTAACCGCCTTTTGCGGGTCTAGGCTTAGTGAATATAAGGAGTACCACTATTTATAAGCGGCCTGTTTACTATTTATAAGCGTCCTAAACCTAACTAGGAAGGCTACGCGAGCCCGCGTAGTAGTATATATACGCCACGATCTTAGCTATAGATATCCCGTACCGGTATATATCACGATAGAATTTTTATAGTGTTAAGACAGGCCTTAATCGCTACGACTTATACCTGATATTTCATATACTAAAATCATAGCTATTTTAATTATTTTTTTATTATATTAAAGTATCTTAGAACGCGTTATATCCTTTACTTATCCGAAACCCGTAATCCCGGCGTCCGCCTACCCGGATAAGCTACTAGTAGCCGTTAAGGCGTACTATTATGGCTATAGCTTTAGTGTTATAAAGTTAGGTAATAGAAGACTTATTAGCGGTATAGTCTCTTAGATTACCCTCGCCTATAACCGCGGCGGTGCGTAGAGGCTATTTAAAGCCGTTATAAGAGCCACTAAAATAACTAAAATTAGATGCCTTTAGGCTACTAAGATAATACTAATTAGGGAGGTATAGTCTTTCTTTATCGGCGATAAGGACTATTATAACCACCCTCCACTTATATTAAATATAGCGGCGGCGTTAGTAACCGCGAGGCTAGATTTATAATAAGTAATTAGAGTATCGCGGATTAAGATAATAGTTAAGTAGTTATCGGGTATAGGCAGACTAACGGCCTCTTAAATTACTACGTAACTATAGCAAAAATTTAAGTACGACGTCGCCGGCGGTCTTATACTTAGCCTATAAGATATCCGTAACTATTAATAGTAGTTATGGCGGGAGAAGTACGGTCCTTTGTCGTCGACGTAGTATTTCCTCGAGAGGTTAGAGGCGGGATCCTTAGGCGAATACCATGTTTATAAACACTTTAACCACGATATAGGCCGTATCGATATAATCTTTTAAACGTATCGAGACTATATTAATTAATAGAGAAAGAATCCGGAGCTTTTAAGTATAGATTACACCTATTCTATTAGTAAACGCTCCGTGATTATTTATAATTAACTAACCTTTACTTAGGTAAATCGATTTAATATACCTCTTTTCGAGGTCACGGGCATAGCGGCGGACCATAGCTCCTATAACTACTATTTTACCCTAGTATCGAGGGAGACTTAGGAGGCCTTTAGATAGATCTATCGCCGGATCAGGGAGGTCTTCGTAACCGAGGATATCGAGTTTCTAAGTTCTATTATTACTAATTTCGATAAGGCCCTTAAAAATACGTTAAGTGTTATTTTCCTAGCTATTAATTAATAAATCTGTATATAGTATATCCTAAAGAACGTTAACCTTTATATTAGAAAGAAATAGATTAGCCCTTTTAAGGGAACTAGTCTTTTCCTGGTGGGTAAGTTTATAATCTTTTTTTAGTGGTTACCCTTACTTATTATATATGGAATATTCCTATCTATAGGGTGGGGCTATAGGGCGATAAAAATTTTTCTTATAGAATTATTAGTCCTACTATCGCTTTACTATCCTAATCTAGACTAGTATATAAAGATTTTTTACTAACCGAGTATTAGCTATATAAAATTTAGAATATAATAATAACGCGGAATATAACGCTAGCGCCCGCGAGGAAGACCAGGATAACGATCTTATCGCCTCTTAACTTACCCGTAATCCAGAAATCGCCGCCTTAATTACCGGCGAAATCACGGATAGCGGCTATACTAGAAGATAGTAAAATTTACGTGTTTCGGTATAGGCGCTATCTAACGGATCGACTATAGATAAGTTTATAGATTCGTGGAAATCGTGTATATACGTACTAACCGAGGACGAATTTAATAAGCACTAGGACTCGTTAAAGCGACGGTTTAGCCGCGAATAGATTAGTAAGTCTTTTCCGCCGCCCTACTCTCTATTACCCTGCTATTCGTTATCTTTACTAACCGCCGTATTAGCTCTCGTGGATTATCTTAAATAGACCTATTTACCGTATCGTGATTAGTTCTATAACTACGTAATTAAGTATTTCCGTAACTACGGTATTAAGGCTACGAGTCGTATAGAGTCCGCCCACGTAAAGCTAAAGACCTATCTTCGCGGCCGCCTAGCTAACCTCGATAAGCTCTTTTCCTAGGTGTATCTAATAATAATAAAGAAGACTAAGCGGCTAAAGATTAGTTTAGCGGAAGCGGGTAGGAAATACGCCGTAATCTATATAAATCGACCTATTATTTCTAATCTTATTTTCGAAGTCACGTTTAAGGCCCTGGAGCTTATATAGCAGCAGTATCTAGTTATAGACTAGGTATTCAGAACTCGCCAGCCTCTTCCTGACTATATAGGGATGTTTTAGGCGTAATTCGAGCTACCGTGCCGTTACACGATATTATATTATTTAGAGGCTATAACCGTCCTGGAACGTACTTAAGTTAACCCTTACTGGTGGGTTAATTAGACCCTAGTATATTTATCCGCACCTCTCGCGCTATCCTATTTCTAACCGTTTACCACCTATTTCAGCCCGAAATACGATAGATACGCGAAAGAACCCGAATCTTAGATCCTCTTCCTATCCGATTAAATGGGAATCGATTAAGGGAGCTGCCTACTACTCGTAGCGAGCCTTAACGGCCACGCCCTCCCGGCACTTAAGTGCCTAGGACTTAGGCGGCGGCTAGGGCTTAGGCGGCTAGGGCTTAAGGCCCTAGGGCTCGAAGTGGGCGCTTATTATCATAGTATAAGAGGGATTAACTAAGGCCGCGGCGTAGGAGAATTAATCCGGTATAGGCCGCTGCTATAGCAGCTATAGAGACTACTCGCGCGTTATTTACTAAGCTTAGGGCCGAGATAGTTTCGGCACTTACTAGTAGGTATCGTTATATACCTTACGGGCAGGCGCCTAGCTAAATATAGTGGCTAGAGTCTTAGTAGGTATATTAGTCTACTTAATAGGAGGTATTCTAGGTATATATAGATGTGCCGCCGTTAAATTAATAGGCGGCTAGAAGTGAGTTTTAGGTTATGCCGTAGGCGCAGGTAACGCAGGCGCAGGTAACGTAGCGTAATTAGTGGCCTTAGTCGAATAGTTATTTTATAATAAATAGCGATTAAGTTTAGGATAGGTTTAAATAAGATAGTCGATTCAGAAATAAGCTATTTTACTAGCAAATTTAACTTAATTTAGGAATCTTAAGTCTTACTTAGACTCACTTAAAACTTAACACTATAAAAATTCTATCGTGATATATACCGGTACGGGATATCTATAGCTAAGATCGTGGTGTATACACACTACTACGCGGGCTCGTGTAGCCTTCCTAATTAGGTTTGGGACGCTTGCAAATAGTAGACAGGCCGCTTGCAAATAGTGGTACTCGAATATAAGATAGTTAAGCGTGTATATTAAAATCTTCTTATACTCACTATTCCTAGACCCGTAAAAGGCGGTTACCCTAAAAGGTACCTTTACTATACGCATATCCCTTTTTATTGGTTTTTGCCCGTAAAAACAGTAGTCTATAGTATAGAAGTAACCTACTGCCCTAATAAATAGTCTTTAATTATCTTTATTTATCGGACAGGTACTTCTATTTATATAGGAACACCCGCCTAATTGGATATCACTCCCCGATAACGACCTGAACATGCGCAACGCTTGCTACCATACTGTCCTATTCGTACTAATCCTGTTCGTGATAATCCTGTGCGTGATAATCCTATTCGTGATAATCCTATTCGTGATAATCCTATTCGTGATAATCCTATTTATAACTAATGCTATTAGTAATAGAGGTACTAATACTATACGTAACTATTATTAGAATTATACTTTAAATTTATAAGATCCTACTTTATATTATATTATTAAAGTAAGTAAAGAGTATTAAGGAAATATAATAAGGTAATATATTAATATTAAGAATAATCTATAAACTTTATACTTTTAATAAAAAGAACTAATATAATAATTTATATAGTAAAGTATATAAAGGTAATTTTAAGAATATATATAAGTATCTATATTATAAAGAGTATAGGTAGATTAGTAATAAAGAAATTAATATATATTAGTTATATAATACTTTAGAATTAGCTAATATAAGCTTTATTATATAGTATAGTATATAGTAAAAGGGAATATATTAAGATAGGAAATTAGCTATAAATACTATAAGACGTATTTATTACTTTATTCTCTTATGAATATCTTATAAATAACTATATAGCTCTAAGAAAGTATTTAAACTTATAGTAAGATAGAAATATAAAAGAATTATGATACTCATAGTAATTATCTATAGTATAAATTATATATTTATATAGCATTAATAGTTAAAAATATCTAATAAATTATAAATAATAGATAGTTATATAAAGCTAAGATAGTAATAAGAAATATGTTCTATAAATAAGTAATGGAATTTACAACTAAGAGCGATAATATAGTATATAAATACAGGGAATATAAATAAAGTATATATATAGCTACTATATAAAAGGAGCATAAATAGGAGGAGTGTAGATAGTATATAACGAGTTATATAACGAGTAATAGTATAAATAGCCGGGCTAGAGTCTATACCTTAATCGAAATCTAAAATAGCTACTTTATAATAGTAAAGAGTATTAAAACCCCCTTAAAACGATTAGAATTATTAAAATTTACTTACGTATATAATAAAAACTGATATTTAAAGGTGTATTATTCATTAAGAATATAAGTATATAGAATTAGAAATAAAAGTAGGATTAGTAATAGAAATAGATATGTCTTAGTTTTATAATAGCGTAGATATAGGTTTTATAAGTCTTAGCATTAGTATTATTAAAAATCTATATATTAAAATAGAGAAAGTTACTTATAGTATTAAAGTATATATAAATATATTATAATAAAGCAATAAAAACCTAATAAAGTAATCATTAGAGGTTTATACAAGTAAATAATAGAATCGAATCAGTATAGATCTATTAGTATTTAATTCAATGAATATTAATATCGTATAGTAAGTAGACGGGGAGTGTATATATAATTTAGAATAGTTATTCTATAATAGTAATTTAGTAGTATTAAGACTATATTATAACTATTTAATTCTGCCTATACTTATATACTTATAATGATAGTATTATCTTTTAAGGTATTAAAATAGATTAATGAATTTGAACTAATATTAAAGATAAAGAAAATTAATTAATTAATAACGTCGTATAATATAAAATAATAAGACGAAATATATATATATATATATATATATATAAATATATAGTAAAGAGCTTTATAGGTAAAAATTAAGTTTATTAGTATACGACCTTTATTATAATAAGTTAATAATATATGTAATATATTAGTACTATACCCAGAAAATAAATATATCTATATAAGGTATAGTACGATATACGAAACCTCCTGTAAGTCAAAGACCTCCTAAGTCCCCTAGGGACCTCCCGAGTCCCCTAGGGACTTCCCGAGTCCTCCCGAGTCCCCTAAGGACTTCCTGAGTCCTCTAGGGTCCTCCTAAGTCCCCCAGGGACTTCCTGAGTCCTCTAGGGTCCTCCCGAGTCCCCTAGGGACTTCCTAAGCCCTCCAAGGTCCTCCCGAGTCCCACAGGGACTTCCTGAGTCCTCTAGGGTCCTCCCGAGTCCCACAGGGACTTCCTGAGTCCTCTAGGGTCCTCCCGAGTCCCCCAGGACCCTTAGGTAGGCCCACGGACCTCCAGGTAGGCCCATAGACCTTTAGATGGACCCATAGACCTTTAGGTGGACCCACAGACCTTTAGGACCTTCGGAGTAACCCAGGGACCTTTAGGACCTTCGGAGAAACCCACGGACCCTCACCTATACTTCGAGGGTCTGGATACTAAATTAGTAGCTTAGATAAGCCGTAGGAAAGGGTTATATATACTAGGCTACCCGCCTCCCTCTTCCTTTCCTTTTTCTCCCTCTCTCTATATCTTACTTCTATAGTCTTTATAGTCTTCTATAATTCAAACTGCCTCTTTTCCTCTAGATCTTCCTCTTCCATTCTATCTCTTTGTGACCGTTATAAAGGTTATAAGCCCGGAAAAGGAAAGGAATTTCTAGATCCCCTCTTCCTTTTACCCTTAAAGTCCTTTTTAGGCAATTTCTACCCTAAAATCCACCTCTAAAGCCCTTTTTAGGCCACCTCTAAAGCCCTCTTTAGGCCAAACCCCTTTTCCCCTTTTCCTTTTTTTCCGAAAAAAACGGAAAAATATTATAATAGGACCCCGTTCCGAACAGTTAAGTCTTAGCATCTATACCCCCTACACACTAGCTATACCGCCCCACCACACCCCTATAAAGGCTATAATATTACGTGGCTTATAAACCCTAGTCTCTAAAAAAAGCCAATCTCTCCTTTATAATATATAAGAAACGGCTCCACTTTTTTAATATCCATAAACTATACTACTACGTGGCCTAACCTTTCCCCGCTTTAGATCCACTTTTCACCCCTATATCTAACCCCTCGGGTAATTAGAACCAGAAATCGGGTAATTCCACTTCTCCCCTTCTAATACTAGTAAAAAGACCACCGTTTTAAAGCTACGAAAATAACCAGTAAGGATTTTATCCCCACGGTTAAGAAACTATAAGGCAGTGCCGATTTTCCTTTTTGGAGGATATCTATACACGCTTATTTTGCCTATAAAAGGAAATTCCTAAATAAAATAACTAAACCTTTATAGAATCCCTCTTAGAAGCAGAAGGAAGACTCTCTAAAAGCTGCTAGTGAAATACTCTCCACCCTTTCTAAAGGACCTCTCGCCCAGGTTTAAGGTCTAGATACGGCCTATAAAGTCTAGGAAAAGCTAAAAGGCCTATACGAAAGGAAAGGCTTCTAAGCTGATTTTAATACCCTAGGAACCTTTTTAAATAATTCCCCCTTAGACTATAAAACCCTTAAATCCTTTCTACATAAGGTTTAAGAAAATCTGCTAGCTCTAGAAGGAAGGGAGATTTCCTTTCCTAATAAGGTGATTTACGCGTGGATTCTTAGCGCCCTTAATAAGAGATACGACTCTATTACTAACCAGATCACTTAGTCCCTCTATTATAATATCTAGAGCTATATGCTGGATAAAATCGTTATTAAATTAACAGACGCCTCCCGGAAAATAGAGCGTTCCCTAGTAAATAACACTCTCCTCGTTAAAGGGTCTAAAAAACCCTAGAAAAAGACTAAGGGGCTGTTCTATATGAACTATAAGAAACCCGGCCACGTCTCCTCTAACTCCTATTTCCTCTACCCAGATAAGGCTCCTAAGGGCTAGGTTATAAAGGAAAATACCGGAAAAAAGCAGAATCGGGTCTTTAAGAGCACTAAGTCCTCCTCCTCCTCCTCTAGGGGCAGATCTAGGTCCCTAAATCCCTAGTATAAGAAAAGGGAGGACGCTATTATGGCTCTTTTAAAGAATTAACTGCTTTAGACGCTTATAAATAATAAGGATTCTATAAATATAATCCTTAAAAAGTAACTAGAGAAACCCGAAGAAGAAAAAGAAGAAGATGAATCGATTATGTTCGAAGACGGCCTCCCGAACCCGGAAGCCGAGGATATAATAGACGTTAAAGAAGTAAATATAATAACCTAAAATCCCTAGAATACTCTAAATACTAACCTAAATATAGGTGGAATAGTTAAAAGGATTTTCAGGATTTAGGCAGAGAATAGGTTCAGTTTAGACTTGAATTTTTATATAGATAGCGGAGCTACCTCCTATATAATAACAAATAAATCTCTTTTCTCTATATATAAAACCACCACTAGGCTTACTAGTTAGGGAAAAGCAAATATAATAAAGAGAATAGGCGTAGGAAACTGTATTATAAAGTTTAAAGATACTAGAAAACACTATTTCTAAAAGAGTGCCTTTATATTCCTTAACTAGGAACTAATATAATAAGTCTCCTAAACCTTAATAGCAAAGTCAGAGGTTTACCTGGTAATAAATAGCTTATTCTTTTTAAAAATAAATCTGTTAAAGAGTCCCTTTATATATATATAAGAGCCAGACTGGTTAAATGACTCTACTAGGCTATAGTTAGGCTAGTTATCTTAAAAAGCGGAAATAAAGAAATAAATATAATAAAGGAAATCTTATAAAGAACCCAGAAAAATCTAGACCTCCAGAAATAAAGAGACTAACATAATAAGAAAAGGACCGTAAAAATAAAAGAGACTATATAACTATAGCATAACAGAATAGGTTATATTAATCCTATAGCCCTAAAAACCTATATAATAATACCTCTCTCTTTAAGGACTTTAAAGTCTTAGAATAAGAAATCATAGATATAAATAGCTATAATACCTGCCGCCGTAGTAAGGCTATTATACTAGCTAATAAAGACTTAGTTAATAAATATAAAGACTTCTCCTACCTAGAAAAGGTATATATAGATCTCTAAGGCCTAATAGAACTAATAATATATAATAAGAAGCGCTGGATTCTACTAATTATATACCGTTCTACCCGGTTCCTCTAGGCAAAATTACTGCCTAATAAATCAGAAGCAACCGTCGTTCTAGCTATAAAAGAGTAGAAAATACTAATAGAAAATAATAACTACGATATAAAAATAAAAGAAATAGATACGGACGGTGGAAAGGAGTTTATAAACGCCTCCTTTAAGCGCCTCTTCTAAGGCGTAAAATATAATATAAAACCACTATATACCTATAAAACTTAGGGCTCGATCGAATAAGCTATTAGAACTATAATAGAAAAGGTTTACAGTCTGCTTTTCCACTTAGGACTACCTCGATACCTATAGGGGGATACTGTATATTTAGCAGTATATATATATAATAGGACCCCGAATTCAGCTATAGGTTTTAAGACCCCTTTCGAGATAGTTGAAAAGAAGAAACCGAATATAAATAATATTCGGGTCTAGGGCTTTATAGCCTACTATAAAAATAACGACCCGAACTAGAAGAAACTAGATAGCAGAGCTATTCTTGGTGCCCTTATCGGTTTTAACGATTATAACTATAAGATTTATAACCTAGTCTTAAGAAGGATCGGTTACTTTAGAGATGTATATATACTTAAAAATAAGTTTATATACTCTTCCTCTGTAGACCTAAATACTAGTAATATCTCTTTCTAAGAAGAATAGGTTTCTAACCTAGAGCCTTATTAGCTTCTAGAAAAAACTATATAATAACAGGTCTTAAAACGACCTTTTAAGTCTATCTAAACTAAAGAAGAAAATAACCTATAGAATAGACTAAAGAGTCTACGAGCAGTAATAGGCTACGATAGCCCAGATATAAATACTCGTAATAGACCTAAACACACTGGCCACTCTAGTATATAAGTCGAAATACCTTTAAGACCAAAGTCAGCTTTTAAAGACTATATATGAGTTAATAATGAAAATAATAAGCGCTTATTATACTTAATAGAAGATACCACTCTCGGAAACTTATAGTTTTAAATAGAGCCTTATTACCTCTTAACTATAAACTCTTTATCAGAACCAGCTACCTATAAAAAGGCTATACAGAGCTTAGATAAATTATAATAGATAGCCGCTATGGTAGTAGAAATAACAGAACTAGAAAAAAGAAAGACCTGGGATTTAATAACTATAAAAGATACGCCCCTTAATAAAATAAAGGAAAAATATAACGTCCTAGGCGGACGATAGGTCTATAAAATAAAACTAAATAATAAAGGAGAACTAATAAAATACAAAGTAAGATAGGTTATATAAGGCTTTAATTAAGTACTCGGAATCGATTACTTAGAAACCTTTTCTATAACCTGCAGACCCGAAGTATATAGACTTGCCTTCCTATTAGGCGTTTCCTTGGGCTAGAAATTCAGGCAGTTCGACGTAATAAACGCCTTCGTATATGCTGATATAGATACTCTAATATACACCGTTTAACTAACGGGTTTTAAAAAATAAGAAGGGAATAGTATAACTATTTATAAGCTAAATAAAGCTCCATACGGCCTGAAACAGAGCCCTAGACTCTGGTATAACTTCGTAGTTAAAATCCTAACTAAACTGGGCTATATAGTCTCCGAGTTTAATAAAGGACTCTTTATATATTATAATAAAGGAGACCGAGCTATATTCCTCTGCCACGTGGATGATATCGTGGTTATAAGTCCTTCTGATACTATAATAGATCACTTTTATAAAGAGATGTCTACAGATATTTTACTAAAAACCTTAGGTAAAGTATATACCTTTCTAGGTAATAAAATAAATATAAATATAACTAAAAAGACACTCTCTATAAGGCAACTACTATATACGAATAAAATACTAGAAAGGTATAATAAACGAGCTCTTAAAAAGGTAGATACTCTATGTATTTATAAATAGGTCCTAATACTAAACCCTAAATAAGCGTTAAAAGAAGATATAAAGAAATATTAATAAGAAGTAGGAGCTTTACTATATCTAGCTGTTTACTCTAGGCCTGATATAACCTATACTATTAATAAGTATGCCAGATATATATATAACCCCTTAAAGGAACACTTTATAGCACTAAATAGAGTTTAGGCCTATATAAACGTATATCCTAATATAGGTCTTCTATATAACTATAAAAGAGGTAACCTATATATATACGGTTATTTAGATACGAGCTTTTTAGATATTCTTAAGGATAGAACGTCTACCTTAGGATATATATACTACGTAAGAATAAATAATCCTATTAGCTAGACCTCATCGAAGCAGAAAGTCGTTGCTTTATTAATAACAGAAGCCGAATATATAGCTCTGACCGAGGCTATAAAAGAAGGAACCTATATATATAATGTATATACTAAACTAATAGATAACCTTAATATAAAATTCAGTAATAAGAAACTAAGGATTCCTACTATTCTTATAGACAGCGAGAGTGCTAAAAAGGTCACTAAAAACCCGGAATTTCATAAAAGAGTAAAGCATATCGATAAACAGTTTCACTTCTATAGATAATAACTGTAGGAAAATAATATAAAGGTAATGTATATAAACACTAAATATAATATATCCGATATAATAACTAAAGGGTTACTAAAAGAGACTTATAATACACTCTGCGGCTATATAAACCTAGGTTATAAAGATAATACACTACCCGAATATAACCTACCAGCTTATAAAGAAATAAAAGAACTTAAATACTAGGTTTTTTACCTGTAGACAGGTTTTCCTAGGATAAAACTAAGAAGGGTTTCTTTAATTTTTTCCCTATACTATAATAAAGACAGAGGTTTTCTTTGTTTTTCCTCGCCTTAAAAATATATAGACTATATAAATAACTAGCTAAGCTATACCTATTATGTAGGAGTTAGCTTACGGGGGGTTGTTAATACTATACCCAGACAATAAATATATCTATATACGGTATAGTATAATATACGAAACCTCCTATAAGTTAAAGAGTTCCTAAGTCCCCTAGGGACTTCCCGAGTCCTCCCGAGTCCCCTAAGGACTTCCTAAGTTCTCCAGGGTCCTCCTAAGTCCCCTAGGGACTTCCTGAGTCCTCCAGGGTCCTCCCGAGTCCCCCGGGACCCTAGGTGGACCCACGGACCCTTAGGTAGGCCCACGGACCTCCAGGTAGGCCCACGGACCTTCAGGTGGACCCATAGACCTTCAGGTGGTCCCACGGACCTTTAGGACCTTCGGAGTAACCCAGGGACCTTTAGGACCTTCGGAGAAACCCACGGACTCTCACCTATACTTTAAGGGTCTGGATACTAAATCAGGAGCTTAAATAAGCTATAGGAAAGGGTTATATATACCAGGCTGCCCGCCTCCCTCTTCCTTCCTTTTTCTCTCTCTCTCTGTATCTTACTTCTGCAGTCTTCACAGTCTTCCATAATTCAAACTGCCTCTTTTCCTCTAGATCTTCCTCTTCCGTTCCATCTCTTCGTGACCGTTGTAAATAATATATTATAAATACTCTAATTACTTATTTAGGGACACTAATTATAATAATATAGTCGAATAATAATTTATTATATTAGGACCTTACTTATACCTGCTTATAAGAGTCGAACTATATATGATTTAAAGTAGCTATTCTATAATAGCAGTTAGTATTAAGACTTCTTTAGAGTTATTTAACTTACTATTATACTTATTTACTATTATAATAGTATTATTCTTTAAGTTATTAATAAGCAGTTAATTATTATTAGTCGATATTAAGAATAATAATAATTAATTAATATATTAAGTCTTATAACCTAAAATAATACAAAGAAGAAAATACTATTTAGCTTTATAATAAAAGGATAGGCGTGATTATTAGTATATAACCTTTATTTTCATAAGCTAAAAATACTCACCATATATTAAAGGTAATCTAATTAATTATAAGAATAACTAATTTTTAGCTATACGGTCGCTTTACAATCCATCGTATTAGGAGCCCACTTAAAATTAACGTATAGGGAGCCAGCTAAAAATCGCTGCCGCGCCCGAAGGGCGAGATCTTCTCCCCTCCCCCTACGGGGGAGGGGAGAAATCTCGTAAGCATAGTACTTAAGCAGCTCGGCGGCTTTGTCATGGCCCCATAAAAATGTCACGTGTAAGGTCTCTCAATTGAAACGTGAGGTCCCCCCAGTGAGTCCCTATATATATATCGCCCTGTTATTACTAGCCTTATTTTCGAAATTATATCTAAGACACTGGATCTTATTTGGTGATAGCATCTAGTTATATAAGAGGCGTTTATTAAATACTAGCGCCTGCCTATATAGAGCGCTTTTAGGCGCAGTACGGACTGCCCTGCCACTACACGACATTACGCTATTTAGAGGTAATAACCACTCTAGAATAACGGCACGTTAACCGTTGCTAATGAGTTAATAAGAGCCTTATATATTCTCTTCTACTCTATTACTAATCTTTTCTGACCGTTTTTAGACCTATTCTAGCTCGAACTTCGATAAATATACGAGTATACTCGAATTCTCGATCCTTTACCAGTCCAATTAACGCGGAACTAACCATAAGAGTTACCTGTTATTATAGGTAAGCTCCGGGCGCCGCCTCCTCTAATAGTATATAGTAGCTGTATATTATCGTAGTACAAGCGCGATTAGCTATAGCCGTAATGGCGTAGGAGGGGTAATTAGGCCTAGGCCATAGCTATAGTAGTATAAAGACTACCCGGGCGTTACGCTAAGAATTCAGAGTTAATATAATCGCGGCTCTTAGTGGTAGGTAGCAGTAGGTATCTCTTAGGGAAAATCCTAGCTAAACATAGTAGGCGGGCTCTTAACAGGTACCTCTACCGACTCAGGAGCAGGTATCGTATATATAGGTACCGCCTTTATTAGGAGGCGCCTAGGAACGAGTTTTAGATCTACTAATAATAATAGCCGTCATAGGAGCCGGGAGCAGGGAATTAGTGGCCGCGATATAATATCTTTTTTATTACAGCTAGCGGCGTGAATAGTAACGCCTTCTTTTAATATAGATGTTTTAGAAATAAGTTATTTTACTAGCTAATTCCACTCTTTTTTTAAATCTTTATATCTTATTCTCAAAATTTATATTATCTCTTACCTATCTTAAAGTACTAGTACGAAATATTTAGAGCTAAGATTATAGTTATATACGCGGTTGCTTTACCTTGCTAATTAGTATTAAGTGGATAATAAATAGTAAACAGGGGGCGCATAAATACTGGTACTCGTCTATAATAGCAGGGCTTACTATAAGTCTTATCTTAGTTAAAATCCTACTAAGTTAGAAGTAACCTTTTAAGCTACTAAGCTTTGTTATATAAAAGCTATTAAGTTAGTAGAATATCTACTAAAATCCAACTTATACTAGTATAGTACTTCGATAATAGGAGTATAATAGGCCTATAACAGAGGTAGACATAGAAATAGAATTATAGTAATAATATTATGTAAATAAGACAGTCTTTATATATCGTTGAGTTATTAGTCTATATTTTTATACTAAGTTAGTATTATTTTACTAAATAAAATTATCGAAAGCAGCCTAAATATAGGGCCTGACTGGGGAGCCTAGACGGATTGATATCCGGGCTGTAAAGTGAGGCTGACAGTGGTTTCATGGCTATAACGCCGAAAGCTCTAAGTACCACTACCAATTTATATGTATAGTTTAACTCATAACGTAAGTCTTCTTATATAAACACATGATATAGAGGGTCACTTTCCACACTACCTTCTACCTACTATATATACCTATATTAGGTAGGTACGTATTCGTGTATACACCATAATATATCCCGGGGCTATAGAGCTCTAAAAAGTGCCTATAGACTTCCGTGGGAGTTGTAAGTTATACGGTTTACGTACTTGACTTATATATACTAAGTAGGTATAGTACTTATGACTTTCGGTGTCGTTTTCATGGATCCACTTAACGCCTTATTTCGCCTTATTTTGTAGCCCGGATATTAATCCGTCTAGGCTCCCTATCAGACCCTCAATATATTATTACTATAAATAGCTCTATATATATAGCTTTAATAAGTCTTTACGCAGATACGACTCTTAATTATTATATAAACAACTTATATAAAATCAGTAGCAGATCTATTAATTCAATTAACCATAGAATGATCTGTTCTGCTAGAAAACCTGCTCTTGATCTTACAGATAACTTCTATCCAATTTCGGGCCGGAACAACCTGTTCCGTTCCTCATTAGTCCATCCTGTGCAATATATACGATTCGAGGCCTATGCAAACTTCAAAGTGGATCCTGTTACGAACAGCGTATAACTTAATTGCGTAAAAATAAGCGATCGATCTGTTGATTTAATTCACTCTGTGGAAATCTCTGATCGTAGTGCTAAATTCCTGCCCTTATTCCTGCAGCAGATCCACTCCCACCTTTAGGCCCGGTATAACCGGTTCCGGACCTGCTTTAGGCTAGCCTATACGGCACACCCCCCTAACTAAATAACTATACGATAGTTACTTAGTTAAAGTTATTCATAGGCTTCTTCTATCGATATATCCCCTTTTATAACATCCACGTAGCTTCTATCAAATTTCTCTTCTAGCTCTTCTAAATACTCCGGTAAGATCTCCTCTAGCTTATTTATATAGAGACGTCCCTGTATATCTATTACTCCTACCTATTCCCTAAAGCTCATAAACTTTTCCCTAGACAGGGCCTTCGTTAATCTATTAACGATTATATCGGCGCTTATAACGTAGCTAACTTTAATCCTTCTACACTGCTACGCCTCTTATAACTAACAGTTTTATATATCTATATACCGTAATCGCGTATTTAATTAAGTAATCTCCGCCGTTAGCAGGCGTATCGTTTAGCTGTTATCGTATCATATCTTTAATCGTGGATCATCGAATATTATACCCATCGCCTCTAATAGCCTCTTCGTGAATATCGCTTCCTTCGTACCTTATACTAATAAGAGCAGTTCCGCCTCTATTATTAACGGTATAACCGTTACTTACTTATTAGCTCGCTAGGCTACTATGCCTCTAAATAGGCGTATATAAATACCTGGCTACTCTTTCGATTAATTGAATTATCCGTAAAGGACGCATTGGTGAATACCTCGATAGAGTCGCTACTACCTAATTCTAAAGCGTAGGTTTATATAGCTAGTAGATATCGGATTAAATAATTAGCTGCGTTATAATACTAACGGCTCGGATTTACGTTAAATCTATAGAGTCGTGATACTATAAAAGGCGATATCGGGGCGTGTGATTACTATAGCGTATAGAAGAAATCCTATTTTTCGTTAATAGCTTTTAACGGTAATGGACTTCCCTGCGTATAGCAGTAGCTCTGCCGGCTTTATAAGGCTTATAGGCTTATAGTTAGATACCGTTAATAATAGATATCCTACCATTATAACATAATCGCGTTATAATAGCTATATCTTCCTCGAGGGACGGTCCCGAATAACCTTAATCCTAAGGAACTACTATAGTGGCTGCCCGCCTTATAGGGCGTAGTGTTTTCGTAGGCTCGCGACAGCCTACTCTATCTCTTCCTTAAAGTCTTCCTTAAAGCCGATCACGATATTATTTATATAAAAGAACAGGATTAGCCTATAGCGTATAAAGCAGCAGGGCTCTTACGACACTATCTTAAACCCGTCCCTTTTTAATACTTCTATAATATGCTTTTACTATAGCAATAAAGACTCCCGTAGCCCGTATAACGCCTTCTTTAGTAATCATAATTAACCCGGCACCACGGTCCTGGGCGGGAACCGTATATATATATCGTGGGGCAGTAGGGCGTGTATAAACACGTTAATAACGTCGTACTATATTAAGGATAGATTAAAGCGGGCGGCGGTCGCTATTAACGATCTAAAGGAGCGACCGGCAAGCGTGGCTATATATATATCTTCTAACGAGTCCTCATACTATTAATTTCCGCGGACTATTAATCTAGCCTTACACTTTTATAGAAAGCCGTGCTTATTAAACTTATAAGTTATCACCTATATACAGCTAAGCACTTAATGTCCCTTCGCTTTATCCTTCTGTACTATAATCCAAGAGCCTATGTCTTTATAAGTTTTTACGTGATCCCGATAGGCTTATCGGAACAGGATTTCGTATAGGTGGTTTTTAAGGTCTCGTTGATTTCTCGGAGGGGCCAGCAGTTATTTACGGTGTATCTTACGGTGGCGTCTCTTAAGTGCCTTTTTAATTTTTAACTTCGTTAGCGGCTTACTATTTAAATTACGGACTAATAGCGTACATCTTCCTGCTTTAAAAGCAGAGATCTAGACTCGGTTACTGCTATAGCTTCGGAATTTAGCTCCCCCCCTAGTCTATAGGTATATAGCCCGTAAAAGCAGCCGCCGTGAGCCCTGCCTAAGGAGGGGTTCCTAGTAGAGTTAAAAGGTGACTATCCAGTGTAGAGGGGCAGACCCGTGTTCCGGGTCTGGACGTTATGGATATCACGTGACCACGTACGCGGTCCCAGGGATCTGGTCTTGTATACGGCTATTCTTCGGAATAGACCCATTATATCCAGCTAGCTTTTCGTCTGATCTTTTACGATCGTCACCTATCACCTATTATAATCATAATTTGTATTATCCTTCCTTTTCCGGATATCTAGACGATTCAGAAGAGCCGACCGTGGGCCCGCCTGCCTATCTATAGCTATTCGTTCCCCTGATCAGACCACTGCCGACCCTTCTAGAGGCCCGGCCACCGTCTCCTCGGGACCCTTAGCTTTAGATACGGACCCGTGAAAAGCCTAACCCTTCCCTTCGGCTAGCCTATTAGTTAGTTGTTTGTTTTGGCCCTAGCGGAGCCGTTCTATATAGTGACGGCGTCGCCTTTCTTTAATTAGTGCTCGGAGGCTAATATAATCGGCGTAGGGGACTATATCCCTTCCTGCATACAAGGGTAGTTCCGGCCTGCCTAAACGAATGGCCTATTAACGATTATCGGTCTTAATTATAATACGGTCACGGTTTTCCCTTAAGTCTTCGGTTCTTTAAGTCTTTGGTCTTAAGTCTTAAGTCTTGGTTACGACATAGCTTCGGTTATAGTATAGGTTTGGATATAGCTTCGGATACGGTATAGTTTTGGATACGGTATAGCTTCGATTACGATACGGTTTTGATTTGTTCTCTAATAGCGGCCGAAGGGCTTAGGTTAAGGCCCGGAAGAATAGCGCGTTACGTGGGCTCTAGAAAAGAAGAAAGAGAAGGTTACGATACGAGTTCTGATTCCGGATATAATATAGTATTCATAATAAAAACCATAAAAATAGTTTCCTAGGGCCCGAGTCTCCGGAAAAGCGACCCCGATAATGCTTTAGAAGAGCAGAGACTGCCTGCTTATTAGTAATAATTAACTAATACTATCCCGACGCAGAGACTGCCTATATACTAATAGTCCTAAAGATCCGGTTCGATAATCCCGAGTACCATAGATCCGGAAGAGCAGAGGCTACCTGCTTATTAGTAACAGCCATAATCCATCCCGACACAGAGACTGCCTATATATTAATAGTCGAATATAAAGAGGAAGGCATTACGATAATAGCATCGTGGAAAGAGGAGGATATATACCGGTGGTCGCGCATAGGATATATTCCTGTTTTGCCTGATCGGCTTAACCTCCTGCTTTAAGGTTATCGCGAGAATTATACTTCGTGGCTACGAAGGAGCCTTAGAAGAGCTATACGCTCTAAGGTGCAGTCACGATATCTCTTTACCGTTTACTTCCTATTCGTCTAATCAAACTAACGGTAACGTCGCTAGGCATAGGCAGCCCCCCGTTCCGGGTAGCCGAAGCAGTAATCGGAAAAGCCTCCGCTACCGCTATAGCAGAAGTACGACTCCACGCAAGAGTTCCGATTAGCCGAAGAGTCCCGCCCTATAGTAAAAGAGTTAGGAAAAGAGTCCCGCTATTCGGCACGTTTTTATTCGCCTAATTAGGTACTATTCCTATAATTAGGAAGGCTATTATCGGTCTATATGCCCGGAAAGGAAAAGCCCTGTTAGCCGTGTGATCCGGAAGAGCTCCCGTGATAGCTCCGCGCTTTAAAAGAACTAGCGTGTTAGTTCCGTTAATCCTGTTATTCTGGCGTTAAGCTCCTATACTAGCTTTATTACGCCCGAGATAAAGAGCTCCCGTGCTAGCTCCCCTGCCTTTACTGATTCCGCGGCACCGGTCCCGAAGAGTCCCCCTGTTATAGACTCCGTGGCAAAGGAGCCTGCCGCCCCTCCTGCCGTTCCTCTAATCCAGAGTCCTCCCGTGGACTCTATAAGGGAGAAGAAGACGCCTACCGTTCCTATAGTAGAAAAGAGTCCTCCCGTAGACTCCACCGTTCCTACTATTCCGGTTATTCCGCTATAAAGCTCTTATATTAGCTCTACCGCGCCTACCATAAAGAAGACGCCCACTACGCCCACCGTTCCTTTAACCCAGAGTCCTCCTGTGGGCTCTACCGTTCCTACTATTCCTGTCGGTCTGCCTTCCCGCCTACCTCTAGGCTTAAAAGAGGAAATACAGGTATACATTAATAAGTATACGGAAAAGGCCGAAGAAGAGGAGCGGCGGTATACTATAAGCCTGCCTCTTACCGTGGAAGCCGGTCCTGATCCGTTTATTAACCTGCTTACCCGCCTACCTAAGCAGACGGGTTTCCTTTTACCTGATAGCTTTAAAAATCCTTATTTATAGTGCTATATAGGCTATTATAGTCGAAGCCGGCTATATATTAAAGAGATATTCGGTACCTCCCTTAAAGAGGAGGTGAAGAAGGTGTAGATTTAAGCTTTATAGCAGGTAATAAAGGTGATAGAATCAAAAGTATAGCGTAAACAGAGCCTTTATAATTAGGCGTTAATATAATCGTTTTCGGGAGAAAAAGACGTTTATAATATTACACGAGCTTTTTCTAGTTTCTAATAGGGGCCGCGTTAATAGACTTACCTCTAGGGCCGAGGGACTTTTCCTTACTATCTTCCTCCCTCCTCCTACCTCTTTTTCCCTTTTCTTTTTCCCGCCTCCTCTCCCTTTTTCCTTTTCCTTTTTCCCGCCTTTACCTTTACCTAATTAGGGTAATAGAATCGTTTTCGGAAGTAGAAGTCGTTCGTGGAGCCTATAAGGGCTTTCCTAGTTCTTAACGGGGGCTGCGACTTTATGGACTCGTATCTAGGGCCGCGTCTCTTTTAATTACACCCTAGGGCCGGATTTGTTTTTCCCAAAGCTGTTCCGTTAACCTGATCAGGACCTCTTGTTTTTATTTGTTTTTAGGTTATTTAGAAAGCTACCCTTAAGGGGGACCTCTTTATATAACTTTAGGGCCGATAGATATAAAGTCCTGCCCTCTCCCAATTTCACCTAGACCGCCTCTTTTTCTTTCCTATTACTCTTCTTTTCTTTTTAGAAAGCTATACGCCGTAGGAGCTTCTTCGTATAGCCTTAGGGCTAATAAATAACTAGGCCCGGGGCCTAGCCTATAAGTTTATAGGAACCGCCTGTATATTAGCTTTTCTTTTACCTCTTCCTTAGACTATATTATTTATAGTTCTCTTTTATTTTTTTGCTTATAACCACGTTAGCCTGATTGGAAGAAGACGAGTCGAACGGCGCTGATTTTAATTAATTTAGCCTGCTGGTTATTAAGTTATTATTAGTTAGTTTAATGGTACGCATTAGATATCTTCGCCGTTTATTCGAAGCAGACTATATACTATTAATCCCGCCTACCCTTTTTAATCCTGCCTGCCGTTTTCTGCCAGTAGAGTTACTACGAGCCTTTCCTCTTTTCCTTTTTTTTCCTGCTCTTTTTATTACTCTTTTTCTTCTCGGTCTCTTTATTTCTCTAATTAGCCCGAGCCTAATCCGCCTACCTATAGTTAGTCCGATTAATCCTGTTAATCTAATTAATCCAGTTAATCCCGATAATCCTGCTCTTCTTTTTCCTATTCCTTTAAGCCCGGCTATAATACCGCCGCCTCGAAGAGTCTGCCGCGACTCCTGTCTTCGAAGAACTGACCTGCCTCCTACGTGCCGTGCTACGCTATAAAAAGATCCGACCTGCGTGCTTTACACCTACGAACCCGAAGTGAACTGCCTGCCTTAATATAGGCAGTAGAAAGAGATGGATATACTCTGCGCCGTTACCTGGTTCTGCGTTTTACGTCGTTAATCTTTTACTAGGGCCGCCTTGCCTTATTCCTTATTACGGAACCGAAGAGGCCGCCGCCTGCCCTACGCGTGCGTTTATTATCACGGTCTTCTTAAAGAATACGCTGGGGCCGCCGCCTGTTTGCTACCGCCTACTACCTATTACCGCCGCCGCCGCGTTACTTATTCCTATAGTCACGACCAGGAACCGAGGAAGCCGCCGCCGCCGCCTGGCTTACGTATAAAGGACCTACGAGGTCACCTTAATCTATAAGGTTACCGTCCTTCGCGCCCGCGTCTTCGAGAGACGTTGTTAGGAATACACGCGCGAGGAATAAAGAACTGTTACTGGACTGCTTATGGATACCCTGATCAGGGTAATAGAGATATATCGGGGCTAGTTAAGCCGGCTATTTAGTTACTTATTTGTATTTGTGTTGAAATTATTAAGACCACGAGGCGTGGCTTAATAATTTAGGGCCGATTATAGAGGGGCAGACCCGTGTTCCGGGTCTGGACGTTATGGATATCACGTGACTATATACGCGGTCCTAGGGATCTGGTCTTATATATGGTTATTCTTCGGAATAGACCCACTATACCCAGCTAGCTTTTTGTCCGATCTTTTACGATCGTCACCTATCGCCTATTATACTTATAGTTTATATTATCCTTCCTTTTCCGGATATCTAGACGATCCAGAACAGCCGACTATGGGCCCGCTTGCCTATCTATAGCTATTCGTTCCCCTGATCAGACCACTGCCGACCCTTCTAGAGGCCCGGCGACCGTCTCCTCGGGACCCTTAGCTCTAGATATGGACCCGTGACGAGCCTGACCCTTCCCTTCGGCTAGCCTATTAGTTAGTTATTTGTTTTGGCCCTAGCGGAGCCGTTCTGCATAGTGACGGCTTCGCCTTTCTTTACTAGGCGTTAGTAATTAATCGCGGCCGTGGAAGAGTCTTTTTCTAGCTCCGGCCTCGTAGGCTTTATAAGCTCCTCCCACCGTTCCGGCCTCTTAGGCGCTATAAACGGTTCCACCCCCCGAGCCTTAAGGCCGGCAGGCGCAGCCCTTAGGGGAGGTTCGTTAACCTCGCTGCCCGACTAGAGAATAGGCTCGAAGTATACTATTATATATATATTTAGCGATAAAGCTGCCTTATCTTACGGCTCGCCTTATTTAATTATATATGTTTCTAGTAGGCGGATCTAATTAATGATTTCTACTAGCTCTTCTTCCGTTAATTAACGTAAATCGTCCTTTAGGGCTTCGAGCCTACTATTAAAATACTCTTATTTGTTAAAGATAACGTCACGTATACGGACGATCCCGTTCCTTCTAAGGTCAGGAACCTAAATACAGTAAATATTAGTAGAGTCGTATCCCACAAGGTAGCCGATATAGGCCCGCGGCGCTAGTCGATTTTAGAGCTTTCTAGACCTCGTTACAGCTACTCTGGTTATAGGAAAACCTTTATAGCCAAAGGCCTGAAGGTAACCCAGCTACGGCTTACGTTAATAAAGGACCTCGAATAGAGTCTTTTAGCCTAGGCGTTATTTTAGCGTTCTGTTTTACACGTAAACGGTAGTAGGAACGACTTTAACCTATAGGAAATCAGGTAATCGGGAGTGGATTCGTATAGCTCGTGCCTTTAGTATAATAACGGCTCTAGATCTTTCGGCACCACCGTTTTAAGCGGGGGTCTCTACTAAAGAGGACTCTAATTAGATACTAAAACCCTTAGCTAAGCCCCATATTTTAAGCGATTATATTAGTTCGTTATTATACTTAAAGATTCGTACCTACTAGTTAAATTAACTTTAAACCTATCGGATATATTAGATTATAACTATATAGATATCGGGGGCCCTCTTTAACGTTATAAGGTAATAAGCCACGAATCCGCTATATCGATCCGTGAAGAATATAATCCGTATATAGCCCTCGGCTATTAGTTAGAACTCCGTGAAGTCGCTCGCCCACCTCTTACCAGCGTAGCTTAGAGCTATACGAGTCCGCCGGCTAATCTAGCGGCTTATCTTTAATTAGGCGTAGGCGTTATACTCTACTACTCCTGGCCCCTTTAGTTTAACGCCCTATAAATACTCTTCTAGTTGCTTTATTATATTAGGGCCAGCGTGTCCTAAACAGAGATACTGTAGGTTACTATCGGCTCAGCTGGCTACTCTTTTGATCGGTTTTCGGATTAGTAAATTCGGGGCTAGAAGAGTAGTAGTAACGGGGGCGTTAGTGACTAGAAAAAGCTTTATAATGGTTTAATCGTAGTGAACACTTAGCTTATAAAGGATTAATCGATTATAGCGGCGTATATAATCGTTTAGTGGCTCCTAATCCTACTAGTAACCGTTCTAATGTATCTTCTTATTACAGACTAGGTTATAGATAAAATCTTTATAATAGGCTACGTCTTTTAACCGGAACTTTATTAGGCCGGCCGTTCCTTCTATTATAATAATAACGTCTTTATATCCTTAGATTAGCACCGTTATAATACCGGCGATTATAACGTTACTAGGGCGGGCCGGTCTATAATCTATAAATCTGCTTCTATTATAGAAAACGTAGGAGGTAGCACCTAAGTCTAATATAGCGGACGACTATAAAGGATATAGGGCGGCTAAGAGGGCGGCCGCCGGGGCTTCTAGCCGGCATAGCTCGTAACGGACGGTGTTTAACGCCTTACCTTACCCTTTATAGAATGTATTTATAAGCTTTTCTAGCTTCGTCGTCTCCTTGATTTTAAAGTAGACCTTATTATTATTATCGGTCACTTTACTACCGCCACCGACTTTATTATTACCATCGGTTACTTTATAGTCGGTGGCGGTAGCTCTTATAGCCGTATATAGTCACGCCTTCTCGAGGACTTCGTTATTATTATCGCTATTACCGCCGCCGCCACCGACTTTATTATTATTATCGGTTACTTTATAGTTAGTGACGGCGGTCCTTTTCTTTTTATTTCGGGACCTAATCTTCTCTATAGCGCCTTATAGGTCCCGGTCTATCTTAAGGCACTTCTCCACGAGCCTCCTAACCGAGTCGTTAGCTTAGAAGCCCTTTAGCGCTAACTCTAGGAATAGTATCTAGTAGCCCTATAGATTATAGCCGCGGCGGAAGCACGCGGGATACTTATCCTTATAAAAAAGGGATTATCGGCGCTTAGAGCTTATACGGTTAGTTAACTTACCTTTAGGGTAGGCACTATAGCCCCGCTAGGCTCCGGCCCGGTTAGCCCTCCCGGCCTATTATAGCCTGTTATTATTATCGCCTAGGTTTAGAGCCGGGAAGGCTATAGTTCTATGGCTTCGAGTAGGCGGTACGTTAAGCTATTCCGCCGCCTTTTTCCCTTCCGCGATAAGGATTATCGCCGATACTATTTTAAGGTCTAGCGTTACTTCCTTTATATCTACCTAATTACCTAGGGTAGGTCGTATAGCGTTAAAGAAATCGTTAATCTAAATCTCCCGGGGTTTATTATATATCCCGATATTATAATAGTTCTGAAGCCGGTCCTACTAATCGTCTAACTAGGCGGCCACCTTCCTTAGGTTATTAGGCGGCTTATTCTTATAAAGATTGTAGTTCTTTTAGGAGTCCTTTATACGGGTCGCGATATAGGGTATAGCGTTAGCTTATACTACTATATAGATCTTTTCCGGGGTTATGCCCTTTATTAGGGCCTTCTGTCTTTTCTCTACGATAGACTCTTCTACCCACTTAAGTATACCGTTAATACCCTTCTAATAGGTCTCGTAGTCTTTACGATCTTCTTTATATCGGCGGTAGTCTTCGGTATAGGCGGCCTTACCTGTAACCGTTAGCTCGGAGATATTAGTAGGTTACCCGTTAATATTAGCGATAGATATATAGGATTTAAATTCGGGACGGGTAGCTCGCTACGGCCTAGGGGCTAGATCGTTAGGGCGTAGGAAGTCCTAAACTCTATTACTACGGGCCCTGACTTTGTAGAGTCGTTATTATAGCTCCTAGTCTTCGTGGCTTATATAGATAGTCGTATTTAAGGTTATAGTTATAGCTATAGGCAGCTCGGCGTAAATAGCTTTAATAGATTATTAAGTAAATAAGACTCTTAATTATTACGAATAGCGCATAACTTAATTACGTAAAAATAAGCGATCGATCTATTAATTTAATTAACTCTATAGAAATCTCTGATTGTAGTGCTAAATTCCTGCCCTTATTCCTGCGGCAGATCCACTCCCACCTTCGGGCCCGGCATAACCCGTTCCGGACCTGCTTTAGGCCAGCCTATGCGACAGATCCCGCCTAATGCCTATACAAACTAGCCCGAGGCCCCTGGAAACTGATTTCCTCGTGGTATGGTGTCCATGAATTCAGCCAAAGAACCCCATCGCCTTATAGTAGTAGGTGCATTTCTAGCCACATGGGGCAAAATTGTGAATAGGTTCTCCCGTGTATGCCAAACGCCAATGTAACTAACATGTGTTTTACTTTTCCAGGGCGATACGGCGTCGTCTTCGATGCTGGCTCTTCGGGCACTCGTATGTACATTTACAAATGGGAAGACCCGGCAAAGGTCACCCAGCATGCTACACTTGAAGAACTACGCCGCTTGCCCGCCATCAAGCTCGAAAGCAGCGAGAAGATCCGTCCTGGCGTGTCATCTTTTGCATCAGTTCCGGAGACCATAGGGAGTGACCATCTTAGGTTCTTGGTGGAACTTGCCCTGGTCAAGGTCCCCCACGATAAAGTACCTGATACACCCGTCTATATAATGGCTACGGCAGGAATGCGATTGCTTCCTGCCGGGCGGCGGCAAGGCCTGCTCCTCGCCATGTGCTCATATCTGCGTGACAGCACTTCTTTTTCGCTCCCAGACTGTTCCACCAACGTACAAGTCATTTCCGGCGAGACTGAAGGTCTGTATGGCTGGCTTGCCGTCAACTATCTTCTCGGTTTGTTCGATTACCAGGACGACCTTGATAATCACAACGGGCACCATACATACGGTTTCCTTGACATGGGCGGTGCATCGGCACAGATTGCATTTGTTCCAAATGCAACCGAGGCGGAAAAGCATGCCGAAGACCTTAAACTTATTCGACTTCGGAATATTGATGGCACGATCTCGGAGTACAAGGTCTTCACGGCTTCGTGGCTTGGTTATGGCGCCAATCAGGCCCGCAAGAGGTATATCGACAAACTTCTAGATGCATACGATCGGCCTGTTGGCTTCGACGTCCTTGACCCTTGCATGCCTAGTGGTCTTCGCACGACGCTTAACAACGAGTCGTTGCCTCGCACTGTGCCAAATACCGAATTTACTCTCGTGGGAACTGGGAACTTTAGTGGGTGTCTTGCAAAAACGGAACCATTGCTGAGGAAAGATGCGCCGTGCATCGACGAACCTTGTCTTTTAAATGGGGAACATGTACCATTAATCGACTTCAGTATCAATCGCTTTGTCGGAGTATCCGAATATTGGCATACAACCCATGGAGTGTTCGGAGGAAAGCACGAGGCTTATAAGCCCGTTACCTATCAACAGAGGGTCCTGGATTTCTGCAGTCGAAGCTGGGACGAAGTCATAGCAGACCTAATGGACAGAAAGGTCAAGGGGAAGGTAGAGGACGCACAGGAGGCTTGTTTCAAAGCATCCTGGTTGATCAACATATTGTATGAGGGCATTGGATTCCCGAGGTTCGGGGTGGAGCATGACCTGAGTTTTGACTCAAACATTTCCGAAATCAACATCGAAACGGGGAAAGAGAGAAGCTTCGTGGCCCCCTTCCAACCATTGAACAGGATTGGTGGGGTGGAAGTAAGCTGGACATTAGGGAGAGTGATCCTTTACGCTTCTGGTCAGATCCCTCCACAGCGCCAGTATATTTCTTTCCCGGTGGGTTTCGGCAGCAATGTCCCTGGTGCTGCTGATTTTGAGCTGGCTGGGTCGGCGTACGACATTACTCTGAGCGTACACAAAGGGCATGGGGCTCTGGACAGCATTATGGACAAGGCCAGGGCGAATTCTGGATCCACGATCATCCCGCTAATCCTTCTCGGTGCTATCATAACGATCCTGTTCCACGAGCGTGCCCGCCGGCTCCATCGGATCAGGTGGCTAAATTCTATTATACGACTCAATCGGTTTGTTACGAGTCCCCTGAGATTCAGACTGGATTACTCTCTTACAAATAGGCTATTTGAACGCCGTACTTATGACTATGAACGGGTTATGGAGGAGGGGGATGTCGACCAGATGGATCTTGGGAACATAGACTCGGACGAGTGTAGTGCCTTGGATATGAGCGACTCTATGCAAGCTCGCAGGTTATCTCCGCTAACCGCACCCAGATCCACCCTGGATCCCCTTGCAGCAAGACTTGGGGACAATTTTTAGATCTCGGTGGTGTCGCGCTTCGCACCCAAAGCAGAGAGGTTCAGAGAGAAGTTGGTGCCTGAAATGGCGACTGTCGGACAAGGAGTCGAGCATGGAGCCCCGTCCGAATGAATACGTTACCATGGCCTCTCTAGAGGAGGATTGATGATACGTTGGTATGCCTGGGCACACTGTCAAGCATCTCACGGTTAAACAAACTGGCGGGGATTGCAAGGAAGTGGCAGGTTCTGAAGGATATTCACTTTGACCCATAAACTTGTGCATGGCAAGACTGGTCTCACTCGGAAGAGTGTGCCAGCAGAGGCGCGGACGTATCATCCAGAGTTTTACGGGTGTGTAATAACCGGTCGCCTCACACTAATCAATGATTCAACAGGGTTTCTAGAGTTGAAACTGGATTTCAAACGTTGGGGAATATTAGATTTTCAGCAATGTGAGTTTCCCGGTGCGACCTAACCATAGTTTGGTGGTGGACGGCTGGAATAGTAGTCCTTTTGGTGGGCACTGGAATAGTCGCACCATTAGCTGAGCGGTCGGTGCTTGAAGTCATTGAAGAATGTTGAGGGACTCGTTGCGCCTTGTTTTAGCGTCGTGCAGCCCGAAATGTGCATACGGATAAGAAAGATCAGTCTTGCTGCTTATCCAAAAAGCTTGGGTCAGATCTGATTCGTGTCTCAAATTTCTTCCACCACTCTTGGAATGCCTTAAGAGGCACCACCTCCACGCCTTCGGAGCCAGTTGTCCCGCTGAACCCTGATAAGAAATTAAAGGCATTTTGGATGATTCTTTGTGCAAGAACTGTTGTCGAAGTCTGGACCCCTCGCTTCACACACTCCGAATCTCTAAGGTGAATTTGAGAAGCCACAGCTCCGGCTTCTTCGATAGAGATACCAATCATGAAGTTCGTTGTTGTCACAGTAGTGGCCTCATCTCCAGGATGAATCTTGAAAATGGCACTTTCTTTGCCAGGGCCGACGCCGCCTAAAAACCGGAATTCCGCGGCGTGGTCAGCGGAGGCGACAGTGGGAGCGGCAGAGAAGTAGATGGCTGCGGCCGTATCGGGTGGAAGTGCCACGCCCGGCAGCATGAAGACGACTACGTGAGTGATGGGTGTGGTGGTAGAGATTGCGTAAATGAAAGAACCCTGTGAAGGTGATGAGACCGGCTCGGTCAGGACTGATTGGCCAGCCGGAATAATACCAAATAATTGATTGGACATGCCGATTAGTGGTTCTGTAGCGTAGAGGAGGTCGGTAAGAAAAGAAATCCGGATAGCAAGACCCTTGGATGCCAGTACCGGTATTTGTACGCCCCTTATTCCACAAACTGTTGAACTGAATGAAAGAGAAGCAGTTGCACAGGCTGGCCCGCAACAGGTGCGGAATAGGTTATTCCGACCCTAACTTAGAGGTGGATCTGCCGCAGGATCTAGGGCAGGATTTTGGCACACAGATCAGAGATCCGAGTCGAGTCGTTACTGCCGTAGCAGATTATATTACACAGGGTGGTGTCAGGACACTAATATCGTACAAAGTATGGCTTATATTCATTATAGACTATAAAAGAGTATAAGTCCACGATATTAAATATATAGATAAAAGAAGGGTAAAAGCACTATAATATACCTTAGTGGGAATATAAGGAAAAGAGTTATCCTTAGAACCACTAGGTATCCTATCAGGGATATTCTATTCGAGGGAGTCGGATAGGACTTAGAGGCGTTAAAGAATGCGTTAAGAACCCGGAACCGGCCCTAAGGTTAACCCTAGGGATAATTAGGACCGAGTTATGTTTTAGGATTATTAAGCTGGCCTAAGACCTATAGTCTTAGAGCCTTAGGTTATTATATACCGATCCTAAGGAGGATAGTTACTGGTCCTTAAATAGGGTGTTTCCCGTTAAGTCCTGAGTTAAAAGGGCTTAACGAATAATCTTATAATTATTCCCCCCCTAAGGTTAGCTTTATAACCTATTCTTATTATAGTCTTAATAACTCTTTTTACTCCTTATATAAAACCTATAATATTTTATTCGTTCTAACCGTTTATGGGTATAACGACTATTAAGAGTTTAAAAGATTAGTTATTTTTTAAATCCTATTATTACCCCTAACTAATACCTAAGATACCCCTTAAACGTACTATTACTATTTATACCCGGGATACTTCCCCTATTATTAAAGGAGCTAAAGCCGGGCTATTAGGCGCCGATCACGAGTAATCCCTTACGCCTAAGTTAGAGGATAAAGATAGTAGCCCCGAATTCAAGATTCGCGGATAAGCTAACCCGGATACTCGTGATCCTATAGTAGGACCACTACTCGACTAAGGGACCCCCTAAGTTATCCGGATAGGACCTTAATTCGATATTAAAGACCTTAAGAGCCGCCCCCCCGGCACTTTATTATCGGCGGAACTCGATTTCCTGATTAAGTATTATAAGGACCGCTAAGCCCGTGAAAAGAAGGAGAAGCGCCTCCTTACCCTTTAATAAGGGAAGGACCCCGATACCTCTAAGTGTGTCCCTAAAGGGGACTCCCGTAAAAGCTAGTATAAGGTCCTATAAAAGCTCCCCGAATAGGATAGGCAGTCCTATAACTAGTTCTAGACGTTTATTAAAGAAATTAAGGAGCGCTTTATACTCGATAAGGTTAAGCCGTCTAAAACAGAGAAAATCTATTTTACCTTTACCCTATTACTAAAAATTATAAAATCCTAATAGCGTGCCTATTATAGGCGCGTTTATAGGAAGACTAAAGGTGCTACCTAAAAGGACCTTAAGACCTTCCTAACCGAGTAGTTAGTTAATAATAAAACCCGTAAAATATCTATAACTAAGAAGCTATTCTTAGACTAGACTATATAAAAACCTAATTAGACCTACGCTAAGTTTATTAATAGGCTAGACTCGTTATTTAATAAAGTATCCCTACCCTTTTTTAATAAGTAGCGTATATAATTAATCTTAACGAAGCTTAATAAGCCGCTATATAACTAGATTATAGCCGCTAGTATCCCTACTAATAGTAAGGCGTTAGGTGTTATAGCCTAATAGGCAGAGATTACTCTTTTATATAAGAATAAAGAAGAGACGCCCCGGAATAATCGCCTAAGGTAGCCCCGCGGTAAGAAGTATAGGCGTAATAGGGCCCCTAATAAGGCCCGTACTATAACTATTCGGCCCTTTATACCTCCCTAAGGTTTTATAGAATTAATTAAAATAAACGATATAGAAGCCCCCGGGCCCCCTAAGAGGTATAATAATAGCGGCGTTATATACTTTAGCTATAATAAAAAGGGTTATTACCGGAATAAATACCCGAAGAAACCCTTTAAGTCAGGTTAGTTATTAGGATACTCTATTAGTTAGAACCCGAATAACCTATTAGTTAACCCGAGGCACCCTGTTATTAGATAGGCTTAGGCCTAGGAAGGGCCGCCGTCTTAGCCGTTCTTCGCTAATAAGGGCGTGATTAAGGCGAAGTTAAAGTTACGGTTAAGCGGCGGATAGGGCCGCCAGAGCGCTAAGCTTAATAAAGGCGCCGAGGTTAACCTAATCGACTAAAAGGCCCTACCTCCCGACTATAGTCCCCTAGGACCGCCGAAACGACTTAGATAGGTTATCCCTAGGGTTTATATATATTCTATCGGGTCCTTTAAGATATATATTAAAGTTATAAATAGTTAGGACCGGACCCGGATATATCCGATTAAGTTTAAGGTGCTAGATATAGACCCCGATAGGTCCTAAGTTATCCTTAGTATACCCTGGTTAGTGGAATATAACCCTATTACCTTTTTCCGGTCCGGCGAATAGATATATCGATTCTAGTAAAAGGACCTTTAAGGCGTCCCGGGTCGGAGAGAGTTAAAAAAGGCGAAGGAGCACGTATAGCTTATTATCCGCCTTATAAAGTCCGGTACTCCCCGTATTAGCCGAGTTATCGGTATGAAGTGGAACGCTATTAAGGAAGAAGAGGATACGTTACCTAATAGTCCTTTAATCCCTATTATCTAATTAGACCCGTTATAACCTATACCCCCTATGCCCCCTAACCCGACCTAACTAAATAAAGGAATCCTGGAATATCTTAATCCCGGGCTATATTAAGAGTTACTAGATAAGGACGAGTTAGGGAATATTATCCCTAAGTATTATTAAGAGTTTTTAAACGTTTTTAACGGTATAAAGGCCGGCCGTCTACCCGCCTACTAGTATTAGGATTATATAATTAAGATAAAGGAAGGTAAGTTACCCCTATTTAGCCCTATCTACCCCTTAGCCGAGTAAGAACTAGCCGTCCTATAAGAATATATTAAGGAGGCTATAGCTAAAGGGTGGATTCGATTATCGATAAGCTCTACGGGCGCCCTGATCCTGTTTATACTAAAAAAGGGTGGATAGCTACGTTTATATATAGACTATTAAGGTCTTAATAAGGTTACCCGTAAAGACCAAACCCCGCTCCCCCTAATATATAAGATCCTTAACCGCCTTATATCCTCCACGGTTTATACTAAGTTAGACCTTAAGGACGCCTACTATCACTTAAGAATTTAAGAAGGGGACGAGTAAAAAACGGCTTTTAGAACTAAGTACAGATACTTTAAGTACTTAGCAATACCCTTTAGTCTATATAATACCCCCGCTAGTTTTTAGTATTATATTAATAAAGCCTTAAAGGGTTTTATCGATACTATCTGCGTTATATATCTAGACGATATCCTGATTTATAGTAAGGATCTTAATACCTATCGCGTGCACGTTAAGGAGATCCTTATACTCCTAAAGAAATAGTCCCTATTGGTAAACCCTTAGAAGTGCGTGTTCGAGACGTAAGAGGTCGAGTTCTTAGGCTTTATATATAGCCCTAATAGGGTCTTTATAGACCCGAAAAGGGTCGAGGCTATTAAGGATTAGGAGGAACCTATTTCCGTTAAGAAGATTTAGGTCTTTTTAGGTTTTACCGGTTTCTACCGACGTTTTATCGAAGGCTACTCTAAGGTCGCTACCCCTTTTATAGACCTATTAAGGTTAGGGGGCAGACCAGGTACGTTCTAGTTAGGGGATATAGAGAGGGCCGCTTTTAAGAAGTTATAATTATTATTCTAGTCGGTACCCGTGCTATGGTATTTTAACCTAGCCCTACCTATTCGTGTAGAACCCGACGCGTCTAACTTTATACTACGCGCTATAATTAGCTAGTATAAGGACCGAACCTAGCGACCCGTGGCGTTCCTATCTAGGAAGCTAAGGGGACCCGAACTAAACTATCTAATACTAGATACCGAGTTAATAGCGATTACTAAAGTATTCCGGTAATAGCGCTATTATTTAACGTATAATTAGACCCTAGTAAAGGTACTAACTAACTATTTAAACCACCGGTATTTACTAAATAAACTATAAATTAAACCTTAATATACCCGTTAGCTAAAGGAGCTATTAAGCTTTGATTTTAAGATTCGTTACCGCTTAGGCGTTTAGAACCCCGTAGATAGGCTTTTACGGAAGCCGTAGCTCGCTATAGATTAGGCAGATCTCGAAGCGGAGCGGTAGAAGCCCGTTAAGGGATTCACTAAGAAGTTCGTTATTAGCCTTATAAGGGCCCGAGGTATACCTAAGCCCTTAGGTCTATCTAGCCTAAAGGATAAGATTATCTTTACTTAAAAGGACGATCCCTTTTATATCTCCTTAGTATTAAAGGATAACTTAACGGACCTATAGTCCTATAATAGTTAAGGTACGGTCTACTTTAGGGACCGTCTTTTTATACTAAACTAGTTAGGTTTACGCGATAAGGTCCTCTAGGTATTTTATAATACGCCTACTATAGGCTATTATAGGTTAGGTCGGATAATTAAGAGGATTTCCGAGTCTTACTACTAGGAATACCTCTCGCGAGACGTTAAGAAGTTCGTACCTATATATAGTATCTATTAAAGGACTAAACCGCGCTAGTATAAGCCCTTCGGGTTCCTAGCACCTCTGCCTATACCCGAATAGCCGTTCTAAGAGATCTTAATAAACTTCGTGATAGGCCTCCCCCCTATAACCTTATAGGGAAAGAAAAGGGATTCTATCTTAGTCGTGATATATCGATACACTAAGTACGCGATCTATATCCCTTATAGCAGCTCTTTAATAGCTAAGGGTCTTACTAGTATCCTATAGGTACACGTTTTTAGTATCTATAGCCTACCTAATAGCATCGTTTTAGACTAAGGGTCCCTATTTACTAGTAAGTTCTAGACTACCCTATATAGCCTCCTAAGCGTTAAGCGGCGGTTATTAACCGCGTTCCACCCCTAGACGGATAGCTAGACGGAACGATAGAACCAGAACTTAGAGCACTTCCTATGGGTATTCAGTGCCCTATAACAGGACGACTAGGTTAACTAGCTACCCCTAGCCTAGTTTACCTATAATATAGTATAGTATTTAGCTATCCGGTAAACCCCTTTTATTACGCTAATAGGTTTTAACCTATATAGACTATATAATATATAGATATATAAGTCGGGTAAGGTTCGTGCCGCTATAGCTAAGTAAAGGGTAAAGCACCTTATATTAAATCGTAGGGCTATAAAGGTCCTTATTAGGAAAGCCTAAACTATTTACGAATAGTACTATAACGCCGGCCGGGCGGCCTAGCGTTTTAAGATTAGCGACTATATACTATTATCCTTAAAGAATATTAAGTAATATCGCCCTAATAAGAAACTATTAGATAAGTTCCTCGGCCCCTATAAGATTATATCCGTAATAGGCTAGTATAGGCTCGCCTATAAGCTATAGCTCCCGGAGTCGATAAAGATTTATAACGTTTTCCTAATCTTACTCCTCGAACTATAGAAGTCTCGGGACGGTAGGTCGCCTATACCCGTGGACGTTAAGGTCGAACTATAAGAGTCGGATAAATATAAGGTAAAGGAAGTCCTGGCTTATCGCTATAACGGGAATAGGCGCGAATACCTTATTAAGTAGGCCGGGTATAAATATAAATATAATATATAGGAACCACGAAGATATCTCCCTGATACGCTTATCGAGGAGTATTATAATCAAAAGAGTAGGACTAGTTAATAGTATCGTCGGCGCCCCGTAAAGACTTTTCTTATTTAGGTCTAGGGAAGAAAAAAAATAAAAAAATAGAAAGAGAAAAAAAAAAATTAAAAACAAAAAAAAAAAAAAGAAACGCTAACGCCCCCCCCACCCCTAACTCCCCTTAGTACGAGCCTAACGATAACCGTATATAATCCTTATTTATTTTTTATAGCAGGTTTTTTTATAAAGACCGGCTAACTTCGAATTTTATTTAACTAACTAGCCTAGATAGCGGGTAATAGTGGCTAGGTAGCGCTCCGTGTTAATAGGAGTATCGCGGCGCTTCTTCTCCGCCTCCTCCTCCTCCTCCTAGCGACGACGCTCTAGGGGGTCAAACCCCTTATTATCGCGGGCGTACTTCTTTATAGCCTTAAGGGCCTAGTATAGCTTAATTTAGACCCGGAAGGCCCGGCGCTTATATATATTAGCGGTGCTTTTTATAAGGATATCGGGCTAACTTATAGACGCCTAGTCGTCTAGACCACCGCCGCCCTATATAGCCGCTATTAATATCTTCTATAGCTTCTTAGCTACCCGCTCCGCTTATAATAAAAGCTATATATCCAGTTAATAACCTTAAGAGCGGTTAAAGTAGAGGGGACTATAGCTATATAAACGTATTAACTCGTAATCGCGGCTATTACTATTATAATAGTAGTGGTATTTATCGGATAGCTTACTACTATAGTAGGGCCGTATAGTAATAAGACCGGTAACGCTATCGCCACGTAGCACTAGGAAACCCAGTACGCGGGCGCACCGCCTATAGGGAGCACGAAGCTCTAGGCCTAACCTAACTAAAATAACGGGACGCACCGGTATTTCGACGCCGCTACTATCACTAAAGTCCGAGGGTCTATCGCTAGACCCGTTTATAGATAAAGCGAACTCCGACGATAACGACTTATCGGAGTTAGCTTCCTTATTATTAAAGAGGGTGGCTTTATTAGCACCACCGCTTATAATAACGTCCTGACTAGTATAGTTAAGGACGCCCTTTAGGTTACCGAGGGGCTTAAGAGTACCCTATAGCGAATTATTATACCCTAAAAGGAGAGGGCTAGTCGACTTAGTGACCGGAGTAGCTATAGTAGCCGGCTTCTTAACGGTCCTAACCGGCGTAGCTTACTTAGCTAGAGTAACCGCCGTACCTAGCTACTTAATAGCTTTGTCCTTTAAGGAGGAAAAAGACAATAAATCCGAGGACGAATCCGATAATAAGTCCGATAAAGAGTTAGACTACTACTGCTACTACTACTACTACTACTGCTTAAGAGTAGCCGCTATAGCCGCGGCCTTAGCCTTAGCCTAAGCCTTCTTAGCGGCCCGCTATGCCTTCTTCCTAGTAGTCTTAGTTATCCCCTTATTAATAACCTTAGGTACCACCTTAGTAGACTTTATACCGGCCTTACCGGACTTCTTGGATTTACTGGCCGCGCCGGACTTTTTATGCTTATTAGCTAAAGCAGGGGGCGCTATTATATAATAGTAGTCTGCTCTAATACTATAAGTCAGCCTATAGTCTACGCGAAGGGGATATAATACTTATATAGTAGTGATAGTAACGGTGGTAATAATAATAATAATAATCTATCACGATATTAGCCGAATCCTAAGCCGCCCGCGATCCTATACGCGATACACAGAACCACGTAGAGATAATATATAGCCTAATAAGGAGTCGATAGGATAAGTCGATACCCTTAATATAGACGGGGATAGATAACTTACTATAATAGCGATGCTATTATTATTATTATTATTATTATTATTATTATTATTATTATTCTCTTACTCCGGTATCCTAACTAGTCTAGGAGCCCGGCTTAGGCTATACGGTCCTTCTTAGATGGTTATAGGGGGGAAAAACCCGTTCGGGTAGAAAAACCCCTATACTCTCCTCGCTAGGATCGGTGCCGTAACGGGGCCTCGACGGCCCCGGTAGTAGCTTAATACGTATCTGGATTATACCTTTAGTCTAGTGGCTAACGGGAAGGTAACAGGCTAGGGGTTTTAAGTTAGCCTAGGGACGCGGCACCCTATACAGGGGGCCGAAAGAGGTCCGCGGCGGCTCCGCGCTCTAGGAATCCTCCTTATATCGGGGTGGCCGGTTTATTTACACCTTCCTTTTAGGCGGGGGATTTAGCAGGGGCTCCTGCCTTTATTATATATGCCTGCCGAATTCGGCAGCTTCCTATAGTTATAGTTAGGTTAATAGAAAATTTTAAGGGCCTCCGCCCTTCTTCTTATTTTCCCTCCTTTAACCCTCCTATCGCGATATCATAGGTTTCCTATTAAGCCGCCTATCCCCCTTCTCCTACCTCTATTCCCGGCTCCGTGCCGTAGTTACTAATAAAGCGTTTAATAAGTCGTGGATAGGCCGGGTCGCTATTTTCCGCTTTTCTATAGTAGCGTTAATTTATAAGTGGCAGCGCGGTAACGCGGGTAGGGAGTTAGCGGTTTTAGGGCGGGCTAACAGGATAGGCTATAGTCAGTTAAAATAATAGTTAAAATAATTAATAGCCCGAAGTCTTTAATATAAGTTTAAGGGGGTGCCGTAAGGGGGCGCGTTAGTTCTAAGCTTAGTATTAATAGCTTCCTAGATACCGCCTAAGAAGAAATAGCCTAAAAAAAAGGGTAATTCCCGCTATTACGACGCTAGAGCCGCGCGGGTACTACTATGGGTTTTCCTGGAGGTGCCTTTAGGGTGCTAGAGTAATACCGCTAGGTGGCCGTCTCTAACTTTAAATAGATGCCTTAGATACACTAAACGCCTTAGGGGCGAAAAACCCGAAAACGTGGAAGTATATATTAACACTACTAGAAAGGGCGTAGCTTACTATTAGTATACTAATAGTTAGCGGACTTATAAGGATATAAGTTAGTCTTATAGTGGTGGCTTAGTGGTGCCGGGGCGGTAATAGCGGGTTCTAATATCTAGAATAGGTTCTAGCTATAGCTTTAAAGCACTAATAGCGCGTCCTTAAGCGTTATTAAGAGTATATAGCGGTTATCGGTAAGGGCGGTGATAGAGTGGTTATAAGTTAAGGCCCTAGGGGTGCCGAGGCTATACCGCGCTAACCTAGAATAGGCTTAAGGTCGACTTATAGCGGCGGTGGTATCCTTTAAGCGCGCCGCTAGGTATACTCGCCCCGCTAACCGCCGCCACGGTAATAATACTATACTAGCTAGCCTAAAGCGTTAATTAAATCGGTTAAAGGGAATAATCGCTATTCTATTAGAGGTGGCCGTATATATCCCTATACTCCTTTTATAGTAGAGTAAAGCTAATATAGCGGGATAGGGTCACGAATATAACGCTAATAGCGATAATACTACTAAGAGTAAGAGTAAAGAGGAGGGTGCTAGAAATAAGGCTAAGTAAAGAGTAAAGGCCGCTAAGGTATATCCCTTTAGTGCCGCTAGGGCCCCGGTATATAGGGCCCCTAAGTGAATATAAAAGTCTAGGTTAGGTGCTATCTCTGTTTCGTATCCTTTATACCGGGCCGGTCCCGCTATAGGGTCTCTAAGGTATAGTTTATTATAATCTCTAAAGTAAGACGGAAGTTATTTAAACGGCTAAGGCGTAGGAACTATTTCGCGATTACTTTTACCTTTTCAGGGTGGTTTAGGGCGTCGAAAAGGTCTCCCCTAGTTAAGATCGGCCTCTTTACGGTACTATAAAGGTCCCGTCGCGATTCTAGAGTGATACTATAGTATTATAGGATAATATATTTAGCTATCTCCGCCCCCCTATCGCCGTAAGGGCACCGGGCTATAGTAAAACCGGGGACCCTCGCTTTAAAGAGGAAGGCTCTAAGGCTTAGTTTCTTAGAGCGGATTTAGGTAAGGACGGAGCTTTATGGCTTTAGGAGGCCTTTATATCTCTAAAGGTCTTTTTTATATAGGTTTCGATTTAGTACCGCTACGGTATAGGTCGGGTTCCGCGTAGATCCTAAGTCCCGCCACCTTTTCTTTTACTCCTCTTAGAGGGCGGTATCCGGGTTAGAATTATTTACTTAGTCCTAGGCGGTAAAGGATTAAGCGGGCTAGGCGAGTACTTATTAGGCGATATAGCTACGCCTCGGTGCCGCTAATACTCTTATAGCGGCTTAGGCGCCGGCTAGGATAAGTCCCTTAGTTCCGGTATTTTAGTAGTTAAGAGCTCTTTTAGCTATAAGGCGGGTAAGATATAGGTTAAGGGGGGGGATAAACGTCTCTTTTTCTAGGATCCGGATTAGCGTGGCCCTATAGGCTCCCGTAATAGTCCTAAGGCACTTATTTTAGGCTAAGCTAAGAGCCGTAGCGAGGCTATAGCGGGGTCTATTAGTGATTTTATAGAAGGTAAGGGTATAGTAGGAGATAGTTAGGCGGATTATAGCGGTATAAAGGCGTCGGGTATCGGCGAAGCTATAGCCCTAGGCTACCGCGGCGAGCCGGGTTAGGGTATAGTTCTATATCGCTAGTTTACTCTAAATCTCCTTCCTATATCATAAGAAGTTTAGTTTCTAGTCTAGCTATACGCTAAGGAACCTAGCCTCCGTTAAGGGCGGTACCGGAACGGTGCTAAGGTGGAGGGGTAATAGGGATAAGGAGTAGGATTTTATAAAGGGTATAAAGATATATTTCGAGGGCTTAAATTAAAGGCCGTTTACCTAGGACTAAGCTTTATATATCCGCTAAGCGGAGGCGAGTCGGTGTTATATTTAGGCTTTTATACGGCTAAAGGCGATAATATTTATATTATCGGTAAAGCCGATAATAGTGGTTCTCGCGGCGTATTTAAGTTCTTTATATAGAGTAGAAATATATAAGATAAAGAGGATTAGGGAGACTAGAGACCTTTATAGTACGCCGGTATATAGGGGCCGCGGGGTTACCGTCTAGCTATTAAAAAGGAGGTAGATTATCCGGTCTTAGGGGAAGCTATTAATTAGCTAGACGGCCTAGTCTAGGAAACCCTTATATTTAAGGGACTTGAGAAGTCTAGCGTGGGGGATAGTATCGAAGGCCCCGCGTATATCTAGTTAGAGTATCGCGGGGGTACCGCCTAGGGCCTAGGCGGCCTTAACGGCTTTTATCGTATACTAAATAGCCGTCTCTATACTATACCCGGGTCTATTCCCTATCTGGCTATTAGGGAGTAGCCGGTATTCCTCTATTATAGCCGCGAAGCGGTCCGTTATAATACCTTTAAGTAACTTTCTAATTATATTAAGGAGGGAGATCGGTCGCTAGCCTCTAGCTATCTTATAGTCGCCTTATAGGCGGCCTTCCTTTTAGATAATTATAATAGTAGCGGTATAGTAATAGCGCGGGAGGTAACTTATAACTAAGTAGGCCGAGAGGATCGTGGCTAGGATCTAATATAAGACCGGGCTATAGGCCTTTAGGAGGCCTATAAGGAAGCCGTCCGGGCCGGGGGCGGCCTATAGTTTAGTCTAGCGGAGGCGGCCCCGGATATCCGCTATAGTAACGGTCCGGTCTATATCCTACCTAGAGGGGTATGCCCGGCCTAGGGGCCTAGGGTCCGAGTCCCTAGGGGGAGGGAAAAACTTAGCGTATAGGATATCTGCCTTTTTATTATAGGATATTATAGGATCGCCTTAGTCGCGGCGTAGCGGGGGTATAGTAAGGGGCCTAGGCGGTTAGTGTCCCTTAGTTCGGGCCTATCTTTAGAGCCTCTAAAGGAGCCCGTTATTCGCTTAGGTCGAGTAAAGGAGGTGGCGCTAATACTACCTTTTCGCCGCCGCTATAGCTTTATCGCGGCGGAGCTTAGCTTACTTATATTCCTCCTACCTATTCCGTGATTTCCTCGCTATATATCGCTTATATATTCTACGGGCTTCTTAGGTTAAGGACGTTAGTTTATTAGTCTATTATAGGTAAGGTGGGCGGCCGGGGGGGCCGGGTTAGTATCACGGGGCTATTTAGTCGGTAACGATAGTAAGGTTATATGTTAGCTAGTTAAGGGCCTTATCGATATTAAAGGGCGTTATTAGGGGGCCTAGTCACGAGAGGATCCCGGGGGCTACCTAGTAGGTAAGGGAGGGTACGAATTCCTTCTATACCTAGTAAGGGCGGTTAGGGGGCTATGGCGGGGCCGTATCGGTAAAGCGGTCTATACTAAGGTAGATAGTCGCGGTTTAGGAGAGGTGGTCCGATCTAATAACCTTGTTATCTATACCGTTATAGCCGTAGCGGAGCCCCTAGGACGCCTAGATAAGGTTAATAGTGCTTAGTCGCCGGCCTAGCTTATACTAGGTGGTTATCCCGGGGGGGGTAACTAGGTTAAGGTTTTAGCGGGCGGTTAGCTTAAGAAGGGTGCTAGACTTAGGATAGAATCTAGGGTAGCTGGCTTAGAGGGGATAGTAAAGGTTAAAGTCTCTAAGGAGGATATAGCGGCCCCGGGGTAGGGCCCCCGCGAGATTTATAGTTAGGGGGGTATATTATAGGGTAAAGGCGGATTAGTAGTTCTTAGAGTAGATTAACTAGATCGTGATAGCTTAGTTACCTACGCTAAAGGTGACCGTATAGGAGTCCCGGTAGGCTTACTATATCTATATACTAGGGGGGTATCGTTTATAGATATAAAGCAGGGCTCTGCCGCTTCTTTAGATTAGGAGGTACGGAGCCCTACTTAGGGCTTTAGGTCCTTTCGTGAAGGGGTTAAGCCCTGGCTCTTAGATAGCTATTACGTCGTACTTAGTACGGGCTTATAGCGGAAGCTCCGCTTAGGCCTATTTAGCCCCTATATTCTATATTAGGACACGGAGTTTTATTATTTAAAGGGGGGGGGGTTTAAGGTCGACCCGGCTAGTACGGCCTCCTAGGTGTCTTATATCGGGGTCGGGTCGGTCTTACGGGGGATAAGGAAGGGCTCTAGGGGTCTAGAGGCCGGGGGGTGTTCACGGGGTCTTTTTAGCGGGCGGCCGGGGCCGCGGCGGATAGGGGCGGCCTATAATAGGGTAGGGGAGGGGGAGGGTAAGGGATAGCGGGGGCGGGATCGCTAATACGCCGCCTTAGTCCACCTCGAGATATCGAATTCCCTTACCCGGTATTTATATACTTCCCGGGCTCTCGCGGCTTTTTATTTTCTGACTTAATAGGCGTTGTCGAAGGCTTTATAGTTCCTGTTATAAGCGGCGTACCTCCGGGTAGCTTTTAGGGCCGACGCTAGGTAGTTCTTAAAGCTATCCTAATAGGTAGACTCGGGTTTAGTATAGTAGCGGCACCGCTTCTCTGCCTTTAGGCACTAGGCGGCCCTATACCCGAATTATAGGTAGGTATAGTACCATAAAAGGTTTATATCCGGGTCGTAAGGCTTATATAGGAAGCTATTACCTTTAAAAAGGAGACTATTCTATATAAGGCTTTCCGCGCCTTCCGGTATAATAGTCTTGATAAGCAGTATCGCTACCTTACTAGTACCGTGTTAAGGGAGCCGGGTCCTTACTCGGTATATTTTTATATCGGGATTAGAGGTGTGTAGGGATTATAGGAGCTTATTTTCGGTTAAAGGGCCTAGGATTAAGCCGGGGATAGTTTTTACTAGGACTAGGTAGGTTTAGGTGGCTAGCTTAGCTCCGGCGCCGAAGGCCTATTTAACCTAGTAGTTAGCGAAGGTGGACTATTACTACGCCCCTTTAGTAAAGGTTAGGTATATATCGCTATTAGGTAACCTTTAAGCCGCCGCGGTATTATCGCGGCTAGCGGCTATGTTTATAGCTTAGATAATCTTTTTAGGTATATAGGCTAGAAGTGCCTAGTCTAGCTAGTCTCTATATTTAATAATTAGTTCTTTATAGTATCGGGCTAGAATCACTTTAGGGGGGGCCGGGTCCTATAGGGGCGTTATAGTAGGTGGCGATACGGCTATTATGGCCTAGGTTAGCTTTATTCCTTTTCGGAGTTCTTCCCTGATTATACTCCGAATAGTGGTATAGAGGTGTATAATCAGGGCCGTTACGGTGCTCTGGCTATTAAGGCAGCGTAGCTTAATAAGCTCCTTTACTAGCTCCACGGCCTAATTAATCGTGTTCCTATTAGCTCGTATAGTTCGGATTAACGTCTTAACTTATTGGATTTTCGTTCTAGCGGCCCGCGGAGCCCCCGTGTTAGTCTCGGTTTAGTTACTTACGGTATTACCCTGGTTTAGGCGATAAGAGTTAAGTAGTGGTCGTTATCGGTAAGGGCGGTTTATAGAATTTTTAGGTAGTAAGCCGGTCGCTACCACCCCTTTTATCGTATCTGCCCCCGCGTCCGCACTACGGCTTCTACTCGGTGCTATCGCGGCGTAAAGGAGGGAGTTAGGTTCCTTCTCTAGTTAGTTTCGTCGTTTTTACTTAAGTTACGCGTCGGGTAGCTTGAATCCTATCCGTGTATTTTATTATTATTATTATAGATAGGTAAATAAGAAAGGGTAAGGAAAAGGAAAATAATAAGATAAGTTAAGTAGATAGAAAAGTCCTATATTAGAATAGTCGTATAACCTAATATAGGCCTTACTTATATTATTCCTTCCCCTTTTACCTAGATATAACTGCCTATTACGGGTTTCTACGATACGGTTATTTAGTTAATAAAGGGCGCGTCTAGGGTGCTATTATAGTATACGCGTCTACGGATAGGCTTTATTATTATTAATATTCATAATAGATATCACGCCTCATTATTACCTAGCCTTAAGCTGGATAAGCCGCGAGAGGGCGATAAAGGAAATAGAGTAAGTTCTTTTATTATCTAGGATAATAGCGTGGCGGGCCTTATTCTAAAAGTGTTCTTTATATAGGCTTTTTAGGTCGTCTTAATAACGGTGGTAGTATAAGGGTCTATAATTCACTACTAATATAATATCTGTTTTTAGAGTTATGGTTATTCTGACTAGAGCCTTTTATTAGATAGGGCCCCGGCCAGAACGCTTAGGGCTTTATTATAGTGTAGTCGTAGTAAGGGAGGTGAATAAAGGAGACCTAGGAGAGTTAGAGAGTTATGCTTTACCTAAAGATAACTAGGCCTCTCGGTTTATAAGGCTACGGTTATACTATATAAGGTGGACGGGATTAACTAAAGGAAGGGCAGGTTAAGGGGAACGGCTAGTTTAGTTTAGGTAGACGAGGAAGGAGTTAGTGGCCCCGATAGGTGGAGTTTAGGCCGGCCTATCCGTCCCTAGGTCGGGATAGATTAATAGGCGGGCCGGACTAGTAACGGTTACCGGCTCCCGTGGACGGGAGCCTTAGAAGGAGGGGCGTGATATCAGGGATATTCTATTTAAGGGAGTCGGATAGGACTTAGAGGCGTTAAAGAATACGTTAAGAACCCGGAACCGGCCCTAAGGTAACCCTAGGGATAATTAGGACCGAGTTATGTTTTAGGATTATTAAGCTGGCCTAAGACCTACGGTCTTAGAGCCTTAGGTTATTATATACCGATCCTAGGGAGGATAGTTACTGGTCCTTAAGTAGGGTGTTTCCCGTTAAGTCCTAAGTTAAAAGGGCTTAACGAATAATCTTATAATCATTCCCCCCCCTAAGGTCAGCTTCGTGACCTATTCTTGTTATAGTCTTAACGACTCTCTTCACTCCTCACACAACACCTATGATATATCCTTAGAAAAGCCTTACTATCCTTAGCACACACACTATCCTTTAGCATAGAATAATCCTTGCTTATAAACTAATAGGAAGTACGGGAATTTTACTTTACTATAATTTCATTAGTCTATTTAAATTTAATACTTCTACTAGGTATTATACTTGTTTATTCTTAATATTAGTTAGACGTTATATAAACTGCACTGCCCACCCCTTAGAGCCACCTTATAGAATACTTAACGATATCCTATACCTAAGTATAGGCTATTAACTTTATGCATAATTTTCGTCTTATTATTCACTAGCCCGACCTATAGTCTATTACTATTGCTATTACTATTATAGCTGCTATTACTATTACTATTACTGCTCCTAACGTTTAAGTTTATTATAACGCTATTAACAGTAAGTATTATTATCGCGGAATTCCTTAAGGCGAATAGTAGCTACTTTTTCGGCGGTAGTATAGGCTTCCTTAATAGGAGTACCGGTATCCCGGAGAACCCTGTCTGGTGTCTGGCATAGGCCTTACCCTTTTAGAATAGATTACTAAGGCATATTTTCGGACACGAAATTAGGAGTACCACTATTTGCAGCCGCCCTGTCTGGTATTTGCAGCCCTCTCTATGCTATTTCGGAAGGTTACGCGAGCCCGCGTAGTAGTCTGCATACGCCACTATCTTAGCTGCAGATGTCGCGTACCGGTATGTATATATTAGGATAAGACTTTCTTACCTAATCTTATCTCTAATGTCTATAACTATAAATTCACTACTTATAATAACCTTCTGTATATGAACCTCTAGGCGATATAAATATATCACGTTTACCTAGAGGTAGAAGAGAGTAGTGGAAAAGGGTGGTGGAAAAGGGTAGTGGAAAAGGGTAATAAAAAAGGGTAGAAAAGAGTAGTAGAAAAGAGGGCGGAAACGATTTTCTTATAAGGTCACGTAATCAGTCACGTAATCAGCCACGCAATCAGTCACATAATCAATTACGTGACTAGTCACGTGACTAAGAGCTAATAATATATACACCTTGATATAACATAGTGTATAAGTGGTTACGTGACTAAACACGTGACTGATTATATAACTAATTACGTGACTAATTACGTGACTAATTACGTGACCTTACGAGAAAATTTTTTCTGCCCTCTTTTCCACTACTCTTTTCCACCCTTTTCCACTACCCTTTTCCACTACCCTTTTCCACTACCCTTTTCCACCACCCTTTTCTACTACTCTTCCACCCTCTTTTTAGCCCTCGGACAGGTAAAGGATATCGGGTATTCTAAGATACTAATAGATAATGAAAATAATCGAAAAATAACAGTGATTTTACTATACAGAGAGCATCAGAGAAAAGTCATAGTGAATTACGGCAGTCTTAACACTATGAAAATTTTGTCCTGATCCAGGGTATAACGTATATACCGTACCGGTACGTGATATATACAGCTAAGATAGTGGCGTATGCAGACTACTGCGCGGGCTCGCGTAACCTTCCGAAATAGGATAGAGAGGGCTGTAAATACCAGACAGGGCGGCTGCAAATAGTGGTACTCCGAAATTAGGCTCTGGGCGTAGAGTACCACTATTTACAGCCGACCTATCTGGTATTTACAGCCCTCTTTATCCTATTTCGGAAGGTTACGCGAGCCCGCGCAGTAGTCTGTATACGCCACTATCTTGGCTGTATATATCGCGTACCGGTACGTACCTGTATCGCGATAAAATTTTTATAGTGTTAAGTTTTAAATAAGTCTAAGTAAGACTCGGTATTCTTAAAATCGGTTAAATTAGCTAGTAAAATACTATGTTTCTGAATCGACCGTCTTATTTAAAACTACCCTAAACTTAATCGCTATTTACTATAAAATAAGTATTTAACTAAGGCCACTAATCGCGCTATATCACCTATCGCTATGGCTACGGCGTAACCTAAAACTTACTCCTAGCCGCCTATTAATTCGAAGGCGGCACGTTTATATATACTTAGAATACCTGCTATTAAGTAGACTAATATACCTACTAAGACTCTAGCCACTATATTTAGCTAGGCGGCTGCCCTTAAGGTATATAGCGATACCTATTAGTAAGTGCTAAAACCATCTCGGCCCTAAGCTTAGTAAATAACGCGCGGGTAGTCTCTATAGCAGCTACTATAGCTACCTATACCGGATTAATCCTCTTACGCCGCGGCCTTAGTTAATCCCTTTCATACTATAATAGTAAGCGGCCACTTCGATCCCTAGGGCCTTAAGCCCTAGGCAGCGCTTAACTCCTTTAAGTGCCGGCAGCGCGCGATCGCTACGGCTATCGCGGCTCGCTAGGAGTGTTAGGCAGCTCCCTTAATTCATTCCGAGTCGATCGGATAGGAAAAGGATTAAGGATTTAGGTCCTTTTACGTATCTATCATATTTCGGACTAAAATAGGTGGTAAACGGTCAGAAATAAGATAATATAAAAGGAGCGGGCAAATATACCAGGCTCTAATTAACCTATTAGTGCGGATTGACTTAAGCACGTTCTAGTACGCCTACTGCCTCTAGGCAGCGTAATATCGTATAACGGTATAGTAATCCGTACTACGCCTAAAAGGTCCCTATATAGTCAGGAAGAGGCTAATAAGTCCTAAAGGCTTCCTCTATAATCAGATACTATTACTAGATAAGCTCTAGCGCCTTAAATATAACCTTAAAGACGAGGCTAGAAATAACGGGTCGATTTATATATATTAGTACGTGCTTTATACCCGCCTTTACTAGGCTAATCCTTAGTCGCTTACTCTTTTTAGTCACTATCTATTAGACTTACGAAGAGAGCTTATCGAGGTTAATTAAACGATTTCGAAGATACGTCTTAAGCTCTGCGTGGGCGGACTCTATACGGCTTATTACTCTAATACCGTAGTTATAAAAATACTTTACTACGTAGTTATAGAACTAATCGCGATACGGGAGGTAGGTCTATTTAAGATAATCCATAAAAGCTATAGTAAGGTTAGTAATAATGATGGTAGCAGAGGGTAATAGTAACGTACCGAACTATTTATAGCTAAACTACTGCTTTAATAAGCCCTAATACTTATTAAATAATTCCTCTATTAGTATATAAACACAGGACCTCTATAAAGCGAGGAACCCGTTAACTATCGGCTAATTAGACGGCGCCGATATAGAAACACACGAATCTTGTAGTGCCCTAGCATAATTACTATCTCTAATTTCGCTAGTAATTAAGGCGGCGATTTCCGGATTACCGCCGAGTTATAAGGCGACGATATTATTACTTTTATCCTCTTCGCGAGCACTAGTATCGTATTTATCGTTAAAAGGATTATATATAGCTATTATTCGGTTAGTAAAAAATTTTTATATACTAAACCCGATTTAGGTAGGGTAAGTAATAAGATAGCTAATATTATTATAAGAAAAATTTTTAAGGACCCACTACCCTACCCTATATATATATATATATATACGCATAATTAATCTATCTATATATAGTAATCTAAAACACTAAAAAAAAGATTATGGACTTAACTTACGGGGCGGGAAAAGGCTGCTTCCCTTAAGAGGGCCGTCCTATTTCTTTTTAGTATAAAGATTAACGTTCTTTATAATATACTATATACAGCTCTGCTAGTTAATAGCAGGGAAAATAACACTTAACGTATTTCTAAGAGCTTTATCGAAATCAGTGATAATAAAACTTAGAAACTAAATAGCCTTAATTACGAAGATCGCCTCTATCCTTTTATAGACCTATCTAAAAGCCTCTTAATTTTCCCTAGATACTAGGGCAAAATAGTAGTTATAAGAGCTATAGTCTGCGGCTACGCCTATAACCTCGAAAAAAGGTATATTAAAACGATTTACCTAAGTAAAGGTTAGTTAATCGTAAATAATCTACGAGTTCGTGGCCGGTATTTACTAACAGAATAGGTGTAATCTATAAGTAATAACTCCGGATTCTTTTTCTATTACTCGATATAGTCTCGATAGGTCTAAAAGATTATATCGATACGATTCGTATCGCGGTTAAAGTGCTAATAAACGTGGTATTCGCCTAACGCCCCTATTTATAGTTTCTTAAGGAAATACTGCGTCGATAATAAAGGTCCGTACTTCTCCCGCCGTAACTGCCCTTAATAGTTACGGACATCCTATACGTTAATTAAGAGGCCGTGAAGGAGATCCTCCCTAAATTTTTACTATATTTACCTAGTAATTTACGGGGCAGAGAGCTTACCTATACCCGATAGTTACTCGATTATTATCTTAACCCGCGCTACTCTAGTAGCCCGTTACGAATCTAGCCTCGCTATTACTAACATAGCTACTATATGCGACGCGAGGGGAGGTTAATTATAGAAATCCTTATCCGCGATAATAAATTCCCACGCCTCCCTAATTAGTACTATAATAGTAGCCTAAGGGTATCCGATTTTAATTATTTTAGTAGCTCTTTTAGTGGCTTTAGATAGCCTCTATGCGCCGCCGCGGTTATAGACGAGTCGGATATAGAAGAGCTTACCGGTGGCACGCTTCCTATTACCCGACTTCACGACACTAAAGCCATACTAATAATAATACGCCTTTATAGCTATAAGGAGCTTATCGTGGGTAGTAGTAGCTGGGATAATAGGCCTAGGGCAGGAAAAGAATATCGTGTATTCCGAGATACTTAAAGATAAATAAAAATAATCGAAAAATAGCAGTGATTTTGCAGTATAGAGTATTCGAGATAAGTCATAGTAAACAGGGGTAGTCTTAACACTATAAAAATTTTATCGTGATATAGGTATATACCGGTACGCGATATATATAGCTAAGATAGTAGCGTATATAGACTACTACGCGGGCTCGCGTAACCTTCCGAAATAGGATAGAGAGGGCTATAAATACCAGATAGGGCGGCTGTAAATAGTGGTACTCCTAGGCGTAAGGTCCCGGTATATCGTAGAGTCACGTTATAACATAGTGGACACGCTTACGTTATAAGTACATATACCTATGTATCTCTTGGGTATCCTCCTAGCCAAATACAAGTCGGATTGCTAGTATATATATCCCGGGACGTAGCAGGCGCCGGGCAGCGTATATTGTATAAACAGCGTATATAAACTTAGCAGTAGATCTGTTAATTTAATTGACTCTGTTGATGTAATTGACTCTGTTAATGTAATTGACTCTGTTAATGTAATTGACTCTGTTAATGTAATTGACTCTATAGAAGAAGGATCTGATCTGCTAGAAGATCGGGAAAAACTCTGCTCTTGACCCTGCAGGTGACCCGTACCTATCTAATGTCGGTACGGAATAACCCGTTCCGTCCCTGTTTCGCGGCTCTACGATGTATATATACCGGGACCTTACGCCCAGAGCCTAATTTCGTGTCCGAAAATATGCCTTGGCAACCTATCCTAAAAGGGTAAGGCCTATGCCAGATACCAGACAGGGTTCTCCGGGATACCGGTACTCCCTTAATAGCCTTAACGATACGCATAAAATATTTAAATCTAGGGCGAGGGTTCTCCTTAACCTCGTTACGCCTAGCGACCTGGGTAAGGTATTTAAGTAGTAAGTTAACTATATCGGTAACGGTGGCTTTAGCGACTTTAAAATCGTTATTAGCTATAATAGCTTTCTCGTACCGGTTATCGGTAGGCTAGTCTAGAGGCAGGCCGGTAGCGGTAAGTTTATTAGCACGGCGGGCTTTACAGCGTTACTAGGAGGAGGTATCGGAGCCAGAGGACTATAAGACGAGTCGAGTTAGTTACTAAATCTTTAAAGGCTGGAATATAGGTATTAGAATATAATCCCTTACTAAAGCGAGGTCGGTTATACCTTCAGAAGTTAGTTGGAGGTATTAGTTCTAGTTATCTATTCTAGCGCTAGAATAGAGTTAGTATTAAACTAAACCTATACTACGATACGTATACTTACTTACTTCTATCGTGATATTATTACTATTATTACTGCTATTATTATTATTATTATTATTATTATTATTATTATTATTATTATTATTATTATTATTATTATTATTATTATTATTATTATTATTATTATTATTATTATTATTATTATTATTATTATTATTATTATTATTATTATTATTATTATTATTATTATTATTATTATTATTATTATTATTATTATTATTATTATTATTATTATTATTATTATTATTATTATTATTATTATTATTATTATTATTATTATTATTATTATTATTATTATTATTATTATTATTATTATTATTATTATTATTCGCTGGGTAAAGAGGGAGATAGGTAAAGATGGAAATAGATAGAGGTAGAGATAGAGGTAGAGATAGGAAAAGGGAAAAAAACAGAGTAGGGCTTCTAACCGTTAAAGCACACGAATATAAGATATCAAAGAACATTTTATACACGTTAAAGAGCTAGAAGGCACGTAAGATCCCGTCCAGAAGGCACGCGAGATATAATATATCAAAAAAGATAACTTTAGTTACCCTTAGCAGTATCTTAGATCTATCTTATCTAGCAGTCTAGTAATAATAATACTGTCGTAGCCTCTAGGCTTAGAGTATAAAATAATAATAGAAAGTCACTGTTATTATTATCTAATATCCAAAACGCTATATTATTAACGGCGAATATTCCGAAAGCGTATAGGAGTAGGGCTAATAGCGCGTAGCGTCGCCGTAAGACTTAGTATCTTATTCTCGTTAATCTTAGAGCCCTCCGTATCTATCGTATTAGAGTTATGATTATAATAATAGTTAAAGTCTAGTGTCTGACCTATCTCGGGCCACTTATCGTAAGCACTATCTATAGTAAGCCCGCTTATATTAGCATAACCACTAGCCTCGCCAGAGTCGCCGTTAATAACCCTAGCAGATAGTAAGGGAGGTGGTGCTTTATTATCGAACCATATATTCTGATTTAGGAGCCGTTAGGTAGTAACAGTACGCTGGCGCTTTATAATAATTACCTTCTATGTAAAAATATCGCGGTTAATATACTAGAAATATAGCTCTGCCTTTAGGACGTTATATAGCTCCTGAATAAGCTTACGCTGGTTTTTATGTATCTACTGCTTCTTATCAGGGGAAATACCTATTTAAGCGTTTTTTCTGCTTCTCGGTATAGATTAATTTAAAGAGCTTAGATTCTAAAGTAAAAAAGATAACCTTAATAAACAAAAAAGATAAAGCTATATGATCCGAGAAGGTAGCCTCGTAATCGATATAGTTAGCTATAAAGCGCTAGATCTTCTCGAAGCTGTTTTTATTAAGGGATGGCTCTAAGATACCGCGGGCCTAATTTATCCTAGCACGGAAATAAGGATACTCGGGTTGAACGGTATAGAGCTCGATAATATAAGGGTTATTAATAATAAAGTTCTTAGCCTATATTAGGAAATCGATAAACAGGAAGTTCTATAAGTACTACGAGTACTAGCGAAGATAGTCGATACCTAGTAAGAGCCGGTCTATAACGTCCCGTCTAGTATTAATAGTTAAGTAGGCCTTAATAATCGAATATATAAAGAACTAGTTATAATAATAGATAAAGTGACTCTGTACGGAGAACTTATATTTCTATAGCCTCTATAGTATAGTAGTAGTATACCTGGTATACGGTTAAGGTGACCGGGTCGGTTCGAATCCGGCTAGAGGCGCACGCAAAAGAGGAACCCCTTTTCCTTTTTTATGCTACTCGGATCCTATTCTAGGGGGCCCTTATCTGCCTTAGTATATATAATAAGGGTTAAATAGGGGGCCCGTTAGACCCACCTTCCGCCCGGCTTCGCTAGTCGATAATAGATGCTACGGGGGCATTAGTCGCCCTACCGTGGAAATAAGAAGACGGTATCGCGCTGTCCCTGAGCGCGTGAGTAAAATACGCGGCGTCTTTTCCACGATACAGAGGTAACCTCTTACGCTATTACGTAAGCGTTCTGCGTAGGCACGTAGCCTATATTAGCTCTACCTGCAGCTATAAAGCAGGGAAGCTTAGGAGCTTTAAACCCTAGGAAGCGTATATATAAGCCGCACGTAGTGGGCCTATAGAGGTTAGCCCTAGGGCATACAGGAATGCGTATAAAATAAACAGAGATAACCACGCACGCGGCGTTAATCGAGCACGTAGTCGGCTTTAAAGCCGCTATAAGTAAAACGTTATAGGCTTCCCAGAATAGAAGCCGCGAGTTTCGGATATATATAGAGTTATTACCGGGGCCGTCGAGGTCCCGACGCGGCACTAATCCTTAAAAGAGGGGAGTATAGGGGTTTTTATCTAAGTCTTATACTAGTTCCCTAAGTCTTATACTACGGCTTTCCCCCCTATAGGCATCAGAGAAGGACCGTATAGACAGAATTCTGGCTCCTAGCTACCTAGGTAGGATAAGGATAAGGGAGTAAGAATAAATAAATAAAAAACAATTATCTCTCTTTAGAGAGACCATACACGTGACACTTTTATAGGGCTATAATAAAGCTATGAAGCTCCCTAAGTATCCTATATAATTTATATATCTAGCTTAAGTGGATACCTATACTTAATATTTCTATTTAAGTTCTTCTATTTACGGGACTTTTTTTAGATTATTCCCGCGGTGCCCGGCCATAGTACCTAGGTACTTTAGTAGCTACGATTTCGAATCTACTAGTAAGTACTACTATTCCTATGCCCCTTTTCTTCCCTGTACGAGATAGCTTAAGGGCTAGTTTTAAGCTGTTTATGCCTTAAAAAATCACTGATTTTAGGGAATATCGAGTAATGGTATAAGACTAGTATAGTATAACGCATAGTTAAGTATGTATATAAAAAGAGGTATGGTACTTAAGCGGCTTTATAGCTTTATTATAGCCCTATAAAATCCCACGAAGACGTTATATGTAAGGTCTTTCTATGGAAATATAAGGTCTCCCTAGAGAGTCCCTAGATAAACTGATTCTTCTAATATTCCTGCTCTATAATAATATTAGACGTCGCGTGCTAATCCTTAGAAATACAGGTAAGGAACTGGCCTCTGGCCTAACTAGGAGTCGTAAGGGTATTAGATATAAAAATATCCTCGTCGTTAGCGTCGTTATAGACCTAAACTAGTCTAGTAGCAGTTAGTTTAAACTCGATACGGGTAGGTGGATTCTTAAGACGTTCCTGTATAGCTATATAAGACGGTGTAAAAAAACAAGTTCGGGAAAGCTAGCGGAGATCGGCGCTAATACCGGGGACCTAGGGTGAATTTATAGGTTATATACCGGAACCAGAGCCACTTACTTTAGCTCTAGGACTAGACCCAGAGCCTAGGCCTAATATAGAACCGGAACGTCTAGTAGTGCGGGTAATCGGGCGTATAGCGCGAATAATTACTATTAGGGAGCTAGTAGACTTATCGAGTAAATAAGAGCTAATATTACTTATAGGCTTAGGGCGCTATATATATAAACTATTAGAAATAACCTACCTATAGTTACTTTATGAGTGGCTAGGAAATGTATACCTTAAAACCTAATATAGGCGTGGTTGCTTTACCTAAACTGTGGCCCCTAAAACTTATTATAGATATATCGAGTAATATTTAAGTCTATAAGCGTAACGTTATAAAGGTATTAGGAGTGGCTTACCTATATTAAAGCTTAGAACTAGGCTTACTGAAGTAAGTTAAGCGACTGTTACCGGGCTAAATCGGCTAAGTAAAGGCCGGAATAGGAGGGCGAGGAGTAATATTAGGTAGACTAGTCTGCTATTACTATAGCTACTATTACTACGGCTACTATTACTATAGCTATTATTACTACGACTAAGGTGTTACGGATATATAGCTATAGAGAGGCTATATAGGGATAGATTAACGAAGAGGAGTCGCTAGTGCTAATTAAATCGCTAATACTAGTTAAATATTTATAAAGCTAGGAGGGATAAAAGCAGGATTAGGAGGCTTAGGACTACTATGACCCTAGCCACGACCCCCGCGACTCTGGTAACCCCCGCAGCTCTAGCGACCATAAGCTCTTCTCCCGGTATTTTTAGGAGTCGATAATATAGTAATATAATACCTGACTATTAGCGAGGGGGAAGAAGATAAGAGAATAGTTAATACTATAGTCTAAGAGAGGTATTAGTACTAGGTATTTATAGCTCGCGGATATATTTAATAGAATAGGGTCGATATATATAAGAGTAATTAAAGTCGTAAATAGTAAATTCGTTTATTATAAGCTAACGCTAAAAACTAAAAGGAAAAGAAAATATAATTATTTATAATAAGCTAACGCTAAAAGAAATAAACGGAAAAGGTAGAAATTAGTAAGAAGTAGTATAAAGAAAATAGTACTAAGTTATAAGCGTTAAGCAAAGCTTATAGAAGTTAGTGATATCGGGGGGGAAAAAAAAGAAAAAAGAAAATGAAAAAATGAAAAAGGAAAAAAGGGGGCGATAGATATAGGCGGAAGGTACTAGACCCAGAGCTCCTTCCTACTCCTGCCTTAACTCCCTCGTTCTTTAGAATTCTAGGTCGTGTACCTAAACAGATATTCTTTAACCTTTTCCTTTCCAGGTTACTATTAACTTTGAATTTATCTGGCTACCTTGCCTATAACTATCACTAACTTCTAATTCTGGTTTATAACGTCTCCTCTAAATTCTTTATTTATCCCGCGTATTTATACTATACTAACCCTTTTATAGAATACCTAGGCGTAGGAGGGCTAAGCCGTTTAGTTACGACTCTAGAGGTGTTATTGCTAGCGACTGATACTTAAGACGTGGGTAGGCGTTTAGGTTCCTTAGTTAACTAATAGAAAGTTAAGATCCTAGTTAAACTTAGCCTATAGAATCAGAGCATACGGATAATACTATTAAGGGCGGTAACTTATATATAAACGACGATAACGAAGATACTATAATAGCGGATACCGGGCCTTATAATAATAAATCTAATAATACTAGTTAATACAAAGACGATTAAGAATTAGAAGACGATTAGGAATTAGAAGACGGTAAGTATATACTTTAGCTAAAACGAGATATAGCTAATTTACCTAAATACCTAGGTATTATTAACCTTAAAGAGGTACGCCTTAATATTAGTGATTGGATAGAAGACCTTCTCCCTCCTGGGCTTAATAGTACCGAGCTTTAGCGTGCTACGGATTATAATACGCTTATTAATAAGGTTATTAAAGGTAATAAGGCGCTGCCTTTTAATAAGACTATTAAGGATAAAGATAAATCCCGTATAATAGAGTAGGGATCTATTATAGAAGACCTTATCCACTAGCCTTAACCTTATATAGTATACTAAGGCCGTAACGATAATCCTATTATACTAATCCCTTACTAGTAGAACTAATTCCTTTATCTTACCGTTTTCTAACTAAGCTTTAGCCTTTTCGCTTATATCTTTAGTATTAATCGCACCTAGTATAATACCTTATATAAGGTGCTACGCACTTTACGGCTAGAAGATAGCCGTATACTTCCGGATATTAAGGCGCTATGGAACCAGCTTTCTCTGCTAAAGAATAGAATCTTAAAGAGGTTCCCTCTAATAGATATACATACTACGGAGATTCTACTATATATAGAAAAGCTACTTACCGAACGGGTAACGAAAAAGCAGGAATAAGGAGGGCTTATAGCTATATTATATATCCTTAACCCCGTTAATATCTTTACCGCGTTTATAAATTCGGATATAGTTAATAACTTATATATCGGGCCTATAGTTTTTTCGTGGACAACCAAACCGAATTATTCTATTCGTATTACTAGGTATCCTCTTTATAAGCTACCTCTAGTATCTTCGCCTATATTATTCGAGTTTATCTTAAGGAAGATAGAAGCGAACGCCTAGAAGTTCTATCCACCGTCTTTTTATTAGACTTTATACTTTTCTACTACTTAGATATATCGTGCTCCTAGTAAACAATTAGTATTAACAGTCCAGGTTATACCTATCTTAGTCGAGTCTATAATATCGGCTATAACTATTAGAGTATCCCTTATACCTAATAAAAGTAAGACCTAGCCCTATAAATCTAAGACGCTTTTATAGTATATCAGCCCGAATCGTTACTTCCACCTTATCCACGTTAAGGACGGGTATTAGAGATCCTCTAAGAAGAAGACAAGATAATCCTTAACGTAGGGAATACCTATTTCTCTTAAAGCCACTTACTTCGATATATCGCTAGGCTAGTTTATAATTATAGCTAGGGCAAGTCGTTTAATAATCTAAGCCCTATAGTGCCGACTAAAGGTAGGTTAGCTAGACCTAAAAAGGAATACCCGAAGTATTAACCTACCTTCACGCCTTATAACCGTGCCTATTATATCTGCTAGGCTTTAATACTTAAGTATCTTAATAACGGTTAGGTACTCCGTCTTATTCCTCTTTATTATATATATCCTATCCGTAGCGAACTTAAATTTAAGTTATATAAACGGTAGCTATTCGAGGACTAGGATAAGAACGATTTAATAATATCGTGTCCTATTATAGTCTTTATTAATGGCTTTAGCCTTTACTAAACTCGTACCGATCCTTTATTGGCGTATATATTATCCTTAGCGGGTTAAACGCGGATACTGGATATCAGTAAGTGCCCTCTCTCTCCTCTTAACTATTATGATTATACTCTAAGTTCTGACTATATACTGTGTATAAACGCGCTTATATCTTTCCTCTAACCCTAAGCCTATATAGATCTAATTTCGAGGATATTATTCGAGTATTATAGAGTCTCGGCGAGCTAGACTATAGTATCTATATTAATATTCGCGGAGAAGAGAAGGTCCTGTATATAGCGATAATCTGCTATATTAGGGATATATTATAGTAGGATAAAAACTCCGGTTTTAAAGGTCCGAAGGTATATAAGTTCTGTCGATTTTATCACATCGGTCCTTTAGCGAAGGCAGCTAGCCCCGAGGGTATCGTAAACTTCGATATTATTACCTATAAACGGTATTATCGGCAGTATATAAATATACGATCTGATATAGATAAATTCCATATAGATACTAATTAAAAACGGTATAGGACCTAGCAGGGAATCAGTAAGGAATTGCTAACTATAGCTAATCTGTCTCCTGCCCTGGATTTAATTCTATTATATCTAGCAGGTCCCGCCCATTCTAAGTACGCCGGTCTTTTAGCTCTTATACATAGTATCTTTATAGATAGTATTTTAAAAGCTTAGGGTATTAAGGAATACGCCCAGGCTCTAAGGTATTAGCTATTCCCGCCTAGCTAGGAAAGACTAATATCACCTATCTATTACTTAGTAAGCTATTCCCTAGCTAGCTATACCCTTAATCGGTTATTATCCTTAGGCTGCTTCGATTATAGCTTTCACCGCGGTATATTAATAGTTTTTCTATAAATCAAGCCCGACACGGTATCCCGGGGGTATCTCTAACCCAGCCAGCTATAGACTAAGCGGTTATCGAATATATTATCTATTACTTCGCGAAGATAATAAAGACTAATAGCTTACTTATAAGCTGGCATATTGTTAGCGATAAGCAGTAACGCCTTAGAGATATTTTCAAGGAGAGTCGGCGTATATACTAAAGCCTATACGTCTTCGCCTCCGGTTCTATTACTACTAACCCCTGGGCGTATTATTTTAGTATAGCCCGTTTAGTTACCCCCTCTATTACCCCCTCTATTACCCTATCGGAGTCTAGTAGACCTAGCGGCACTAGCGCCATTCTATCGAGCGTCGAGTAAGAGGCCGAAGTACCTCGCCGGGCTATATAATATCTACACGATATAATACGTTCTAATATACATCTTAGCGTATATTATCTAGCTATTATAAAAGAGTATACCCTGTTAGTAAACGTTAATATCCTCTTAGAAGAGGATAAACACAGGTATATCCTTCCACTTCTACTCTATACGGTTAGCTAAGTGTAGTTTGCCTACAGAATATTTAAGAAGAGAGTCTACGAGACAAACCATTTAAATATTAAGACACTGCTACTATAAAAGATTAATATATAGATAACTATTCGACTTATACTCCGTGGTGCTTTTACCAATAATAATAGCGAGTTAACTATAATAATTCGTGTAATATACGAAAGCAGCCCGATACTATTCGATAGTATCCTATTAAGAAGCGATCGCTATAACATATAGCAGGAGTTTTAAGATAAGAATAAACTCGATATTATTAACTAGGGGACCGATAAGCACTATCGACGGCCTAGTGCTATTAGCTAGATCCCTTAAAGAGATATACGTATAACTATGCATAGCGCTAATAAAGGTCGCCAGCTACCTGTCTATTAAGATAATATAACCGTAACCTTTAGAGCCCTATTACGCAGATCTTATATCAGAGACTACGATTAACCCGAGATTTTCTTATTCGGTAATAAACGGATCCAGTAATTAAATAAACTAGCCTTTATATATAGATACGTATAGGTACGTACTAATATATCGAGTTCTATCTTCTAGGCAGGTTATTCGTTTAATTAAGATAGATTTAGGGTATCCTAGGTGCCCGGCGGGTAGTATAAAACGGTTATAAAGCTAAAGTGGTGTTTATACAGGAATCTCCTATCGTTAATATTAACTATAAATATCTTAGCCGCAATATTTTTATCTATCTTTAGATTCTCGCGCATCTATTAAAGTGAGTTACCTGGATTAAAGGAAAATAGTTATAATATAGCGTATCTATATGCTATATATCGATAAAAGATAGAAGTTAACCTTATAGCGACCCCCTTATATCACGAGCTTTCCTATATCACGTTTATAGTATTAAGTTAGAGTCAGATATTAGTGACTTCTTTAGTCTTAGAGGGTACACGGATAACTTACTAATAGTACACGAGGTAACTAACCCCGTTAATTAACTTAGGGATCTTCGACGCTTCGCCTTTAGAAAAGGCCACTACGTATAGTATCACGACGACGATAAATAATATATAGGACGGGTCGTCTAGATCTTTATTTATAAAGAAAGCAATAAATAATATATCTTTGCTATTCTTATAATAGTTATGGTACTAGCGAACTTAACGGTATCCTTAAGTTACTTATTATCTCCCTCGGTAAACCTATAATTATGGGCATTAATACTATCTCGCCTATAAAGCTCTACCTAGTCGATATTAACAAAGATATAACTATTTAGGTTAAATAATAGGTGGAATAGCTTTAATTACCTAGCACCTTACCTTAATTGGAATCTATATATAAGTGGCCTGCCTACCGTCTTTATGTTCTAGATCTAATCACTGTTTTTAGGTTCTTATGCTTACCGAGTCTAATAGGAGTTAGTTTATATCCGGAGCGGTATATCTTTATAAGAGTTAAGGACTAGGATAGGTACCTACCTACCTATTTATAAGCGATATTAAAGATCGGCGCCGGTATAATAGTCTTTATAATATGCACTAACCGTACGTATCTCTGGCCAGCTAGTACTATAGGACCTACGAGAGGATTTAAGTTAGGTAACCTTAGGGTGCAGTAAATGATATGTAAATAGAATATATTCTTTAAAGGAGAGGGCGAGGTTCCCGCTCTATATAGCCACGGGGAAACCTCAGTCTATTTAGGACTTAGCTAGTGCTAGCACTAGTCTAGCGCTATACGGGCTTTAGTGCCAGTATAGTATAGGATAGTGGTGCATAGTATATACCCCGGGAAAGGTAAAGCCCTGCGTCCCGCGGGCTTCTAACTATACTTAAGTCTATATAGTCTAGCTTGGACTCGGCTGGGCCGATTATTATACTAGTAATGGTTATAGATATAGGCACTCTCTCTCTTTACTATTAAGAAACAAAAATTTACTATATAAGATAGCGCCTTCCTAGCGCGATTTCCTAACTCCGTGGGTTCTATATACGACACTGGCAAGTGTGTCTAGCCACCCGTCCTTCTATCTTAGAATTACTAACCAAGGACCCGTAGAAAATAAAATAAGAAAAAATAAATAATAAGGATAATTAAGAATAATAAGGAGGTAATAGAGCGCCGAATAAGTGGCTTCGTCGTGTAGTGCCCGATAGTTTACTCGCTAAACCGATAATGCCCGGGTACTATTAGATAATAATAACGGCGGGCTTGTCTAGCTTATCGGTTAGGATGCCCTATATATCCGGGTCGAGGCCGGTAATAGCGGCCACCTCCTCTATAATAATCTCGTTACACCTAATCTTAAGGTCTAACGGCTTTATATTATACGACGCGAGGATACCCTTATAGGCCCGGCTATTATAATACTCCTAAATTACCTTAGCGTGGTATATAAGGGTAATGGCTAAGTCGGGGTCGTCGATAAAGCGCTATGTTATCACGCTCCTCTTACTATCTTCTAGCAATCTATTATTCTCTAGACGCGCGATATAGACTTAGGACTCTGTACGCTAGAGCGCTACTAGTAGTAGGAGGTCTGCCGCGTTCTAGATAGTGTTATTCGTTACATATTCTAAGATAAACTATTCCGCGAATTTCCCGGCTAGTAGCGGGAAGACTACGCTATAGGCGCGCCAGCGAATAGTGCATAGGTTCTATCTACTCACGGTAAATTCCTTGATACGGAGCTACGCTAAGTCGTCGCGTAATTAAAATATAAAACTCTTTACTATTTAGACCTAAACCTTATCCTCGCCTATATATTACGTGAATAAGCGTTTTGTAATAGGCTAGTTAGTATTATCTATTATAGCCCGATTACTTCTAGCTATACGAGGCGGTATAAGCTAGTAGGCGCTTACGCTAATAGCGGCCTACGGTCCCTAGCTAATGGATATATTGGCTAGTATATCCGTCACCGATTAGATAGGCGGTGTATACTATACGGTTATGCTCTCTAAGTAATCCTTAATTGCCTTAGATCGAGGCTTAAGCGCGTTACAGAATAGTGCTATAGTTACTACGAAACTTACCTAGTCTATTATTCTATTTTATAAATATTTAATAATAGCGATTATTTCTAGCCCGAGTTTATTAGCTTAATCGATAGTCTTAATTATAGTCTTGTCGAGCGAGGCCGTTAGCGGGATAATTAGCTACTAGCGCGGGTTTATAACGCTCGACGGCCGGGGTATAGGAGAGCCTATAGCTATTATAGAGCTAGGTATACCCCGTATAGCGCTACTATACAGAAACTGGCCGCCCGGCCCGCGGGGAGCATTATATCTTACTATCACCAGGTATTCCTTAAATATTTAGCTTATTTATTCCCACTAAGAGATAACGCGGCTATAGTCTAGTAAGAATTAGGGCTGGGGGTGGTTAAGGACGATAGTCTTAGCCTTTTCTTCGCTTACCGTGCGGTCGGCGATATCGTTTAGGGCGAAAATTATACGGTCTATCCCTCTATCCTTAGGGTAATTATAGCCTTTCTAGATAGCCTCTCGTCTATAGCAGGTAATAATACCGCTATTGTCGCTCTTCTAGCTAGCGAATACTAGACCGATGGCTTATAGCTAGACTTAAACGCTATTCTCGTCCCCGAATAGGGAAATAGCCCGGAAATATCTAGTAAAAGGGAGGCCGTGACCGTTCTTACCGTTACGGAAGTAGCGGTTACAAAAGTCCTATAACACTTAGTCTTTCGACCTATAGATATTTAAGGGGAATAATACGATATAGTATAAGGCGTTAGGGGGTATTAGCCGTAAGGTAAGCTTAGAGTTAGCCTAAGATAATATAATAGGATTACTTATACAGTTTATAGTTATAATAAAAGGATAGCTAGGCGCGATAGGAATTAAATAGGAGTATACTAAGATAGCTATTATAAATAAGCAGCTATAGATAAAGCATAGAGGGAAATAGTAAAGCTATAGGCGGTAAAGAGAAATCTTTTATTTTCGAGCTAGCTATACTAATTTACGTGTACGCTAGGGCTATATAGCCGGTAGGGCTTCTATTCTTACTAGTTTAAGATTAGATAGTGTTATTCTTACTATATCGGTTATACCTTTTAAAGGGGTTTCCGTTATTAAGGGGGACGGCCCTTTAGCTCTAGCCTAGCTCCGCTATAAGGCTAAATAGGTCCATTTAGTTCTTTAAAGCTCGCTAGGCTCGGGTCTTTTAACCTCTTTTATTCCCTTTAATTCTGAACAAAGCACTTCCAAAGCTCTTTAACGTTATTCGAAATCCTCCACTAAATCCGGAGCTTCTATTATATCTACCGGTATCCAGATATTCTACTAGTGCGGCTAGTCCTTCTATTAAATAAGGTACTCGGTACGTAGTCTGCCTCTTCCTTTATAAGTAATCCGTTTATCTAGGATAGCTTTAATCTCGTAGTGCTCGTATAAATCCCGGTATTACTCTTATTCTCTATCTTATATATCGACGGGTCCTTTAGTCTCGGGTATCTCTATAAACCTAACTATTTAGAGTTAAGCGATACTAATAACGGGATGTATATTAAGAGTCTTAGACAGATCTAATCGGTACGCTAGCGGCGACTTACTTAAGGACCTTAAAGGGGCCTATCTATTAGGCACTAAGCTTATAGCTAGCCTTACCTAGGAGCGAGTATCCGCGGCTAAGGCGGATATATACACGGTTATTAGGCTTAAACCGAATATTACGCCGTTTCTTATTGTATAGGCGCTTTATATATATCTATGCTACTACGATAATAAGTTTCGTATCCTCTTAGAAAAAAATATCTTATATACAAACTTAGAGTTAACGTTACCGATTACGTTAAGCGGACTATTCGTTTTAGGACTGTATAGTATCTCGTTTAGTATATAGCTAAGCGTCTTATTAAAGGCGTTATTTAGGTTAAACTATAAAGGTATAATCACCTTCGGCTATAGGGCGTTTAGGTTATCCGCTAGGTATATACGTATCCCGATCTTAACGGTTTAGTTCTTCCTCTTAGAAATACTATCGGTTTAGGGATGCTAGGCCGTTAAGAACTTTAGCTTAGTTCTAGCTACCTTCTATAGAGTTATCCAGAAGTCTAATAAGAACTTAGGTCACGGTCCGAGATAATAGCGCGGGGGATACCCTAGTTACTTATCTAAAGGGCTTAAAAAAGCACGGACGCCTAGTCCTTTACGGTATAGGTGCTATAGCCTAGAATAAGCAGGGAGGCCTTTAATAACTTATCCGTGACTATTAGGAGGGTATCGAATAAAGGGAAGCCTTCGCGCTACTAAGGTATCCTTACGGAGGGTATTTCAGGCCGCCCGATAATAAAGTCTATAGCGATAGTATAGAAGGGGATTAGGGGCGTTAGGATAAGCTGTATCTCGCTAAGGGGAGCCTGCCGATCCGTTTAGTAAGTGCGATATATCTTATATTAAGCGATATATAAGCTAACCTCCTTATAGAGTCGTGGGATTATAAAGCACCCAACTAACTTATACTATATCCGTTTAGCTCTTAAATAATACCGGTTATTATAGGCGGCCTAGAGGAATTCCTTATACAGGGAGAAAGGGATGTAAAGGCGTTTTCTTTTATTTAAATCTACCTGGTATAGGAGACTATTATCTACCTTAAAAGGGTGGCTATATAGTCTATAAGGACTATAGTCGGGTTACGATAAACGGACTAAATAATAGTACGGGTTTTACGAATAGCCTATACTAGGTAGGCGACCTTAAGTTCCGTGGGCCAGTACTTCTCTTCGGCGGCGTTAAGCCCCTTACTAATATAAAGCACTAGTCGAATATCGGTCTTTTTAAAGGTTCCTTTAGTAAGCTATTTAGTCTTATTAATTAATTAAAAGAGTATAGCGGAGAACCCGTGCTCTATAAAGGCGTCTAGCTAGATAAAGACGATCTTAGTAAGGATATAATAGAATAGGTAAGCGTCTAAGGTAAGAGCGCCGGTAATATTATAGAAAGTAACTAACTCTTTAGCAATAGCCTCGAATATTATACGTTTAGTATACGCCTTATAGGCCTATCCCTTATTCTTCCCGATCTAATAAGCCTCGGCGAGAAGGGTCGTTTTCCGTTACTAAAAGGGAGCGATTCGATAAGAGAATCAGGGAATAAGATAGCGAAGCCACCCTATTATCCCGATCTAATATTCTAAGGACTAAAAAGAAGTTAGAGGGCGAATCTTTTATTAAGCCTCGGTATATTCTTTAGTATTCGATAGCCCGAGGGTATCGACCTTTAATCCTAATAGTTAGACTAATAGGTATTTAATAAAGGACTTATCAGGAAAGATACTAATCCTCTTTTTACTAAATAAGGAGAGTATCGTGTTTAAGTGCTTAGCATAGTCGTCCTCGGTATCTAATATAATAACGATATTATTAATAAAGGCGGAGACGAAGTCCTAGTATAGATAAAGGAGCTAGTCTATATAGTATTAGACGTGCACAGGCGAGTTATAGAAGCCTATTAGGGCGACCTTCGGCTATTCCTATCCCTATTAAGAAATTATAGTAAACCGCTCGTGGTGCGGTTTATATATAGGGAATTAATAAAAGAAGGCCCGGCCGTCGACGACGGAGATAAACCTCTTCCCTTAGAGTCGCTTAATGACCTTATCCTAGAGCAGTATCCGGTATATATCTAGGATAATAATCTTAGTTAGGGTATAAAGGTCGACCACTATACGGCCTTTATATTTACCTTTTACCTTTTACTATATAATAAAAACCAGAGCACTAAAAGGCGTTAATACTAATATCTATTCTATACGGTCCTAGTTATAAAGTCCGTCCATAGTCTAGTATAAAAAGGCTTAGTCCTTATAGCTAAGCGGATATAGCTTCTAGCTAATCATTTAGGTATCCTACCCGTCGATTAGGGTATAACGAAAGGAAAGTCCGTAGACTTTAGTCAAGGAAAAGATATCACAGAAAAGGATCGATAGCTTAGTATCGCAGAGTGACCGTAGTATATTCGTCAACCAAGCGCTGACTTTAAACCAAGACTTTAACTTAAGGGATTAAACTAATCCCTTAATGCGCGTACAGAGATAGGTTCGGATCGGTGGTCCGTGCGCGGCTATCGGTCCGACTCTATACCGATAGGTCTACGATTATCTTATTATACTATCCCCCCCAATAAGTCTGGTCCTATAGACTTATATTATCGTGATGTCTTTAATTACGCGTTTATCGCGATTAATTATCTCTATCTGGTTTTATATAAGCCCTTGTTAAAAACCTATAGGAAAAAAAGAGTAGCCGCTCCTTTATTTACTTACTCGTCGGCGTTTTATCGCCGACTATATACCTCGTGATTTATCCGAATATTACTATAGAAACTCCGCGATACTTATTATTATTACCTATAGTTATCTAACCTTTCGCGGATATTATGCCTAGCCTTAGGTAACCGTTCGGCAACGAGTATGTAGTTCCTACGCGTAATTTTCCTTATAGCTCTCGATCTTCCTCTTATAACCCTTTTATTATTATAATCGCTAACCGTTCGCCGATTATTTATTTTACTTATCTTAATTCTATCGTCGCTATTATTATTATTAACGCCGACCGATTATCGTTATATCGTCGGTTAATCTATAGGTTATTATAGCTCTATATAAGCTTAAATATAATACTAATAAGGGCTAGGAATTAGCTATTAGGGACGAAGCTCCCTGCTTATTCTATATATCCCGACTAAACGCTTATATTAGCGTCGACTATTTCGATAAGGCTAGTAACGGCATTAGCGCTAGCCGCTATATCGCCTACGCCGGTGGCTATTAAAAATACGTTATTATAGGTTCGCCGATCCTTTAGCGTTTTCCTTATACTAATTAGTTATTAGATTCCGGATTTCCTGCTAGGCGTTACTTAGTTACTATAAAATAGTAGTAAGCGTATCTATATAATAGATAATAACCTAATACCGATAGCTCGGCGCCGCGCCTATAAGCGTATTTCTAAGGCCTATAAGTGGTTTCGCGTAGTTATAGACCGCGGTAAGAAGAAGCTTACCGCTAAGGATATAAGTTCTTTTTCCGGTCGCTAAGCGTTCGGCTATATTTCTAAAAGTTAATAGTCGTAGATACTGGTTTTAGATAAGATCTCGTCTTTGCGTTCTTTAATAACGGTTAACTTTATATACTATCTAGTTATATTAATAACGCCAAAGCGTCGGCATTACTAGACTAAACCCGTCCTCCTTATAAGGGCGATCTCCGCGACGTTAAGTCGCTTATCTTTTTTATTAAAGATTTAGCGATAAACGGTTACCGCCTATTCGACTATAAGGACCGCCTTTAAGGCCTCGAGGCGTTTCTATCTTTAAATAGACTCGCTAACCTCTTAGCGGCCGTTAATAATCCTTAACGCCCCGCCCTAGCTCGCCGTTTTACTAGTTATTCGGCGGCTACTCGTTATAACCACGCCGCCTCCGCTAATAGCGATAATAATCCCTTCGCCGATAGCTCTAATAAGGCTATCGAGCCTGCTACTTACCCCGCCACGGTATAATAAGATAATCGCAGACCCATCGGCATATAGTCGGACCGATGGCCGCGCACGGACCACCGATCCGAACCTATCTCTATACGTACGTTAAGGGATCAGTTTAGTCCCTTAAGTTAAAGTCTTAGTTTAAAGTCAGCGCTTAGTTAACGAATATACTATAATCACTCTACGATACTAAGCTATTAAGCCTTTTCTATAATATCTTCTCCTTAACTAAAGTCTACGGACTTTCCTTTTATTATAATTCTTTAACTTCTATACCTTTAAGGTAGTCAGGCCGAAGATACCACTAAGAAGGACTCGAGGAATAAGCGTCCCCCCGGGGGGAGCTAGCGAAGCGGACGCCGGGCAGCCGCCCGCCGTACCAAAGTTAATAACGATGGTGGCTAAATAGGAACCGTCGGATAAAAATAAGGGGTTAACGGATACGCCGGTTACGCTCGGTCCTAAGGATAGTGGTTTATAGGTTAATTAGCGATCTATCGCCGGCCCCTCGACGTTAACGTAAAAGGCGTTAATTACGATATTTTCGTAGTATTTTTAGTAATAGAGCGAGATTAATCGAGTAATTATAAAGAAACTCACCGAATAACTAGCGCCCCGGCGCGATTACAAAAAACCACTAGTATATAATTATAAGCTAATTAAAGAGTTATCCACGGTTATAAAAATCGATAATTAGTTAGTAGCGATTAAGGCTAGGAATCAGTTTAGACCTATTGCCCTAGTGCTATAGTAGATCGAATAGGCTTTAATAAAGCTCGAATATACCTTTTAGATATCCTAGAGGTACTATACCCGGAAGATCGATAACCCGAATTAGAATAACTTTATAGCGTTTATTTAGCGAGAGTATCTATCCCGGGATATATAACGGTACTATTACCGTAAGGAACTTTATAAGCTATAAATAACCGGCGATATAACGCCGATAAAGTTATTCGAATAGTAGGATAACCTATATAGGCTATTAGGCCAGGAGATAAGCGGAAGCGAAGAGCGTGCCTACGACTATTTTAATCGGCTACCCCTACGTATTAAGGATAAGATATAAGAGCGGAAGACTAAACTAGATAAGGCCGTGACGCTAGCTTAAGAGGCGTAGCTATTCTAGGGTATAAGCCTTATCGAGAAGGCGAATAGTAAGCGGTCGGATACCGGCTATAAAAGGACCTTATCGAACTTTTAGCGTTCGGATAGTCGCTTAAGCCGGGTAAGCACCCCGGCGACTAGTCGGCGTACGCCCGCTAAGCCAGGTAAGACGGACTCGAAGGGGGCGCCCCTAACGAGTTAAAAGGTATTAGGCTCGGGCCTAGAGCCTTTATAAGCGTAGCCTAGCACGCGTGCCTTTACAGGCGAGTACTATAACTACGATAAAAAGGGTTACCGTTCTAAGGACTACTATAGTAATAAGGAACGATAGATAACCGACGATAGGGCGGCGAAGGCTCGCGCCTATATTAGTAATATACACGCTATATATAATAACCTTAATAATAATATTCGGGTTAGAGAACTCTATTTATCGGGAAATAAGTCGGTATAGGTAATAAGGGGGCCGGACCTATACCCGATAACCGGCCAGTAATCGTAGTTAGCGAGGTAGCGAGATCTATAGCGATAGTAATCCGTTACGGAAAGGAGGTTAAGTTTAGTATAGACTTAGATACCTATACGTAAATAGATATTATTAGCCCGGCGTTAATAGAGCGCCTAGGGTTAAAACCGCTTCTAGAGGTTAAGACTCTAGAAATTAAAGGCTTTAATAGTAGCCCGGCGAAAGTTCGCGGAGCGTATAGCTTAGCTTTCTACCTACTAGACACGGAGGGGCGGCCACGCCTATTAAAAAGGGTCTTCCTGTATACGGATCGACCTAAGGGTACTGGATAATTACTGCTCTTAAATAATAGTATAGGTTAGGAAAGTATTATAATTAATATAGCTCGCCGAATATTCGTTTACGGGCCGATCTTAATTATAGACCCCGAGCTATAGGCTTATAAGGTCGTTAAAAAGCAAGCGAAGGCGTATATTATATATATCGCTGCCGCTACTACTATTATACTAGGGACCCCGGATATAACTATTCCGTCTATAAATAACGATAAGGTGATATACGGACTAGTTATCGAACTACCACCGGAAATCGCTAACTATTAGGATATATTTTCGGAGCAGGCTATACAGGAGCTACCCTTACTAAAGGACGCCGAATACACGATCGACTTATAAGGCGGGAAGGAACCGCTATTCGGGCCGTTATATCCCTTATCTTAAGCCTAGCTAGAGGAGCTAAAGAAGTATATCGCCGAAGGGATAGCGAGCGGTCGTATCTGATAGTCGACGAGCCCTATAGGCTTACTAGTGCTATTCGTGCCTAAGAAGGACGGTAGCTTATAACTCTGCGTTAATTATCGAGGGTTAAACGCCATAATAATTAAGAATAGATACCCTCTGCCCCTAATCGGCGAGCTATTAGATAGGCTTGCCGGGGTAAAGTACTTTTCTAAGGTGGATATTCGAGATACCTATTATAGGATCCGGATTAAGAAGGAGGACCGCTAAAAGACGGCGTTTAGAACGCGATACGGCTATTACGAGTATACGGTTATACTATTCGGGCTAATAAATGCTCCGGCCACTTTCTAGGCGTATATTTACCGAGCACTCGCCGGTTTACTAGATAAATATTATATCGCTTATCTAGATAATATCCTTATATATTCCACGTTAAGGGAATAGTATATAAAGGACCTAAAGAAGGTCCTGGATCGGCTTTATAGGGCCTAGCTATACACGAAACTATTAAAGTATAAATTCTATTATAACCGAGTAGACTTCTTAGGGTTTATAGTAACCCGTGAAGGTATCGCGATAGATCCGGAATATATACGTGCGGTCGCCGAGTAGCCGGCGCCCGAGTTATTCCGGGATATCTAAGTTTTCCTTAGTTTCGCTAATTTCTATAGGAGGTTTATTAAGGGATACTCTAAAGTCACCACGCTATTAACTACGCTATTAAAAGGTAGTTAGGCGGGTAAAAAGAAAGGACCTTTTAAGTTCCCGGATAACGCTAAGCGGGCGTTTAAATTACTAAAGGTCGCCTTCGGGTTAGCGACTATTCTACGGCACTAGAACCTAGTACTGGATATAAGGGTCGAGACGGACGCCTTAAATAAGGCTATTTCTAGGATCCTAAGTCAGAAGTATAAGACTAGATAGTAACCGGTCGCTTATTTCTCGCGGAAGCTTTCTAAAATAGAATAACGATAAGGTATAGGGTAGTAGGAGCTATTAGCTATAATAGAAAGCCTTAAGTATTAGCGTTACTATCTTAAAGGCACGGGATAGGTATTCATAGTGCTAACGGACTATTAGGCGCTTAAGGGCATACTAAACGCGCTAGCGTAGGACCTTCGCGGAAGGCTCGCTAAATAGGTATACCGGTTATTATTATTTAACTTCGAGGTTTAATACCGCCCAGGTAAGACGAACCCGGTAGACGGCCTATTAAGATAGCCGGATTATATAGTGGATAAAACGCCGTATAATACCGTGTTTCCTACCTTATCGTAAAGATTACGATTAGTTAGCGACCTCCTAATAAGCGTTTATTAACGGATCGCGAGTATCCACCTTACCTTAACGAGTAACGCGGTAAAGATTATATATATTTAAGCCGCTTAGGTAATGCTACCCGAATATAGGCCTAGTAAGCGTAAGCGGGTATAGACTCTATAAAAGGGGGCCCTGCCTAGCTTAAGAGATAAGGACGGAAGAGGGCTATAACCCCTGCGTCCTATTAATAATACCCGGCGTGTTATTATCGCTACTACTACCCGCTCCCGAATATAAGATATAGGGTATAGGGCGACTACCTAGTAAAGGGTCGCCGATAAGATATCGCCGATACCCGAGGCTAATAAGGCTAGGGTTACTATAATACCGGATTAGTATATCCTATATTCTATAGCCAGAGAGCTAGCTAGGAATAAAACGATAAGTCGGTATACTATTAGTAAGGAACTAGAAGATCTGGTTAGAGGGCTATAAACTATTAACCCGGATTATATATCCTTAATTAAGAATATTCGCTAAGGGACCGGAAAAAGAGCGGGGTACTCTCTCGGAGATAAGGATATACTACTATTTAAGGGACGGCTAGTACTACCTATATAGGGCGCCCTAAGGGCGGAGGTCCTGCGATAGCACCACGATAACCCTAGAGCCGGGTATATAGGAGCGAATAAGATACTCGAGCTAATCTTAAGAAAGTTCTACTAGGTGGACTTAGCGGCGGATATTCGCGATTATATCGCTATATACTCGGCGTGTTAAGGGGTATAGGTGCCACGATATAAGCCGTACGGTTAGCTATAAACGCTATTATTACCCACGTATCCGTTCTAAGAGATTAGTATAGATTTTATTACGGGTCTACCGCCTATAAAAGGGGCCGATAGGTAAACGTATAACGCTATCCTAGTAATTATCGACTAGTATATAAAATACGCTCTGTTTATCCCTAGAGGGTATAGTAATAGACCGGGATAAGCTATTTACTAGTTAGTTTTAGATAGAGTTTTACCGCGAGCGGGCGAAGGCTCGGCGATTATTTACTATATACTACCCGTAGACGGATAGTTAAATAAAATAAATATATTAGTTCCTAATTAAGTACCTATAAACGATTACCGGTAATAAGACGATATAATAGCCTATTTAGTTATTAAAAGCAGGGTTCGCTTATAATAATAGTAAGCACTCCTTATTTAGTATCTCGCTATATAAAGCGTTCTATAGGTACCACCTATATATAGTAGAATATATTCGACCTAGGGACGATACCCGGGTATAGGGCGTTTAAGAACGTATTAAGAAACTAGCAGAGGTTCGGCGGAAGGTCCGCGAATACTAGGCGCGTGCCACGGAGTATTAGGCTCGGCACTATAATAAGCGCCACTAACTATAATAGTATAAGGTAAGCGACGTTATTAGACTATCCACGAAGAACTTCCGATTCCGGTAAGGGTTAAAGCTAGCACCGCGATATATTCGGGTATAGGTGACTAATATGATCGGCGAGTAGGCGTATAGGGTTCGCCTTCCTACGTAGTATACAAGGATATATAATATATTCCTGGTATCCTTATTAAAGCCGTGGAAAGACCGAGTAGCCGTAAAGCTATCGGTAAAGGATCTCCTGTTTTTAGAGGAAGAGTAAGATAAATAGGAGGTAGAAGATATCGTTAGTTATAAAGAGGAATAGGGGAAAACGTTTCATCTTATAAAGTGGGCAGGCTAGCCGGTAGAGTATAATACCTAGGAACCAGAGGACTACCTAGAAAACGCTTTAGGTATCCGGAAAAGGTACTAGAAGTATAAAATATATATATATAAGAAGTAGGACGACTACGAGATAGTATAAGGCGCCGAAGGGTCGTCGGATATAGAAATAAGAACTTAATTATAGGTTATAATAACCTTTTCCCTTAACGATATCTAGATAAAGTAGGGTTAAGCCTAAACTAATCCTAAAATTATAAAACTATCCGTATAAAGTTTAATGCTATTTCGGGCGATTATTATTAGCGGTGGCTTAGCGAATAAAAAAAAAATTAGTTACTAAAACTGAAAAAGTCGGTCTTATTACCGATAGCGGCGGCTATAATATTATCGTTATTACCGGGGGCCGATAGGGCGGCGGGGGCTTAACGATAAGGCGTACGAATACGCCGATAGGGCATATTATCCTTATCCGATAAGGCAAATACTGGCGGCGTGTACGCGATATTATTAGTAGAAGCCGGGGCGTTAGCGGCCGATAAGGTGGCGGAGACTCGATAATAAATAGGGCGGCGAGGGCGAGTCGTAAAGGGACGGGGAATAGGTAGGATAGCCTTATTAGAACTATCGCTAAAAGGGTTATTATTATTATTAGCGGAGGCATAACTATAGCGAGTGGCTGCTAAGCGACTAGCGAAACGATAAGCTAAAGCAGGGCGTCGAGGATTAGTAACGGCTACTAAAAGGTCGGCGAGTCTATCTAAAGATAGAAACGCCTTAAGACCTCGGAGGCGGTCCTTATAATTAAATAGGCGGTAACCGTTTATCGCTAAATCCTTAATAAAAGAAATAAGCGACTTAACGTCGCGGAAGTCGCTTTTACGGGGCGGGCGGGTTTAGTCTAGTAACGCTAACGCTTCGGCGTTATTAATACGACCTAGACAGTGTATAAAGTTAACCGTTATTATAGAGCGTAAGGACGAGATTTCGTTTAGAACTAGTATTTAAGACTACTAATCGTTAAGAATAAATAGCTAAGCGGTTAGCGATTAAACTTATATCCTTAGCGGTAAGCTTTTTCTTACCGCGGTCTATAACCACGCGGAACTATTTATAGGCCTTAGAGATACGCTTATAAGAGTAACGCCGGGCTATCGGCGTTAAATTATTATTTATTATATAAATACGCTTATTGCTATTTTAGGATAACTAAGCAGCACCTAGTATAAAATCGGGGATTTAATAACTAATTAGTATAACAAAACGCCGAAGAGTTAGCGAACCTATAGCGACGTATTACTAATAACCCCGGGTATAAGCGACGTAGCGACTAGCCCCTATGCTATCGCCGGCTTTATCGAAACAGTTAATACTAATATATAAATCTAGCTAAGAAATATAAAATCAACAGGGAGCCTCGTCCCTAATAACCAATTCCTATCCGTTATCGGTATTATATTATAGCTCACGAAAAGCCATAGTAACTTATAATTAACTAATAATATAATAGCGATTAGTCGGCGTGAAAATATTAATATTATTAATAGTAATAGAATTAAGATAGGCAAATTAATAATCAGCGAACGGTTAGCGATTATAATAATAGAAGATGGTTATAGGAAGAAAATTAGGAGCTATAAGGGAAATCACGCGAGGGACTATATACTCGTCGCTAAACGGTTACCTAAGGCTAGGTATATTATCCGCGAAAGGTTAGATAACTATAGGTAATAATAATAAGTATCGCGGAGTTTCTATAGTAATATTCGCATAAATCACGAGGTATATAGTCGGCGATAGAACGCCGAAGAGGTAAATAAAAGGAGCGGCCACTCTTTTTCCTTACGGGTTTTTAATAAGGGCTCGCGTAGAACTAGATAGAGATAATTAATCGCGATAAACGCGTAATTAAAGGTATTATGATAATATAAGTCTGCGGGACCAGACTTATCAGGGGGGGGGGCAGTGTAATAAGATAATCGTAGACCTATTGGTATATAGTCGGACCGATAGCCGCGTACGGACCACCGATCCGAACCTATCTCTATACGTACGTTAAGGGATCAGTTTAATCCCTTAAGTCAAAGTCTTGGTTTAAAGTCAGCGCTTAGTTAACGAATATACTATGATTACTCTACGATACTAAGCTATTAAGCCTTTTCTATGATATCTTCTCCTTGACTAAAGTCTACGGACTTTCCTTTCGTGACACACGGCTTATCCCCGCTATCCTACTCGCCGCTAAGCTTCTACCGCTTTATTAGCTATTAATACCCCGGCGCCCCTTAAAAACAACGAGTATACGCCGCCTAATTTTACGTCCTCTAATATAGAAGACGTCCCTCGCCGTTATATCCGCACCCCTTATTACCGTGCCCCCGCTATAGAGTCGGCTCCTAATAATAATAATACCGCCGTTAATATCGATAATAAAACTGATTTCTATGGTTTTAGTAACTAATTTTCTTTTTTTATTTCGCTAAGTAATCGCCGGTAATAATCGCCTAAAATAGCGTTAAACTTTATTCTAATAGTTTAGGCTTTAGGACTAGTCGGATCTTAACTCCGTTTATTTAGTTACTATAAGGAAAAGGTTATTATAACCTATAATTAAGTTCTTATTTTTATATCCGACGACCCTTTAGCGCCTTATACTATCTCGTAGTTATCCTACTTTTTATATATATGCTTTTTACACTTCTAGTACCTTTTCCGGATCACTAGAGCGTTCTCTAGGTAGTCCTCTGGTTCCTAGGTATTATATTCTTTACTAGCTAGCCTACCCACTTTATAAGATAAAACGTTTTCCCTTATTCTTCTTTATAACTAATAATATCTTTTGCCTCCTATTTATCTTACTCCTCCTTTAGAAACAGGAGATCCTTCGCTAATAGCTTTACGGCTACTCGGTCTATGGTTCTAATAAGGATACTAGGAATATATCGTGTATCCTTATATACTACGCAGGAAGGCGGACCCTATACGCCTGCTCCCTAATCCTTTTAGTTACCTATACCCGAATATATCGCGGTGCTAGCTTCGACCCTTACCGGAATCGGAAGTTCTTTATAGATAGTCTAACGATATCGCCTACCTTATACTATTACTGTTAGTGGCGTTTATTATAATACTAAGCCTAGTGCTCCGTGGCACGCGCCTAATAGTCGCGGACCTTCCGCTAAACCTCCGCCCACTTTTTAATACGTTCTTAAACGCCCTATACCCAGGTATCGTCCCTGGGTCGAATATACTCTACTATATATGGATAGTACCCGTATAACGCTTTATATAGCGAGATACTAAGCAAGGAATACTCGCTATTATTATAGGCGAAGCCTGCCTCTAATAACGAAATAGGCTACTATATTATTATATTACTGGCGATCGTTTATAGGTACTTAATTAGGAACTAATATATTCGTTCCGTTTAACTATCCGTCTACGGTTAGTATACGGTGAATAGTCGCTAAGCGTTTACCCGCTTACGGAGAACTCTATCTAAAACTAACTAATAAATAGCTTATCCTAGTCTATTATTATACCCTCTAGGCTACTAAATCGGTATTTAGTCTCCTTATATAGCAGCGCCGCTAGCTAGGGTGCTATTAGGTCCTTCCGTATAGGAATAAACAGAGCATAATTTATATACCGGTTAATAATTACTAGGATAGCGTTATATATTTACCCGTCGGCCCCTTTTATAGGCGGTAGACCCGTAATAAAATCTATACTAATCTCTTAGAACGGATATATAGGTAACGGCAGCGTCTATAGCTAACTATACGGCTTATATCATGGCACCTATACCCCTTAACACGCCGAATATACGGCGACGTAATCGTGAACGTCCGCCGCTAAGTCCACCTAGTAGAACTTCCTTAAAATCAGCTCCAGCGTCTTATTCGCTCCTATATACCCGGCTCTAGGGTTATCGTGGTGCTATCGCAGGACCTTTACCCTTAGGGCGCCCTATATAGGCAGTACTAACCGTCCCTTAAATAGTAATATATCCTTTTCTCTAAGAGAGTACCCCGCTCTCTTTCCGGTCCCTCGGCGAATATTCTTAATTAAAGATATATAATTCGGGTTAGTAGTCTATAGCCCTTTAACTAGATCTTTTAGTTCCTCGCTAATAGTATACCGACCTGCTGTTTTATTCTTAGCTACCTCTTTAGCTATAGAATATAGGATATATTAATCCGGTATTATAGTAACCGTAGCCTTAGCCTTAAGCGTCGGCGATATCTTATCGGCGACCCTTTACTAGGCAGTCGCCCTATACCCTATATTTTATATTTAGGAGCGGGTAATAGCAGCGATAATAACACGCCGGGTACCGTTAGTAGGATATAGGGGTTATAGCCCTCTTCTATTCTTATCTCTTAAGCTAGGCGGGGCCCCCTCCTATAAAGTCTATACCCGCTTACGCTTATTAGGCCTATATTCGGGTAGCGTTACCTAAGCGGATTAAACGTATATAATCTTTACTATATTACTTATTAGGGTAAGGTAGATACTCGCGATCTCTTAGTAAATACTTATAAGGAGGTGGCTAACTAATTATAATCTTTATAATAAGGTAAGAAGCATGTTATTATATAGTATCTTATCTATTATATAATCCGGCTATCTTAATAGGCTATTTACCTGGTTCGTCTTACCTAGACGGTATTAAACCTCGAAGTCGAATAATAATAATCGGTACACCTATCTAGTAAGATTTCCGTGAAGGTCCCGCGCTAGCGCGTTTAGCACGCCCTTAAGCGCCTAATAGTCTATTAGCACCGTAAACGCCTATCCCGTGCCTTCTAGATAATAGCGCTAACACTCGAGGCTCTTTATTATAGCTAATAGCTCCTACTATCCTATACCCTATCGTTACTCTATCTTAGAAAGCTTCCGCGAGAAGTAGGTGACCGGTCGCTATCTAGTCTTATACTTCTAACTTAGGATCCCGGAAATAGCCTTATTCGAAGTATCCGTCTCGACCCTTATATCTAGCACTAGGTCCTAGTGCCGTAGAATAGTCGCTAACCCTAAGGCGACCTTTAGTAATTTTAACTCCCGCTTAGCATTATCCGGAAACTTAAAAGGTCCTTTCTTTTTACCCGCCTAACTACCTTTTAATAGCGTAGTTAACGGCGTTATAACTCTAGAGTAGCCCTTAATAAACCTCCTATAGAAATTAATAAAACCGAGGAAAACTTAGATATCCCGGAACGATATAGGCGCCGGCTACTCGGTAACTATATATATACGTTCCGGATCTATCACGATACCTTCACTGGTTATTATAAACCCTAAGAAATCTACTTAGTTATAGTAAAGTTCGTACTTTAATAGTTTCGCGTATAGCTAGGCCCTATAAAGCCGATCTAAGACCTTCTTTAGGTGCTTTATATACTATTCCTTTAATATAAAATATATAAGGATATCGTCTAGGTAAACGATATAATATATATTTAGTAAACCGGCGAGCGCTCGGTAAATATACGCCTAGAAGGTAGCCGGAGTATTTATTAGCCCGAATAGTATAACCGTATACTCGTAATAGCTATACCGTGTTCTAAACGCCGTCTTCTAGCGGTCCTCCTTCTTAGTCCGGATCCTATAATAGGTATCTCGGATATCCACCTTAAAAAAGTACTTTACCCTAGTAAGCCTATCTAATAGCTCGCCGACTAGGGGTAGAGGGTACCTATTCTTGATTATTATAGCGTTTAACCCTTAATAATCGATATAGAGTTATAAGCTACTATCCTTTTTATACACGAATAGTACTAGTAAGCCTATAGGGCTTATCGACTATTAGATACGACCGCTCGCTATCCCTTCGGCGATATACTTCTTTAGCTCCTTTAGCTAGGCTCGAGATAAGGGATATAACGGCCCGAATAGCGGTTCCTTCCTGTCTTATAAGTTAATCGTGTATTCGGCGTCCTTTAATAAGGGCGGCTCCTTTACGACCTGCTCCGAAAACACGTCCTAGTAGTCGGTAATTTCCAGCGGCAGTTCGACGACCAGTCCGTATATCACCTTATCGTTATCTATAGACGGAATAGTTATATCCGGCGTCCCTGGTATAATAGTAGTAGTAGTAACGATATATATAATATACGCCTTCGCCCGCTTTTCGATAACCTCGTAAGCCTATAGCTCGGTGTCTATAATAGAGATCGTCCTGTAAATAAACGTTTAGCGAGCCGTATTAATTATAATACCCTCCTAACCTATATTATTATTTAAGAGTAGTAATTATCTAGTACCCTTAGGTGAATCCGTATACAGGAAGACCCTTTTTAATAGGCGTGGCTATCCTTTTACGTCTAGTAGATAGAAAGCTAAGCCGTATACTCCGCGGACCCAGGCCGGGCTACTATCTACTTAGATAGGAAACGTAAGTCAGATCTTAATGAGTAAACTAGAACATTTTCTAATAAACTAACAGAAGGCATTATAATAAGATTTAACTTAATAAACCAAAAGTTATAGGTTTTTTTAATTAATAAACAAGGGTAAATAAATCAGACTCCTCTTTTAGAAAAAAATTATAATAAATTCTTAAAAAATATAAATCGGGGTTATTATCTTCTTCTTTAAGAGATTTAAAAACGACGGGATTCGAGCTAACCGACGCGTAACTTAAGTAAAAACGACGAAACTAATTAGAGAAGGAACCTAACTCCCTCCTCTACGCCGTGATAGCACTAAGTAGAAGCCGTAATACGGACGCGGGGGCGGATACGATAAAAGGGGTAATAGCGACCGGCCTACCACTAAAAAACTCTTTAAACCGCCCTTACCGATAGCGTCCACTACTCGACTCCTACCGCCCGCATCAGGGTAATCCCGTATATAACCGAACCGAGACCGATATAGGGGATTAGCGGGCCCCTAGAACGAAGATCTAATAAGTCGAGGCGTTAATCTAAAGTCTACTAGCTAACAGGAATATAATTAATTAGGTTATAGAGCTAATAGAAGAACTTATTAAGCTAGGCTGCCTTAATAGCCAGAGCACTATAATAGCCCCGATTATATACCTCCACGCCACCGTATAGAGTATAATTAGAGAGGAACTCCGAAAAGGAATAAAGCCGACCTAGGCTATAGTGGCCGCGACGCCGCCCGCTATAGCACCCCTATAGGACCTAGCCCCCCCCTAAGGTGATTCCTACTTAATACTATAAAAAGCTAATTATTAAACACAGGGACTAACTAGACTAAGTAGTCTAAGCCTAGTCGCTAAAAGAGATTATCTAAGCTATAAATATAGCCATTAGCCACGACGACGCTATAACGGCTTAGAGACTATTTAGCGGCGATATATACCTAACCTTTACTGGAGGGGTATAGTAATAGTCCGCCTTTACTAACCACTAGGTTAAATAGGCCTTCGGCGCCGGAGCTAAAATAGCTACCCGTACCTACCCGGTCCTAGTAAAAGCTATCCCCTATTCGATCCTAGGCCTACTATCTAAAAATAAGCTCCTATAATCCCTACGCACCTTTAACCCCGACACGAAAATATACTAAGCGAGGACCCGGCTCCTTAGATACGGTACCGGTAAGGTAGCGATACTATTTATTAAGACCGCCTCGCCGGAAGGCGTAAAGAGCCTTATATAGAATAGCCTCCTGCTAAAGGGCGGTAGTTACTTATATAAGCCCTATAACCCCGATATTAACCTCCTATAGTGCTTTAACTGCTTATAGTTTAGGTATAAAGCTGCCTAGTGCCTAAAGGCGGAGAGGCGGTACCGTTACTACGCTAAACCCGAGTCTACCTACTAGAACGGGTTTAAGAACTGCCGAGCGTCGGCCCCGAAGGCTACCCAAAGGTATACTATATACGATAAGAACCACGAAGCCTTTAATAATACCTACTAAGTTAAAGAATAGGAAGCCGCGAGAGCCTAAGAAGCATCTAAGTACTAGGTAAGAGAATTCGATATTATAAGGTAGACCGAAGCGGCGTACGCGTAACCCCGCTTCCGTTATCCCTTACCCTCCCCCTCCCCTACCCTATCGTAGGCCACCTTTATCTGCCGCGGTCCTGGCCGCCTATTAAAAAGACCCCGCGAATACCCCCCGGCCTCTAGACTACTAGAGCGGTTCCTTATTGCCCGCGGGTCCGACCCGATACCGATACGAGATACCTAGGAGGCCGCGCTTACCGGCTTAACCTTAGGCCCCTCCCCCTCTAAATAATAAAACTCCGTATCCTAACCTGGAATATAGGAGCTAAATAGGCCCGCGTAGAGCTCCCGCTACGTGCCCGTACCGAGTACGATATAATAGATATCTAAGAGCCAGGGCTTAACCCCTTTACGAAGGGGCTAAAAGCCCTAAGTAGGGCCCCGTACCTCCTAATCTAGGGAGGTAGTAGAGCCCTGCTTTATATCTATAAACGACACCCCCCTAGTATATGGATATAATAGGCCTACCACGACTCTTATACGGTTATTTTCGGTATAGGCGATTAAGCTATAACGATCTAGTTAATCTACTCTAAGAACTACTAATCCGCCTTTACCCCGTGGTATACCCCTTTAACTATAGACCTTATAGGGGCCACCCCCGGGGCCGCTATATCCTTCTTAGAGACTTTAATCTCTATTATCCCCTTTAGGCTAGCTACCCTAGATTCTATCCTAAGTCTAGTACCCTCCTAGAACTAACTACCCGCTAAAACGTTAACCTTATTACCCCCCCCCGGTATAACCACCTAGTATAGGCTAGGCCGGCGGCTAAGTATTATCGACCTTATTTAGGTATCCTAGGGGCTCCGCTACGGTTATAATAGTATAGATAGCGAGGTTATCGGATTAGACTACCTCTCCTAAACCGCGACTAGCTATCTTAACATGGACCGCCCTGCCGATCTAGCCCCGCCGCGGCCCCCCGTCCCCCCTAACCGCCCACGCTAGGTGTAGAAGGAATTCGTACCTTCTCTCGCTTACTAGGTAGCCCCCGGGATTCTTATATAACTAGGCCCCCTATTAACGCCCTCTAATATTAACAGGGCCCTTAACTAGCTAACCTAGGACCTTACTATTATTACTGATTAAATAGCCCCGTAACGCCGACCCAGCCCCCTTAGTCGCCCGCCCTGCCTAAGGTAGACTAATAAGCTAATATCCCTAACCTAAGAAGCGCGTAGATTATATAGATAATATATAGTAAGAAGATCACGGAATAGATAGGAAGGGTATAGGTAAGCTAAGCTCCGCCGCGATAAAGCTATTATAGTAGCGAAGAGGTAGTATTAGCGCCACCTCCTTTACTCGACCTAAGGGAATAACGGGCTCCTTTAGAGACTCTAAAGGTAGGCCCGAACTAAGGGATACTAACTACCCGGCCCCCCTACTATACTACTATTATACCGCGACTAAGGCGACCTAGCAACCTTTTATTATAAGGAAGTAGATATTCTATACGCTAAGTTCTTCCTTTCCCCCGGAGACTTAGATCCTAGGCCCTTAGGGCGAGAGTACCCCTTTAGGTGAGATATAGACCGGACCGTTACCGTGGCGGATCTCTAGGGCCGCCTCCGCCGGACTAAGCTATAGGCCGCTCCTAGCCCGGACGGCTTCCCTATAGGCCTCTTAAAGGCCTACGGCCCGGTCCTATATTAGATCCTCGCTATAATCCTCTTAGCCTGCTTATCCCTAAGCTACTTCCCGCGCTACTACTATACCGCTACTATAGTGATTATCCGAAAGGAGGGCCGCTTATAGAGTGACTATAAGATAGCTAAAGGCTAAAGGCCGATCTCCCTTCTTAATATAATCGGAAAGCTGCTTAAAGGTATTATAGCGGACCGTTTTATAGCTATAGCGGAAGAACACCGATTACTCCCTAGTAGCTAAATAAGGAATAGACCTAGGCGTAGTATAAAAACGGTTATATAGCGAGCGATAAAGGCTATTAGGGCCGCCTAGGCCCTAAGCGGCACCCATACGATACTCTAGCTAGATATACGCGGGGCTTTTAATATTATCCCCTATACTAGACTTCTTAAGTCCCTTAAGCGTAAGGGATTCCTAGACTAAGCTATTTAACTAACTAGTAGCTTTCTTTAAGACCGGATAGTCTACCTCCTTTTCGATAGCTAGACGGTAACCCTATAGCCCCTCTATATTAGTATATCGTAGGGGTCCCCGGTCTCCCTAATCCCCTTTATTTTATATATTTCTACTCTATATAAAGAACTTAAATACGCCGCGAGAACCACTATTATCGGCTTTACCGATAATATAAATATTATTACCTTCGGCTATATAAAGGCCTAGACGCGATACCGACTCGCCTCCGCCTAGCGGATATATAAGGCCTGGTCCTAAGCGAGTAGCCTTTAATTCGAGCCCTTAAAATATATATTTATACCCTTTATAAAATCCTATTCCCTATCCCCGGCTACTCTTTACCTCGACACCGTGTTACTACTACCCTCGATAAAGACTAGGTTCCTTAGAGTTTAGCTAGACCGAAAACTAAATTTCTTATAGTATAAGAAGGAGATCCAGAGTAAACTAGCGATATAGAACTACGCCCTAACCCGGCTTACCGCGGTAGGCTAGGGCTATAGCTTCGCCGACGCCTAACGCCTTTATACCGCTATAATCCGCCTAGTTATCTCCTACTACGCCCCTACCTTCTATAGGGTCACTAATAGACCCCGCCGCGGCCTCGCTATGGCTTTAAGCGCGGCCTAGAATAAGTGCCTTAGGACTATTACGGGCGCCTATAAGGCTACGCCGATCCGGATCCTAGAAAAAAAGACGTTTATCCCCCCCCTCGATTTATATCTTACCCGCCTTATAGCTAAAAGAGCTCTTAATTATTAGCATACCGGAACTAAGGGACTTATCCTAGCTAGCGCCTAAGCCGCTATAAGAGCGTTAGCGGCGCTAAGGCGCTATTATATTACCTAATAAGCACTCGCCTAGCCCGCCTAATCCTCTACAGCCTAGGTTTAGGTAAATAACTCTAACCCGGATATCGCCCTCCGGGAGGAGTAAAAGAAAAGGTAGCGAGATACGGGGTCTACGCGGAACCCTACCTATACTATAGCGGTGCTAGACCGAAACCTATATAAAAAAGACCTCTAGAGGCATATAGGCCTCCTAAAACTATAAAGCTTTATCCTTACCTAGATCCGCTCCGAAAAACTAGGCCTTAGGGCCTTCCTCTTTAGAGCGAGGGTTCCCGGCTTCGCTACTACCCGGTACCCTTATAGCGATAAAGGGGCGGAGATAGCTAAATATATTATCCTATAATACTAAAATACCACCCTAGAATCGCGAAGGGACCTTTATGGTGCTATAGGGAGGCCGATCTTAACTAGGGGAGACCTTTTTAACGCCCTAAACCACCCCGAGGAGGTAAAAGTAATTACGAAATAATTCCTATATCTTAGCCGTCTAAACGACTTCTGTCTCGCCTTAGAAATTATAAGGAACTATATATTAGAGACCCTATAGCGGGACCGGCCCGGTATAGAATAAGCCGGAATAGAATATATAAAATAAAAATAGCACTTAACCCGGACTTTTATATTTATTCTAGGGCCCTATAAGCCAGGGCCCTGGCGGTACTAAAGGGGCGTGCTATAACGGTATTTACTCTTTACTTAGCCTTAGTCTTAGCGCCTCCCTCCTTATTCTTACTCTTAGTAGTACTATTACTATTAGCGTTATACTCGTAACCCTATCCCGCGATATTAGCTTTACTCTACTATAAAGGGACTATAAGGATATATACGGCTATTTTTAGTAAGATAGCAATTATTCCCTTTAGCCGATTTAGTCGGCGCTTTAGGCTAGCTAGTATGGCGTTACTACCGTGGCGGCGGTTAGCGGGGCGAGCATGCCTAGCGGCGCGCTTAAAGGATACCACCGCCGCTATAAGTTAACCTCTAGCCTATCCTAAGTTAGTATAGTATAGCTTCGGCACCCCTAAGGTCACGACTTATAACCACTCCGTTATTACCTCTACTAATAGCCGCCACGTATTCCTAATAGCGTTTAAGGACACGCTGCTAATACTTTAAAGCTATAGCTAGAACCTACTCTAGATATTAGAACCCGCTATTACCGCCCCGATACCACTAAGACACTATTATAAGACCGACTGATATCCTTAAGAGTCTGTCGACTATTAGTATACTAATAGTATACTACTTCTTTTCTAGTGGTATTAGTATATACTTCTATATCTTCGGGCTTTTCGCCCCCAAGGTGTTTAATATATCTAAGATATTTACTTAAAGTTAGAGACGGCCACCTAACGGTATTACTCCGGCACCCTAAGGGCACCTCTAGGAAAACCTATAGCAGCACTCGCGCGGCTATAGCCTCGTAATAGCGGGAATTACCCTTTTTCTTAGCCTGCTTCTTCTTAGGCGGTATCTAGGAGGCTATTAATACCGAGTTTAGATCTAATACGCTCCCCCGCGGCACCCTATTAAACTTATATTAACGACTCCGGGCTATTAATTATTTAATAGTTATTTTTAACCAACTATAGCCTATTTTATTAGCTTGCCCTAGAACCGCCGACTTCCTACCCGCGATACCGCGCTGCCACTTATAAATAAACGATACCGTAAAAAAACGGTGAATAAGAGACCTAGCCTATCTATAGACTATCCGACGCTTTATTAGTGACTATAATATAAAGCCGGGAATAAAGGTAGGAGTAAGGGGGCGGGCGGCTTAAAGGGAAACCTACGATATTATAATAGGAGGGTTAAAAAAAGGAAAATAAGAAGAAGGGCGGAGGCCCTTAAAATTTTCTATTAACCTAGCTATAACTATAGGTAACTACTAAATACGGCAGGCATATATAATAAAGGCAGGAGCCCCTGCTAAAACCCCCGCCTAAAAGGAAGGCGTAAATAAACCGGCTACCCCGATACAGGGAGGATTCCTAGAGCGCGGAGCCGCCGCGGACCTCTTTCGGCCCCCTATATAGTATACCGTATCCTAGGCTAACTCGAATCCCCTAGCCTATTACCTTCTCGTTAGCCACTAGACTAAAGGTGTGATCCAGATACGTATTAAGTTATTACCGGGACCGTCGAGGCCCCGACACGGCACCGATCCTAATAAGGAGAGTATAAAGGTTTTTCTACCCGAACGGGTTTTTCCCCCCTATAACCAGCTAAGAAGAACCGTATAGCCTAAGCCGGGCTCCTAGACTAGATAGGATAGCGGAGTAAGAGAATAATAATAATAATAATAATAATAAAAAATATAAATAAAAAAATACTAAAGATTTGAAAAATTAAATTAAATAATAAATTAAAAGAAAGAAATTTATTTATAAATTTATAGATTCTAAGTTTGTAGGTTTAAAAAAAAGACGTTATATATTAAGAAGAATATATGCAAGTAAAATAGAAACAAAACATGTCTTAACCACTTGACTACTAATCCTAAAAAGCCTAGTGCAAGTATCGCACTTGCTTCCATTGATTACAAAACAATTCAATCCTTAAAATTAAATTTTAAGGATTAACCTAATCTGGCTTATATTTATATAAGTATAGCCTTGGTAAAGGAATATATTGCTAGGAGACAGTTTATTGCACCTAAATACACGATTAAATATAAAAATGCTATTATTATTTATTTTAACTATGTATTCTATAATGGGTATAACAGATTTTGATGCTCTATTTAAAACAAATTTCAAGCTATTATTTCTTCCTCAGACAGTTCTTCTTCTTTTTTATCTTTACATTCTTCTAATTTTTCTTCATCCTTAGATACAGTAAAATCTCTTTCAGGGTTTTTCCATTTATCCTCTTTTTTATCGTCTTCCTCGTTTGAAAATAAATAAACCGGATAAATCTTCTTCAGTAGTTATGAACAAAGCAACTTCTGATAATAAAGAAGAAAATATTTTCAAAAGAATTTAAATAATAATTTCTTTGCCTAATATTAGGATCTTATTTTAATATAAAAATACTTTTATATAAAGTTTTATATTAATATCAACTATTTCAGTTATTACTTTAATAATATTATTATTTATATTCATAAACAAAGAATGATTAAGTATGGGTACCATATTGGTACATATAAATAAAATACTAGTTAAAATATACATTAATAAAATACTTCCATATTCAGCTAAGAAAAAGAATACAAATATTACCGCTGCGTGTTCTGTCATAAGCCCTTCACAACATTAACTGAAAACAGCCGTGCAACGCCTGTATTTTAAAAATAACCTGTTTAATAGTTAAGTTAATTTGGAAAATCATGCCCTGTTCTTTGCTTATTATACCTTTAATAGGTATATTTATAATGATTTAATATCTATATTCCTTTTAATAGAATTACAAAGTTATGGTCTATATATATTAAGTACAATATATAGAAATTCTGAGTTTTATAGTATCTGTGTTATTTTTAGTAGGATTATTTAGAGGAATAGCTTTATGTTTAATTTTATTATGTTTAAATTTTATAGCATTTTCATCCTTCTTGCTTTAGAACTTGAAGTTGTGGTATTACTTCAAGTTCAAATCTTGAAATTCTAAATTGAACTATATTATGATCTATTAATATATTTCTCTAAATTATCTAATACCTAAATTATGTAAGTTATTAAGACTACTTAGTAATAAACAGATGAGTTTGGTGATGGCTCTGAATAAACGCTGTTTAAGTGCTTGACATATGCTAATCGAACGATTAATTTAATTTGAAAAAATTTGAAGCCTTTGATTTCTAGAGTCTTGACCTCTAGAAGCGGTTTTTACCCTAGGCGTTCTACTAACGCCGGGCTAATAATATCTACCTACGTATAGGTATCTAAATCCTTACTAAACTTAATCTCTTTTCCGTGACGGATCACTATCGCTATAGATCTCGCTACCTCGCTAACTATAATCGCCGGCCGGTTATTAGGCGTAGGTTTAGCCCCCCTGTTTACGCCGACTCGTTTCCTGATAAATCAAGTTCTCTAACCCGAATATTATTATCGAGATTATTATCTAGAGCGTGCACGTTACTAATACGGGCGCGAGCCTTCGCCGTCCCGTTATCGGTTATCTATTATTCCTTATTATTATAGTAGTCCTTAGAACGGTGACGCTTTTTACCGTAGTTATAGTACTCGCCTATAAAGGCACGCGTGCTAGGCTACGCCTACGAAGGCTCCGGGCCCGAGCCCGATACCTTTTAACCCGTCGGGGGCGCCCCCTTTAAGTCCGTCTTACCTAGCTCGGCGGGCGTACGCTAACTAGTCGCCGGAGTGCTTACCCGGCTTAAGCGACTATCCGAATACTAGAAGTTCGATAAGGTCCTTTTATAACTAGTATCCAATCGCTTACTGCTCGCCTTCTTAATAAGGCTTATATCCTAGAATAGCTATGCCTTTTAAGCTAGCGTCACGGCCTTATCTACTTTAGGTCTCCGCTCTTATATCTTATCCTTAATACGTAAAGGTAGCTAACTAAAATAGTCGTCCGTATACTCTTCGCTTCCGCTTATCTCCTAGCCTAATAGCCTATACAGGTTACCCTACCATTTAAATAGCTTTATCGGCGTTATATCGCCGGTTATTTATAGCTTACGAAGTTCCTTATAGTAATAGTACCGTTATATATCCCGGGATAGATACTCTTACTAAATAAACGCTATAAAGTCGTTCTAATTCGGGTTAGCGATCTTCTTAGTATAGTGCCTCTAGGACGTTTAGAAGGTATATTCGAGCTTCGTTAAAGCCTATTTAATCTGCTATAGTACTAGGGTACTAGGCCTAAACTGGTTCCTAGCCTTAATCGCTACTAGCTAATCATCGATTTCTATAACCGTGGATAACTCTTTAATTAGCTTATAATTATATACCGGCGATTTTTTATAATCGCGCCAGGGCGCCGGTCGTTTAGCGAGCTTCTCTATAATTACTTACTTAATCTCGCTCTATTACTAGAGATACTACGAAAATATCGTAATTAACGCCTTTTATATTAACGTTAAGGGGTCGGCGGCGGATCGGCGATTAACCTATAAACCACTATCTTTAAGACCGAGCATAACCGGTATATCCGTTAACCCCTTACTCTTATTTTTATGCGGTCCCTGCTCGGGCACCGTTATTATTAATTTAGGCACGATAGGCGCCTCCTGCCCGGCGTCCGTTTCGCTAGCTCCCCCTAGGGGAACGCTTATTCCTTAAGTCCTTCTCGGTAATATCTTCGGCCTAACTACCTTAAAGGTATAGAAGTTAAAGAATTATAATAAAAGGAAAGTCCGTAGACTTTAGTTAAGGAAAAGATATTATAGAAAAGGCTCGATAGCTTAGTATCGCAGAGTAATCGCAGTATATTCGTTAACTAAGCGCTGACTTTAAACTAAGACTTTAATTTAAGGGATTAAACTAATCCCTTAACGCGCGTACAGAGATAGGTTCGGATCGGTGGTCCGTGCGTGGCCGTCGGTCCGACTACATGCCGATAGGTCTGCGATCATCTCGTTATATAGGGGAACACGTATATAATCCTTCTTATCTATATCGATAACGCCTTAGTCTATCTAAACCTTAGGATAGTTACCGATACTCCTAGTTAAGCGTCGTATAAAGCAGGCTCCGTGGTTATAGATAGTCACGCCTTCTAGGGTCGCTTTAGTTAGGGCATCTAGGCTCTTAGCGATTCCGAGCTTCCCGCTAAGAAGTAAATACCCTTTAAAAATATCGCCTTATCCTTCCGGATTTAGGGACTTCTCGGCGGCCTTTAGTTATTTTATTAGAATATCATAGGCGTTATCCTACTCTATATTAAAATATCCGTTAGTATAGAAAGGGTCTATATATCCTAGCTTACTACCCCGAGAAATAAATAGCGGCCGGTTACTAGTATTATAGATTAAAACGGATATCCCTTCGCTAAGGATATGATTTAGTAAACCCTTAGTATCTAGTTAGAATTCTATAAAGTCTAGGTTACGTTCTATTCGTTAAATAGAATACACCTATACTAATACGGCGAAAGAATAGCCTTCTTAGCGGCTTTTAGTTAGCGTTTAACTAATAAACGTTTAGTAAAGATACGTGCTAGGATAATAAGACCTTCGTAGGATCTAATCTAGATAGCGTCCTGCGAGTTAAGGATATCGACTTTATTCGGATAGTTAAATTCCTGCCTAAGGAGTAAGCCAGCTTCTAGCTTAGGAACCACCTAAGCCTTTATATATAGCCGACCGACTCGGGGCTAGCCGTCTATTATACCTCGTACTAGTAGGGTAAATAAAGCTAATCTAATAATATCTAAGGTACCCACGCTATAAAGCGTGGATCTCCTAGACGTGTCGATTTCCGTGTTAGGGAGGTAAAGGAGAAGGTGTTAGCTTATAACGTATTATAAGGCACTTAAATTAATATAAGCTTCGAAGGGAGCGCTATCTAGGGTTACTTAGACTTAGACCCTTACGTATCTATAACCGTATAGGCCGGCTACGGGGTCTATTACTTCCTATATAGCGCTTTTAATTAGCGGGGAGTCCTAACCGCCTTATTCCTTTATTAGAGATAAGTAGAAACAGGACTTCTTATAGCGGAGAGCCTTATTATTAGATCTTATTAGCTATCTATACTTAGTATATTATCGTTATACGTAATAAAGATTATAGTACTTAGGTATAAATCCGGGTCTATTAGCGACCTAATATAATTAATTACTGCCTTTATCGGTCTCGGTTTTATTATCTATAAGGGCCTTAGAACTATTAGACTCTTCCTCGAAATAAGATAGGTCCTTTAGTTCCTTGTTATTTTTATATCCTTTATTAGAGACCTTATCGTTAATAGTAGTATTTATAGGGTCCCGGGATTATTCCCGGCGAAAGTTCCGGTTACCGCGAGCTAGTTAATCGGACGTATTATTAGCTAAGAGCCGTTAGCCGCGTTCGTCTATATAGCGGTTTAGCGTTCCTCGGGCTAGTAGGGCGCGGTCGTTCTAACGGAATTATCCTAGTCCTAGCAGGCAACGTTCCGGTAATACTAAACGACGATCCGGCGCTAGAGAGCGTTATTCGGGTTATAGCGAGCGGCGTAGAGCCAGGCTACCGCGTTAATCCGGGTACCGGGGAAAGGGTAAGTATACCTAGGAGGATTAGTTTAATATTAATATGCGTTTAATCTGTGGCAGGGTTTATTAGGTAATAAGTACCTTCTAGGCTCTATTAATACGGTTCCGGTACTATCCTGGTATTATACTAGCTAGGCTATTTATAAAGTCGGTCGCTATAGTTTCCGGTCCGGGATAAGGAATAGTATTTACTAGGTTAGCGTCTAAGCAGTCCTATATAAAAGCTAAATACTTACCTCTAGATTCGTTAGCCGCCTTCGCTAATCGGATTACTTTATTTATAAAAACATAGATATCTTTTAGCGGGTAACTATATCGTCTAGGGTATATCGCTCGCGCCTTAGCTTATACTCGGCTTCCTTTTAGGGTAATCGGAACCTTTCCTATAAGGCGGTCTTCTATTCCGTAACGGTTACTATTATAGTAAGGTACGATTATTATCCCGTATTAATGCTTATAATAAAGAAAGGCGAAGCCGTTACTGTGCAGAACGGCTCCGCGTAGGGCCAAACAAACAACCAACTAATAGGCTAGCCGAAAGGAAGGGTCAGGCCCGTCACGGGTCCGTATCTAGAGCTAAGGGTCCCGAGGAGACGGTTGCCGGGCCTCTAGAAGGGTTGGTAGTGGTCTGATCAGGGGAACGAATAGCTATAGATAGGCAGGCGGGCCTACGGTCGGCTCTTCTGGATCGTCTAGATATCCGAAAAAGGAAAGATAATATAAATTATGATTGTGATGGGTGATAGGTGACGATCGTGAAAGATCGGACGAAAAGCTAGCTAGATATAGTGGGTCTATTCCGAAGAATAGCCGCATACAAGACCAGATCTCTGGGACCGACTAGTCACGTGATATCCACCGTCCTGACCCGGAATACGGGTCTGCCCCTCTATAATAAACTATATAAAAGCCTCGCTTAATAAATAGCAGGCTAGTCTGCGGGGAAGGGACTCACGGTGCTAGGTACTTAGGCCGGTATACTAGTCTATTATATTAGTAAAGCGGAAAACGTCTATATAGATTAGTTTAGTTCCTTTAGTCTTAAGATCCTAATCGGCTATAAAGTATAAGGGAGGCTTAAAGTAGCCTAGGCTATCGGCCTTAAATCGGTGCGTCCGATTATCGCGCTGGGTAAGGATAGCGAGTAAATCCGATTATCGTATATATAAGTATAGTTCCGGGTAGTTAGCGTCCGGTATATTCCCTAGGGAAGGACCTACGCCGGGAGGGCCGCGTCTAGGGGCACTATTACCCGGCGGGGCTGCCTGGTGCTATTAGCGTTCCGGATTCCTAATATTCCCGGTTCCGATATCCTCTATCTAGTCGCGAGGGTAGTATATAATATCGGAGGTTATAGGGCTTATACGATTATCGCGGCGGCTTATAGTATCGACTTAATAACTTTCCTAGTCGGAGAATAGTATACGGCTATCGGGTATTAGGGTATAGTCGGGCGTTCCTTTAAAAGGTTTAGCGTATTTTAGAAAAGGGCTTTCCGCTATATTTTCGGGGAAACTTCCGACTAGCTATTCGACTATACTTATAGCGGGGCGGATTAAAAGCGATTCTAATCCCTTGACCTGAATCTTTAGTTTTACCGGCAGAGAATCTTGGCCGTCGGTAAAGGGGGCTGGCTTCTTTCCCTTAGCTACGCTACTACGGGGTATAACCATAGACTTATAGAGGTTAATATATTCGGGCTCCTTCTTTAGCTAATTATAGAATACGTTTTTAAAAGAGTTATAATAGGTAACCCACTTCGCGGGATAGGTTAGCTAGGGAGGCAGGATAGCTTTAGAGACTCTTCGTCTAGAGGTTATAGTATACCTAGCTTTATTAGTGCTAGGGAGGTTCCCTGCTTACTCCGCTATAAAGAGGAGTAGCCGATATTCGGGTAAAAGAACCTTCTCGGCTATATCTAGATAGGCGTTTACTATCACGGCGAGGGGATATACGCCTTTTAGATCCCTTAGTATTATAGAAGAGTCTAGGAGAACGGGGTAAGGAGCGTCGGTTATTATTAAGCGGGTTCCGTAATAATACTATTTAGTATTTAATAGGTTATTATAGATACAGGCCTATCGGATAACTAGTACTCGTGGACTTTTATACTTATCGCTTACTCGCCTAGTGCTAATAAAGGGGAGGCGCTTTACTTAGTGGACTATAAGCTACCGGTACCGCTTTAGCTACGTGTCCGTTTAGGGCGCTATATATAGCTATTTAACTAAATAGGGTTCTAGTACGCAGACCTCTACATATCACGCTAAAGGGCTAGTGAACGTAGTAAGAGGTGCGTAGGTAAGCAGTTCCTTATCGGCGCTATTAGGCTATAGCTCGATAATCGCTGCTTATCGCTTAGTCCTATTTAAGGGGAGGCACTTTATTAATAACGGATAGTTACTTATCCTAGTATCGTGTAACTAGAATAGTCTACACGGTGGTTTAATAGGATCGGTGCACGAACCTTACTAAGATCGAATAATCTTATTGTAGTTACTACTATTTAATATACACTAACCGTATATATCTCTGGCTAGCCAGTACTATAGGACATGTAAAAGGATTCAAGTTAGGTAACCTTAGGGTATAGTAAATAATATATAAATAGGATATATTCTTTAAAGGAGACGGCGAGGTTCCCGCTCTATATAGCCACGGGGCAACCTTAGTCTATCTAGGACTTAGCTAGTACTAGCACTAGTCTCGCGCTATACAGGCTTTAGTGCCGGTATAATATTAGCACTAATCCAGCGCTATATAGGCTTTAGTGCCGGTATAGTGCTAGCACTAATCTAGTATTATACAGGCTTTAGTGCTAGTATAGTGCTGGCACTAATCTAGCGATTTACGGGCTTTAGTGCCGGTATAGTGCTGGCACTAATCCAGCGCTATACGGGCTTTAGTGCCGGTATAGTGCTGGCACTAGTCTAGCGATATACGGGCTTTAGTGCCGGTACAGTGCTAGCACTAGTCTAGCGCTATACGGGCTTTAGTGCCGGTATAGTATAGGATAGTAGTGCGTATCACTTTGGATAGGCTTAGACGGCGTAGGTTAGTGTTAGGATATAGTGGTATAGTAGTTTCGGTAGTTTAGTATTAAAGATATAAAGTATAATTATATCGTATTTATATATATTTATATAAATATTAAACTAATAATATATCTTAACTTACTTACTTCTTATTAGCTATTCACGTCCTAGGTCGTTAAAGTTACGATAGTGATATTTCTAAGGATAGCTTCGTATCCAAGGATAGCTCTACGTCTAAGGATAGTTATATATCCAAGGCTAGTGATATACTTCGCCGAAATAAAATAAGCGAGGATAGTCTCCTATATAAGGATAACTAATACCTAGTAACTCCTAGTAAGGTATCTATTAGAAGTACCGCCGTATTCGGAGCGGCGTATTGTTATATAACTAAATAGGTTATATAAAGATAGTTATACTGGTATGGCTACGCAGCGTGGTCTTAGGACTCTAAGGTTCTAGGCTATTAGCTACTAGAGTAGGTGTGGCTTAGAGATAAAAAAGGCTACTAGAAGGGGATTCTGATTAGTTATATTTAGCCGAGGTATAGTCTATATATAGCTTAGCCTTTAGCGAGCCTAAGGCTAGGAATTAAGGTAATCTATTATATTTCTATAGCTTAGTTTAGTTAATTATAGCTTTGTATTATAGTTATAAGCCCGGGTAGTAATAGTATACTAGTAACTTCTATAATTTATAAATACCGTTCCGAGTTATTATTCCTTTATCTTTTCTCTATACCCTTTTTATCCCCTCTTCACTTCTATTACTTAGTATCTATTTCCCTATACTATTCCCTTATACCTATACCTCGCTTACTTTTTCTTTTTCGAGCACTATAGCCTATACCCTAGAGATCTACTACGCGGTTAACGCTTCGGATATACCTAAGCTTATATACTCGAACTACTAGACTAACTAGTACTATACAGTTAAAGGCGTAGCTTATATACTAGAAATATAGTATATAATCAATCTAGATAAGCCTAATGAGTCTACTAATATCCTGCTAGAGCTGAATCCTGTTCCTAAGCTTTAGATCCGCGGTCGCCTTATGGTTTATAATAATAATACTATTATCCACGAACTAACCGAAGATAAGGTTAAAGTAGCCTTGATTAGGGCGCTATAATCCTCGGATTTAAAGAGAAAGGAATACTAAGCCCTTATTAGAAAGCTCAAAGCGATTCCATCTTTTATCCAGAAGACTATTAATACCGCCGGCTTCGAGATAGCTACAGTTATTCGAACAAAGTAACGAGTTAGCCCCCACTTTTAGAATATACTGTTATGACCGCGTTAAAAACACCACGAAGTTATATATAAATAACTTTACGAAAAGTACTTTAAATGCTTAGAAAAAGTTCCGAATAGATAGAGGAAAAGCTATAATATAGGAATATCAGGTTATATCCTTTCTAGTACTTTGTGTACCACCCCTTAGCCTCGATATAAGCAGCGAGCCTCCGCGGTATTAACTCTATTAGTCCCTTTAGGAGGTTATTTTTAAAGTCCTTCTATACTTTAACCGCGGCCTGGCAAAGCAGATTATACGACGTATCGTTATATATTATATCCGAGAGTTCGGATACTTTAAATAGATTCGTTCCTTTAGTAGTTTCTATAGATTTTTGATAGTGTTTAGGTTAGGCGAATACGGCGGCTAGTCTAGTGAAATAACCCTATTCTCTTTAGCCTAGGGACGTAACTAATCTTAAACGACGCGCGCTATATATATAGAGGCGTTATCTTAAACGAATACGCTACCCGGTTAGTATATTATAGGCAGGTACTTTTCGAGGGTATCACGAATAATAGCGCCGGTAACGCCGCCGCGCGCCGAATTTAGGTCCCCCGGAAGGCTATCTAAAGATATACAATAAGAGTACGAAAAGGCGGCCCAGAATATCTGTTTATAGCGGGTTAGCTTACCCCGAGGCTAGACTATACTCTTTATAAGTCTCTTTCCCTATAAAACTATTAGTAAAGTTATAATATAACGATAAATACGACTTACACGATAGCAGAAAACGTATTTCTGCCTCTCCTCTTCGCCGCGCGCGACTATAGTTTTATCTAAAAGGATAAACTGTTTCTACTACTCTAGTGGCTAAAAGGCGTACCTGGAGTATTAGTCTAGGCGCCTATGCGTATACGTAACCTAAAGTTTTAGGCGTTATAGCGCGCGGAGGTAAAGGATACCCGCTTCCCGGAGGTACTTTAATACCGTGTTCGTTACGTAAAATAGGCTGCAATTAATTAAAATATGCGTAGGGGATATAAAAAGGTTACTCTAGACGGCCCGAACAATACGTCTTTTATTATATAAACTTAACGCAGGGGGTCTGCGGGAGCGTTTATTTAAACGGGCTAAAATCTAATTTTCGTATCGGCGCGCGATACCCTATACTAATCCTGGCGATACATCGAATTTCAATGCAACAGCGTTTTAACTAAGCCTATCGCGATAGGCCTACGTAATCAGGGTCCGTTTATAAGGGCTATGCTTAACGCGCGGCGTAATTAAAGGTAGATACGAATTATTATAGTTATTTAAAGATATAGGGCTATAGTGTTAAAAATAGGAAGATGCGCTGGTACGGGTAAAGTGGGTTAGGTTACTCGTTAATAAATTAAACCCAGTATATTACTAAAGCTATCTCGGGGATATAGGCAGAGCCGTTTATATCTATAGTCCGCGAAGGTCGCTATACTATTCGCTAGCTATTTAAAGCTTTTAAGGACGCCTATACTCCTAGTAAGCTCGCTATCCTTTCGACTATCCAGAACGACTATCGATTTATTCTACTCGACGCCTAACACAGAAGCACTAAGCCAGGGGCTTAGTATAAAACTTAGATTTATTAATTATCGCGTGCTAGAAACTATAAATAGAAGGAGGTTAATAAGATTTTAGTAATATACGAGTTTATACTAGCTATATATCGCTATGTAGCCTAATAGTCTATTACTAAGCTATTACAATTAGGCAATTATTATATAAAGAATATCTAGCCTAAGATCTTTAACTATAGCTAGTCCTTATTAACTTTATCTGTAACTTAAAAACGAACGCCTATAATAGCTTAGTAGTACATACTATACTTAGCGGCCATCTCGATTAACTAAAGGACAACGGTTAAGAGGGCTAGTAAAACTACGAATACCCCTATTAGCACTCCTATAGCTAAAAGCCCTTATATTACTATTATTTACAATATACGGTCAGTAGTAAGTGCTTATACCCTTAGTTTAAGCTAGCTAAGGCCTAGTATAAAGAAATCCGAGTAGAATACTAAAAGACTTTAGCTCCGTAAAAACTAAGTAAATATGGGCCAAGACGTTAACGCAGAATCGGTAAAAGGAAGCGGCTCTTTAGCTTATCCAGGTTATATTATCGTAGGGACTTTAGATCCCGATATAATCTATAAAGAGTACTAAGCGATATAGAGTTTCTCTACTATAACGCCTAGCTTATATCCGCTCTTAAAGAGCACCTTACTTAAAAACTATAAAGTTACTTATTAAGTAAACTCACTTAATCTCCTTGAATCCGGTATCTTTATCCCGTTTAATAGCGAATATATCGAGGCTAGCACAATTTTCTTTCCGATCTTAGGCTATAGTACCTAAGTATCATAAGGATTTTTAACGGCGCTAGAAGTACTTTAAAGGTGGACTTAACGCTTACGAAGGGGGCTATTATTAAGGGGTTTTGTATAAATATAGTCTCGGAGGCTTTATTATAAAAGGTTAGCATTTAGGTCTAGGATTACGATTACTCCCTATGCTACGGGACTCTAGAAACGAGCGAGATTTTATTAAGGATAACCTATCGATATAACCGTATCGTCCTTGGATATAAGCCCCTTTCTTCGTATTTCTTTTCTTTCTGTTTAGGCCTTAAAAGCTAGGGGGTAATTCCGATCTGTATAGACCCTATCTAGCTACTTATTGTAATAGCTTACCGACTACGGCTACACTTTTATCCCTTATAAGTCCTTTTATCCCCCGTATCGATATCGAGAATCTATAGCACCTTAGGGTATATTATCTAGGGCTAAAGGCGCTTTGCGTGTTAGTTATAAACGCCTAAAATATACGAAATTCTAGAACCGAGCGGCGTGACTACGAGACTCACTATATAACGTACTGAACACGGGTTATCTTATACTAGAAGTAAGACAATTCATCCCCTCGCTTATTTAATATGTTCTATACGATATTACAGACTTTCCGAACGGCTATAATAGCGGCACGTGGGCCGTTTTCCTTAGGGATAAATATAATAGCTAGACTTTTATTGTAACGTTACCGTTTAAAATAGTAAACGAGGTATTCGCGTTCTTTTTAGCTTAAAAAGATAGGTTAAGAGGTAGTTCCAGGTTATAATTTATAAGCTTCGCTCCGATAATAAACCTAGCCTACTGCCTTTAGATAGAAAAACGTATTTTAGGCACTAAAACAGAGCGGAGGGTATAGATCTAGAAACAGCGCCTTAATATACCTATAAACCGAATAGCAGTATTCAACGCCTTATTAAGGAGATTACAGATAGAATAAACGCTATACTTAACAGCCCTAGGCTCTTAGTAAAGGTATAGCGGCAAGTAATAAAAGTAATAGTATACTTATATAATAAAAGCTCTTTATAGCGGCTCGTGTAGACATCCCTAGTTAAATTCCTTTATAACTAGTTTAGGTATAAGGCTCTGATTCCGATTAAAGGGTATACTACCGACCTACGCCTAGGTTAAAGAGGCGTTTATACTTATAGATACCGTGTATATCCTTTATTCCGCGATAAAGTAGTAGTAAGAAATAAAAGGGACTTTAAAGTTAGCCTTAAGGCTTATATCGGGTATCTTATAGGCTATATAGCTTATAATATCTACCGGATTTAAGTTCTATAGCTAAATAAGGTGATATTTATATATAATATAAGTTTTAATAAGTAGATCTTTTATAAGTAAATAATAGAAAGCTCAGAGGCACTAGCTATAAACGAGACTTCTGAGTAGATCGTATAAACTAAGGAAAAACACTTATTAGATAATTATTAGATCTTATAGGTAAACCTTTTTAATATTTCTAAGTCCTATTCTATAATAGACTCTCTATGGAGACCTTATATTTCCATAAAGAGACCTTACACGTGACTTCTTCGTGGGATTTTATAGGGCCATAACAAAGCTATGAAGCTCCCTAAGTATCCTATATAATTTATATATACAGCTTAAGTATATACCGATACTTAACATTTCTATTTAAGTTCTTTTATTTACAGGGACTTTGTTTGAGATTATTCCCGCGGTGCTAGACTATAGTACCTAGGTACTTTAGTGGCTACGATTTCGAATCTACTAGTAAGTAGTATTATTCCTATGCCCCCTTCCTTCCCTATACTAGATAACTTAACGGCTAGTTCTAGGCTGCTTATGCCTTAAGAAACCACTGACTTTAGGGAATATCGTATAGTGGTGTATAACCTATAGTTAGGCGTTTATATGAAAAGAGGCGCGGTACTTAAGCGACTTTATGGCTTTGTTATGGCCCTATAAAACTGTCACGTATAAGGTCTCTCTATAAAAATATAAGGTCTCCCTAGAGAGTCCCTTCTATAAGCTCGGGGGCAGTAGATATTGTGAGCGGCTGGTCACGAGTTGTTCATAAAGTGAGGCTGAATAATTGAATGATCTAAAGCTAAGGAGAAAAGGAGGAAAAGGAGAAATCTCATTAGGTGCTCATAACCTAAGTATAATATTATAGCTACCCACCGGGTACGTAATATAATTAGTCGGAAGATCCGGTGCTTTACCGGATTATATCCACGGGGTTAACCGGTAATATTACCCCGCTCCTCCCCTTAGTGAGTTCTTAGTTTGCGGTATAAGTTGGTAAAGTGTTATTATTTAATTAAATAATAACCTTTTATCGATTAAATAATAACCTCTAGTAACTCTTTTCCTTCTAAATAACCCTTCATAGTTCCTTTTATTCGTTAAAGGGTATTTAAAGCGAGCCTCTTTATAGTTATAGGATTAATTAACGTTCTAAATAAGGATAGTGTTATTATTTATAGCCGGGTCGCGTAATCGTTCCTTCTATAAAGGGGGCCTTATAGTATACCTTCCCTAACCGTGTAACTTATTCGTACTAATAATACCGCCTTCGCTATCGCCTTTATAGTTCTATTTTTTCTTCTATCCTTTGATAATATCTATTATTATTAGTAATATATTTCTTATCGCCCACGGCTTTATCTCGCGTCGCTTTATTGTTCTAACCTCTTATTCCTCTTTATAGAAGATATTTAAGTTTCTAGGATTATCTCCGGCCCCTAAGGTACGTTTTGTTATTCTTCCTATAAGCTTCGCGCGACTTTTACTAACTTATATATAAAAATAGGGGGATAATAATAATAATTATACTAATACCGGTAATACGGCACCTACTCCCGCCCCGGCTAGTAAGGGGATTATTATCCCTACCTCGGCTATAGACCGCTACGCGTAGCTAGCCCGAGCCGCTAAGGCTAAGGGTAAGCGTTCCGCAAGCGACGCTTTTATAATCGTTAAGAGCCCCACGAAGCGCGCTCATAGAATAAAATATCCTCCTAGAGGAGCCCGTACGGATTTCTGCTATACTTATATAAGAGTAGTTACCTTTAGCTAGAATAAGCGGCGCTACCATGATTAGTCAGGACCCGGAATAAGGTTAGCTAACCCTAAATCCTAGAACTATTTAAAGGCGGTTATAAGTGCTTTCCTCCTCCGCCTAGGATAGCTAGTTTATTAGCAGTACTTCTAGAGGTAATGAAGGTGGTTAATAACAATCCCTTTTATAGTTCTAAGATAATATAGGCGCTCGCGGCGGCTTATTCGGCCTTTTAGGAGGTATCGGGAGTCTATTAAGAGACTCCTGGTATTTTATAGGAGAATAAGTCTATTTTAATACCCGTAGTCTTAGGAGCCGATAAGCCTTATTTATTAGTCCGTGTTATTAACCACTCTCATCCCCCCCTAGAAGTACTGCTAATAAACTAGCTATCCTAGGCGGAGGAGGAAAGCACTTATAACCGCCTTTAAATAGTTCTAGGATTTAGGGTTAGCTAACCTTATTCCGGGTCCTGACTAATCATGG